>NC_080383.1:8381141-8981141 GCF_014773155.1 Arachis stenosperma
AGAGAGAGAGACACCGAGAGACAGAGACAGAGACACCGAGTGACCAAGGGAGACAGAAACACCGAGGTAGACAGAGCATGCAAGAGTGCTCGAGTAGACGATGGCTTCGAAGTTACGATGGCTACGCGCGATCGAGGCTTCCAAGGTTGCGATGGCTGCTTCGCGATCGAGGGGAAGTGAGCCCGCAGACGGTAGCTGTTCGAACGAACAATGGCGGCGGCAGGAGGGGTTGCTGAACGAAGCTGAGGGGCTCTCTGGAGCTCGATGAGATTGAAACGGCGCCCTGGACTCTGGAATGCTAGGTCTTGGACGGAGCATGAAGTTAGGGCTTGCTACTTGTCTCATGAGTAGAACGGCAGCGTTTTGCTGCCTAGAAAGTTTTATCCTTTTTTTTATGAAAAAAATATCTAACTATACACTATTAAAGTACTAACATAGATAATTTAGATATATCAATAAAAAATTAATAAAACCAACTAAGTATTTGAGTATTGGATCACTACTAAATCGAAAAAATAAAAAAGGATGAATAACATTTTTATTTACTTTTAGTAGAGTTGATATATTTAAATAATAAAAGTAAAATTACTAAAGAATTCATTAGATTTTTTTTTTTAATAATTGAAATTTATGTTTTAAAATTTTGTTTGAAATATATTTCACATGATAAATAAATAAAAAATACACATAACCAATTTCACTAAAAAATATCCTTTACATGAGATATCTAAATCTAAATATAAAATTATAACACAATTTAAAAAAATACATTTTTAAATGATTTTGGAATTCATTATCTAAATTATGGAATACATTTTAATAAGTTGAAATAGATATATATATATATATATACACAAACAAACCCACATCTATATACAATAACGATACATACAAATTTAAGCACAAGAAAGAGAACAATACCTTTTATAAATATCACAACTCCAAAGAATGAGTTGATAATTACATACCAAAATAGATCCATTGACAATATAGTTTACCAATTTCCCAAGTACTTAACACAACTAAGCAAAATTATAACAATTCTTCAGAGTCTTGCAATGATATTATAGATATCTATATAATTATATATTGTAATGTAAGAAACAATTAGCCACTACACTCATCCATCCTTTCCACAGCATCGCTAGTATTTTCACAATCTCCAAACGCCCTCCGAAGCTCCTCCCTAATAGTGAGAGGCTGATGATTGCCAACTAAATTGGAACCTTGTGAGGAGCAGATTCTTGCATGAAAAGCATGGTTAACAGTCTACAGAGAACACAGCAAAATATAAGAACAATAATAACACAGAAGAAAAAAAAATAAAAAAAATAAATAAATAAATAAAACAAATTGAGATAATAAAGAAATCAGGTATGATAAAAATTTGGAAAGTAATAACAGAGATATTAAACAAATAAAGAAACCAAAGGTAACCAACATACATGTATCCATATATGTATTAGTGTAAACATAGTTTACTAATAGATAAAGAATCAAAGCCCATTAGATAAAGAAATACCCAACAATTCCAGTTCAGAACGGAAATCGGTGAAGCATGATGCACTGGAGCACCTGAGCTCGAGGAACATTGAACGGTTGCATTGGAGTGAAACTCAACAGGATTCTTAAATTCGAAAGGAAAATGAGGAACAAAGGGATCGAGAGGAAATTTCTAAATGGAAAAGAGAGAAATAACATCAGTAACACTTAATACATCGCCCATGAAAAACACATAACAATATCGGCAATTGAGGCTAACTTGAAAAAAAAAAAAAAGAGACTGGACTAACGCAACATCAGATTGACATAACAATGGTACCACCTGCTGTTGATTATCATGGATGGAGTCCTCCAAAAAGCTCACAATATCAACATCATCACATTGCACGAACAACATGAAGAGATTTATTCAAATCATATCCAATGGGTCTAGGATCCACTATGAAGACAATTTTCTTGTTCATCAACTGAGAAATCATGGTATTCGGAATAGTGTAATCATCCGTTGACTAAGAAAAAGGAAAAAAAAAATAGGTACATTAGCAAAATTCACATACCTGAACCATAAACAGTCAACTGAAAACAAGGACAATTAAATTAAATTAAAAACAAAATGATTACTTGGGACGAATTTACTTGGTCCATCAAAAAATCTATGCAACTCTTTTTCAGTATTTGCATCACCTCATCATCTTCAAGTATGAAAATATTGCTCCCATTTGAATGGGAAACAATAATTTTGATGCGATACCTAAATAATGTAAACAAAAGAAAAAATATACACTAAGAGACAGTTGTAGAAGATGAAATTAAACAAAAAGAAAAACTGGTACCAAGAACTCCAAGAGATAAAATAGATACCTTCTTATGACATCAAAACACTCAACTTTACACAGATAACAATAAAATAAATTTCCAACATGAGAAACAGGTGCATTACACAAACAGCAATAGTACCACCACTTCTGATGTTTTGGCACATCAATAATTTCACCGATCAAAATACAAATCTGATCCTGTAGAGAAACAGTAATTGGCATATTATGATACATGTTTCTATCATACTACACATGTTGAAATACATTTGAGACGGTTGAAAACATAAACATAAATACTAACATTTCTTGATGCAGAAGAATATATTTTAGCACAAAGAATGTCAGCAAGCATCTCTTTAACACTATGCAGTTCTATTGGAACACCAGAAACAACTTGGTTGTGATAACTTCTAAGCTGTCCACACTGAGAGAAGTCTTCAACTATTGGGCTAAAGCCCGAATCAGAAGTAACATCCTTAAAGTTTGGAAACAAAAACATGAATCACAAATGGAAGCCAACTTTGTAAAGTATGCGGCAAAATCATATTGGCATGTAAAGGATAGCATTCAAAAGAACAGCCAAAGAATTAGAAACTGGCGATCAGGAAACTATATCTGAAAACAACTCCTCTAATTCACTAGTATCTAACTTAAAGAGACCGCACTAACCTTGATGCAATGATCAGACTGAACTTTCCTGAAAAAACGTGCATCACTAATGACATTGATGATTTTAAAGGTACCACAATAACCGGGACTGTTAATCCGCTTTGCCTGAACATTGAAAACAATCTCTTTCCCAATGAGTTGATGAAAAAATTTTGGACAGTATGGGTGCTCAATTTTCTGACATAGATATTCAAAAATGATCACTAATTAATGAATGAAATTGAAGAATAACAAATACTTATTGATAAAGTATACAGAAATAAAACTTAAGAACATTAACCATACCTCCATTCCATCTTCTAACAACAAAAACACATCAGAACAGGTTCTCCCTAATAGCTTAGTCGCCGCACTGTCTAACAAACAAACATTCCACAAGAAGTACCATCTTCAACAAGTATCTTAATCCTGTAACTATAACCAAGAAACTAAACATCAGATTAATCTATTTGTGAGAGTCACAAGAAGGTGATAAGTGAAGCTAACTTATATTATTGAATCATAACAGATCGAAAAAAGTTTTCTAAATCATAAACTGGATTTACCTGGTCATAAAATGCAGGACCTCTTTGCTGCACAGCTGACAATGAAACACATTATCATCACCAACAATTGGATGACCACAAACACAACAAAAGACCCACCACTCTGGATCTTCAACAATCTCTTTAATTTTTCCAACCACAAAGAATTGTCCATCCTATTAAAATAAAAAATTTCAGAATCGAATGCACAAGCCCTGTCTACAACATCGAAAAATCAATTAACGTGAGTACTTCTTACATAGCCCTAGAACATGTAAAAAACCTAATAGTACACACCTCATTGTTTCCTTTAAGATTAGCAATAGTCCGCATTAGCTTCCAGTCAAAGATTCATCATCGATTACACATACTAAATCCCCATTCTCATCACTACACAGTCTACTGAAATCATGGCTTGCGATATGGTATCTATGAAAAAAATATATTACAGTAAAACGATTTCAGAAAAACACATATAGAGACAGAGTGAGAAAGACAGAGAGAAAGAGAAAAGAGAGAGAGGAACAGAGTGAGTGAGAAATATAGAGAAAGAGCGAGAATAAGAAACTGAGAAATAGCGAGACAGAGTAAGCGACTGAGGGATAGAGACAAAGACAGAAATTGTCAGTTGATTGGGACAAAATTTCACGAGTTTGAATGCAACTAACCCATTCAGAAAATCCACTGTTTCCTGCATATCACGGTTGATTGAAACCCGAGAAACATTGATGACATTTTGAAGACTAACTTTATCTAAAAAATCATGAAACACAATAAGAAGAAACTAAGTGAGAAAGAAACAATTAATTGGTAAACAAAAATATATCAAGAAATCAAACTCAGACATATGTGCAACATGGACAACTTCTCACCTCCATTGACTTGGATCTTGAAAGATTCCAGAATAAGAACTGGTGCTCTCTGATACTTTTTCAAACTATTGATATCCAAAAGAGCAGAACACTCACCAACAAGAATACAGGGGATTTTCTTCCTGTGTAATCATTATAAAAAATGAGCAACAACAATAGAATAATCCAACAATAATAAAAGATATGAAAAACAGGCATAACATGATTTAAAAATAGAATAGAATAAAAAAAGAAAGGGAAGCGATACCCATCTGCAAAAACTGCAAGGACAATAACTCTGAATATCTTTCCATTAAACTCAACATCACATTTCCTTTTCAATCCGCACAGAACACCAACAAAATCTGTTTAGTCATAATATAGCAGAAAGGATTCAACCACAGGATACAATAACACAAGACATTTTATTCAGCTGTTATTAATCTCACTTTAAAACACCTTTATTCCAGCTCAGATCTCAAAAAGGGAAACTTACCTATTAGGTACTCATAATCAGAGCGCTTTTGAAGAATCTCGTCCACAGAGGTTAAACATAAACCAGGATTAGGTATGTCTCTATCTTCAGCTGCAACAACAGAGGTACTACACTTGAAAAGGATCCGGAATCGATGTCTTGTAACCCTAACCAATCCACCATTAGGTATCACTTTGAAATCAGAAATAATGAATACATGTCCTTCTTTTAACTGATGAATAAAAGTTGTGATCAAATCATGGTCAACAGTTGCTTGAACCTTGTGGTGCTGCAAATTAAAAAAGAGGAAAAAGATCACATCACCATTTCTAAATATCATACCATGACATGTTACATCCTAAAACTGATCAGATACACGATTTACTTAAGTAAAAACTGATTTTTTGATACAACATCGGGACACACAAACACACATACACAGGATATTTAAAATACAATACTGACCTGCTTATCCATCAACACCATATGTAACATTTTCTGCATATTTTTCTTAACAATGCTAGCATCTTCCCAAATGGTCAAGATCTTAGCCTCAATACTCCAAGTTTCCTTCCATGGAGAGATTTTCTGAACAGGATCAATAGGAAGATTCATCTTATCTTATCAAATAAATAAATAAATACTAAAGATCAAAGAATGTGGATGAAAAAAAGAAATTAAAGAACAAAATAGCAGCAACAGAAAACTGTGTGGGATCTCAGATTTATCTCAAGAGAAAGGAATGCAAGAGAAAAAGACAAGTAAGGAACAAGTGATAGCCCTTGAAAAATCAACACAATACTCCATCACCTCATTACTACTTATACAAGAGGAATGACCAAGTTTCCAAGGCAAAGCTTGTAGAATACGTTTCTCTTACACTCCTTGGCTACATTGATTGATTGATTGACATATGACATTCAATGTGTCCATAGGTAATTAAATTAGATTTACCCATACCTCTATATAATATAGATAGATATCTCATATCAACTTATCTATGAATCTATATACATCGATCTACCTATCTATCTATATATCTATAAATCTATAAAGAAACCATACCTACTGATTGATCCTATCTTTGACTATATAATAATACTATTCCCAATAAGTATGACTGCTAAAATAGAAGACATGTATACTTATTCCCATCAGAAACATAGATTCCATAATTGAAACTGAAAATTGATAATCAACCGTTGAGCCGAATCATTAAATGAAGAAGAACACAATAACAAACTAAGAAGATTAGCTCAGATAAAGAACAAAAGTAAAATATTTTTTCCAAACCAAATAATTAAACCTACAAAATGACACCAAATTAGCACTGAATTAGAGAATCTACAAAATTAACTAACAGGTCCGACGTACAACCATAAGTAATTGGAACATTAGGAATTTCACAAACCGTAGAGAATAAAATGTGCATTAACCATATAACAGATACCAGTAATCATCAGAATTTGAAAAATTAGGGATTTCAGAAACCATAGACAAAATCATCAGAATTTGAAAATTAGGGATTTCAGAAACCATAGACAAAATCAGAATTTGAAAAATTAGGGATTTCAGAAACCATAAACAATAAAACCCATGCCTAAAGTGGAACAAAATTTGAAAGATTAAGAATTTCACAAAGCCTAGAGAATAAAATGCCGCTTAACGACAGAAGAGAAACCAAAAAACCTCAGAATTTGTTCAATTAAGGATTTCAGAAACAATAGACAATAAAACCTGGTTCAATCGCGGAACAGATGCCAAAATTCATCACAAGAATCTGAGATGGTGAATCTGAGCAGAAAATTGAGAAATCCATAAATAAGATGAACGGCGAGGAACAAACTCCCAGGAGAACACGGCTCGTAGAAACAGTTTGGTAGGGAACACGAAACGAAACTCGGAGAAGAAAGCAAGATCCTAGGGTTGAAATAAATCAGTAGCGTTCCGAGCTCTGGGTAGTTCGCTTTCTGATTCTGGAAACGGCGAGCAAGAGGAGCGATTGATCAGCTGACGGAAAGGAATTCCGGTTTCATAGCGAGAAAGAAAAGGAGAAGAAAGAACCCGTAAATGAACAAAATTAAGAAAAGGGACAACATGAGTTATGTGTTAATGGGAGTATGGCACCGTTGAATTGACATTTTTTGGCCAAAAAAGAAAATTAAAAATATTGATAAGATATATATCTTTTAATAACAATTAAATTGAATGTTAGCTTATATATACTTAATAATAGTCATGAAAACAACTTTATTGACCAGTATATTTTTCTATTTATCATTTCTTTTAATATTGATTAATAATAATTTTATTATTTCATCCGTTTATTTGAAACTGGTAAAATAAACGCATATTATTTTTTTTGAAATTAAAAAGGAATTTGATTAAATACAAAAAAAAAGAGAGATATATTTTTTAATAACAATTAAATTCAACTTTAGCTTGAATAAATTTAAATCGTAATGAAAAGCAATGTATTAAAAACTATCTATTTTTTTTTTTCACAATTATCATTTCTTTTTTAATACTGATTAATAATTGATTAATTATTTCACCAGATTATTTGAAACTCATAAAAAAAACACATTTTTTCTGCTGTAATTAAAAAATGAATTTCATTAAATATATAAATATCACAGATATATCCATATTGGAATTGAGAAAAGACTACCATTATATTACAAATTAAACAACAATTTAAAGTAGTATCTGAGCATAATACACTAAAAAGCATCAAGATCATGCATAACAACAACTCAAACTACTATCTTAACATATTAAACTAAAATGCATCTAGATCTTCAACAGCCTCATGATCACTTCCACATTGGCTAAAAGCATCTTCAATCTCAGGGATAGAATCAACCAGAACATGAATCTGAAAAAAATTGAAAACCTCTAAGTTATTGATATTTTTAAATACTAATAATTGAACAAATTACAAAAACTATGCAACCAAACCTTATGCTCATTCATCTCAGCAGCGGACTCAAAAACATTAATAACAGAGGCATCATCCCAGATTTGTTGAACAATATACACAGATCGATTCATCTCATAACCCACAGGCCTAGCATCAACCATGAACACAACTTTTTTGTGCAAAAGACTTGAAATGAGTTTCAATGGAACAACTTTGCAATAAGATTCCTAAAAACAAAAAAAAATAAAAATAGGATAATAATAATGAGGCTTTCTTTAAGAATGCCAATAAATACAAACTAACTGTATCTATATCTATATCTATATACTAATTAAAACCACAGCTAGATAACAACCTGATTCAACTCTGGGTGTCTATCCAAAAAGCTGGAGCATCTTGTCTTTATCAGTTGCACAACCTCACGATCTTTGAGAACAAATATATTGTTGCCATTTGCATGAGAAGCTACAATCTTCAAGCAGAATCTTGAAAACCAAGAAAAAACAAGGAAAATTTGAGTTAACATGAAATGATAATCAGTTAGGAAAACAGAACAAAACTAAAGAACAAAACACCTTGGAACAGCATCAATGCATTGAAGCTGACATAGATCACATGATAAAATTTGTTTATTAGTTGACACAAGAGAACCACATAAACAAGTTGAGAACCACCACTTATGATTCTTGAAAACAGATGATATAGTTCCAAGAATGAAAACAAAACCACCCTGCCAGCAAAGAAAAAATTAATACAGCATTTCAAATTTCAAATAATTTACAAAACTATCAATTACTGACTTTTTAGCAAAAAATGTAAGAAGAATAACAAAAAGAAATAACCAACAGATTTTATAAGAAATGAGGCAAAAAAAACATACATTCTCAACATCAGAATAACAGCGATTAGGTGAAATAAGATCAGTAATAATATCTTCAATAGCTTCTGATTGAATAGAATTATCACAAACTACTTGAGTCTTGTAATCTTCCCCAATTCCATACTGCAAACAGGCATCGTAGATTGGTGGAAAAATCGGATCATGAAGCCTTGCCTGGGATAATTTGGTTAGAATAAGCATCGAATCCATTGATTCAGAAAAAAGAAAAATGAATGAACATGTTGTAACATAGAGTGAGAAATCATACATTCATATAATCATCACTTGTAGCTGGTTCCGAATTATCACTAAACACATTTACAATTTTAAAGGACCCGGAGTAATCTGGATCAACCGCAGGAAGAATTTCAACCTTGAAAACTTTATGCTCTCCAACAACATCACCAAACATTTGTGGAGAATATGACCGACAGACCTTGAGAGTTCAGTATAAAAGAGTCAATAAACTTGAAAAAAAAATATAATAAGTATTAAATGAGGTTCAATATGAAGGAGTTGATACTGCAAGCACACTAGGATCAAGAGGGAATTCTTCGTCTATCCCGAGAAATGCTTCAGAACAGGTTTTTCCAAATAGTTTTGTTGCCGCATTATCAAGCAGAACAAACAAAACATCACACCCAGCATGGTGAATCTTTACCCGAATCCTATACCTAACACAATTAACAACCAAGAATGATAACTAAAACCAATAAATTAAAGCTGCTTAACAACACATAGAATGACACATAAGAGAAAACCAACCAAAAATCCAAAAGATTCAGAATTAATGCATTGAATAGTAGAGTTACATATGAACCTTACTTGAGCATAACATGTTCAACACATGAACAACAAGCATCACAAAGGTAGAGATCCTCATGGTCAACAACAGGATGACCACATACACATGAGTAGTACCACCAATCTGGTTCATCCATAACTTCCTTAATTGTCCCCATTACAAAGTAATGAGCATCCTGTAAAATTAAAAAAACAATTATATAAACACAAACACACATCTTTAAGAAATTGAAGTTTAAGTATTAAATGCAGAGTTTGCCAATCTAAAACAGTACCCTGTTATCTACATCAAGATCTTGAATACTACTGATCTCTTTGGGATTGAAATAATCACCATCAACTTTAGAAATTAAGTATCCAAGGTCATTGGTCACAAGTCTTGAGAATCCATAACTGGCTACACTAAATCTACATAAAAGACACAATAACTAATATTCATAACACAAAACATATACATGAATACCAACTAAATAACCAAAGCAGCTTGTAGATCTACAAAACTCTTATCAAAACTAACCTGCTTAGGAACTCAACAGACTCAGGAATGTCTGGATTAATGAATAATCTAGAGATATTGATCACATTCTGTAGAATTACTCCACCTGCATTAAAGAATACTACTCTATTAGCCTCAAACCATATTAAGCTGAAAACATCAGATTTCAGAAAAGTAAATATTAGAGTAAAAATTCCCTGAATATGCCTGAAACTAACCTTCAATTGCTTTGATTTTAAAGGACTCAAGGACAATCAGTGGAGATCTTGGATATTTTTGTAAGTTTTCATATTCCAAGAGATCACAAGCATTTCCAAACACATTGCATTGGACCTTTTTCCTAGAGAAATAACTCTCAAAAGATCAAAAGGATGTAACTATATATTTATTGTTATAAACATAAAGCCTGGAACACAAAAAAAAAAAAATTGAATGCATAGAACATAACTACTGATATAGGAGAAACTCAAAGACATATTACCCATGACTAAAAACTTCTAGCACAACTGCTTTGATGAGCTTCCCATATGATGCTACATCTCTTTCTTTTCGAACACCAGTAATGATCCCAACAAAGTCTAATAATTAAATTGAAATATATACAATTTTGAATCAGAAAGCACACTTGCTAAAACAGAATACTATCATACTAAAAGAGTAGAGCAAGAAACTTGTACAAACCAATAAGGAAATTGTGGTCCTTTGTCATTTGATCAATTTCATCTATTGATGTAAAACACAACCCGGAATGAGTTATCCTTGGAGACACCACAGAAACAACAGAGGTCTTGTATTGGAACAAAAGCCTGAACCGATGTTTGGTAACTCTGTTCAAACCACTGTTTGGCAAAACTGTAAAATTGGTTATCAAATACAGATCACCTTCATTTAGAGACACAGCAAACTTTGGTATAAGCTCATCTCTAATGGTAGCTTGGATCTTGTGTAACTGCAATTAAAAAAAAATGGTTATTATTTTGAATTTATTAACAAATTTCAGTATACGAACAGCATACTAAGAATTCATAAAAAAATTAAAACAAGAAAAACATATCAGTTTGCAACAAAGAATAAAAATTCCCTTCAACATAACTAAAAAAAAATGAAAAGAGCATAGTAACAATTCATAAAAAATTTAAAACAACAAAAACATATCAGTTTGCAACAAAGAATAAAAATTCCCTTCAGCATATTTAAAAAAAATGAAAACTGGCAACAACTTAAGGAAACCCTAAAATAAAATAAAACTGACCTTCTCATCCATTAAGACCATATGCAACAGATTTTGAGAAGGATCCAAAGCAGTATTCTTCTGGTACCACAACTTCACAACTTTAACATGCACCTTCCATGATTCCCTCCAGGGAGTGATTTTCTCCACCAAATCAACAGGATTATTCATTCCCAACATATATAGAACAACAACACCAAAAGAAGAAAATATAAAGAGAGGTTTTCAGAACCAACACTACAAGAAAAAGTCACATTTGTAACAAAAAATATTGTTACAAAACGTCGAAATTTTGAAACAAAAGTTTTTTGTAACAAAAAAAGGGTCCATTGCAGTAAGTCCCGTTACAAAAAATTTTTGTAACGAAAAATAGAACTGTTACAATTCAATACCATATTTTGTAACAATTTTTTCTGATACAAAAAACCAGAAGCCGTTACAAAAGTGGTAACAAATTTTGATCTTGAAGGTATTTTTCGTGACAGTCAATTTTTTTTCCTATCAAAAGATTTTGTTACAAAATGTAACATGATTTTGTAACATTTTTTTTCTTTAGTTACGAAAGCAAATTAATTTGTAACAACTTTTTTTAATTACAAATTACATGCATAATTTACTAAATTATTTTTTAAATTAACTAATATATTAACGATTTTAATAAGCAAGTTTACATGTATATAATATGCAAAAACATACATAAGTCAAACAAGATCCTTTTAGCTAAAATTGTCTTGAAACAAAATAACATTAACTAGTGAGTACATTAAGTAGTTCAACCAAAACATAAAAGTTCAACCAAAAGTTAAAAGTTCTAACATAGATTAGTGTCACTATGAATCAAAATATTCTTGAACTCTCAAAGTAGCATGTGGTCACCATTTCAGCACTCCTGTAAATAAGAAAACCGAAACAAAAAGTTAGGTGCATAGTCAAAAGTTCCTTAAGTTCAAAAAGTTTCTAAATTTTCAAAACAAGCAAGTTTGTATTCACTTCTCAACAATTCAAAATGCCGAAACAAGTGATACACATGTATGTGTAGAGCACATAATCAAGTAAATATGAATCACAAGTAAGTGGCATAAATTAAAGGGTTTGTTCATCAAGTAACGCAAGATAAATCATAAATGTGATGTGATGACTAGTTTCATGAAACTGCACTAGGAATCACAAGATATTATATGCGAACAGTAGCATGCCTCCAAAAAGTAGAAAAGCAAGCAAGCCCTTAATAGTGTGATACAAATTTACTAAGTCTAAATCCCAGTATATACCCGTGTAGCCCCATCAACCAGGTATATTTGTAACTAATCTGTCACGGGGAAAAAACTGCGGCTTTTAGACTTGCCACTGGTTTGGCAGACTTCATTAGGACCTGCAAGTGATCAATTACATCTTACAAGACCATGAATCAAAATAGTTACCTATATATGCATACCACAAAATGAATCATATCTTAGAGCAGTTTAGAAACAAAACACCAACTTGTAAGTTCTAGACCCTTTGTATTCACTTTTTATATATCTAACAGGCCAGATAGTAATAGCATACTGAAAAAAGGAAGCATTTCTATTACTTATCAACTAACGGGAATATATTATCATCCATTGCTGTACCTCAGACCAAAATGGGACAGCCAACACTCTGTAGTAGAATAAGAAATTATCCATCTGAAACCAGCGGTAAATTAGGTGATAGATGACTTGCACACCGGGCATGATGTTTTCCTATGGAGCCAAGGATCGATACACTGCACATCACAGGTTTAGGACAGATTAGCATTTGAGATTGATAGGGTCCAGCAGAAAATAGGAAATTTTCACAATCCCTTATTGAAGTACACTGTTGGATCACACCTATTCATTCCACTATGTTGACAATGCAGAGAACAGAAACAATTCCTTACACAGCTCCCAGTAAGCCAATTAGCAAACAAATCATGCTTTATCTTACATTTCAAAACTGACAGTGAGGAGTCACTTGCACTAAAACCACAACACAGCACTTGAAATAATTTATTTTGATATTTGTATTGTATAATGTCATCAATTTCATTTCTGTCTTCTAAACATTTATTTCTTTGTTTTAAATTAGGTTCAAACTCATACACTGATTAAATATCAGGTCAACAAATCTGAACCAGACATCTTTCATGTTACCATCAAGTTGTGCCCAGGTATTAAAAAATGGCTTCATAAGAAAAGATTGGGCCAGGTTTGAATCTAGCTCATCCATCCCAACCAACCCATACCATCTACACCCATAAATGGAAGAGAGAGTGAACTGAGACAGAGGAATGCCACTTGAAAGGATGCCATAATGATAAACTCTAATTGGTAACTATATTCAAATTAAAATTGACATGAAACAAGATTAGAAGGTTTGATCTAACTAACATACGTAGCATTACGATATCGAAGTGATAACCAAGAAGAGTATTCAAACTCAGTACAGGACTCTAGCAAAGTGCTCCAAAATCTAAACTCCAGTCCTAGTAAACCAAAACAAAGGATGCATGCGACAATGATATGCAGAGGGAACAACAAGGATAGTGCTTCTTACCCCCACCAACCAAAAATAAACAAATAAACAAAAATGATGAAAAATTTGTTTTGTATTTCAGTGATAGTTGATGTGGCATTGTAAGAGAACTAAATCCTATTATTTTAAGTACAGTGTATCGTTCAATTTACCTTAAAACACAATAAAGATAAGAATAGAACAATGCACAGTGACTAGGGATACCATCTCTTCGTGGTAGCATAACAAAGTTTAATGGTACTCAGTGGCACGTTAACTAATTTTCAATTTCACGATAATCTTGGCTAGTTGGCTTCAGTTTTCTTAAGCATGAAAACTTGAAGCTAAAACTAGTTACTTGGACATTATTCATGTGTGTTCAGAATTATATACCAAGCAATAATGATACAACTTTGCTGTTTATGGCAGTGACCATCCCTCTCTAAACTTTATTTCCATTAAATCAAATCATCACAATGCTTCTTTCAGTTTCTAATTCTTGATAACCTTCTTTCTTTCTATTATTTTTCTTCTAGGAGATAAGAAAGGGAACACTTTTGTTCAAAACAAACTCAAATGCACCTGATAATCATATAAAATAATTCGTGCGTACGGTGTGCCTGGGATTATGGCAACACTAATAATTAGCTAGCGATCATGTTTGAGGTCCTCCCATCCAAATACATGAACCCCAAATATGATAAATTACATCAATAACCTGCTAAACTAGCTTAAAGGAGCTAACCAGCAGCCAACCAGCAACAATTATGAACTAAGTAGTGAAAGCAGTGAAAATTCTTTTTATCTACTCCTTACCTCTCCTCCTATAGACCAATCAAAACCTGTTCTTATCAGAGATCTATCAGAAACCAATAATTTCTCAAATTAACATATCCAGTAACCAATAATTTCTCAAACAATCTTGCAACAATATCCACCATCATCAAATAAATCTCAATTTCACAACTAAATCAAGAAATCAGTGTAACCAGGAATTCGAGTAATTAGTCACTTTCAAACAATTAAATCATTATTCACAAATCACAGCCTCAAATCAAAATAGTCTCAACACCACACCAATCATATTTTCACAACCTCAATCCAAGCTTAAATCTACCAATTAATCTCTCATAACAACAAAATCAGTCACATTCACAGCAATAATCCAAACTTAATAACATTACGATTATTAATAACAGCAAAATGGAGAATTCAAACTCAATGGAATCGAAAACAGAAATGAATTCAATGGAACTGAAAACAGAGATCGCTTACGATAAAAGAACGAAGCAGCAGCAATAGGAGAGGCAACCCCTTTTCTCTAGTCCGTGATTCCAGTGACAAGAGGCACGGCGGTAGTTCCCCAGTGACAATCGACGGCGGCGGCTCCGCGGAAGGCAGCTGGGCACAGCAACTCGAACAGCGCCTCTTTCTTCTCCATGCATCTTCCTCCCTCTATGCGTCTGCTCGCGATTCTCGGCAGCGGCAGAAGCTTCATTGACGGTGACTTGGCAGAGGCTTGAACGGAGAACAGCGGCGACTGGGTGACATTGGCTCCGACGGTGCACGGGTCTCCTTCCTCCTCCTCTCTTCAATGTGTTACTCCCTCTCTTCGCGGTGACAACGCCTGCGGCAGTTCGATGGCAGACCGGCAGCAAGGTGCAGCTCCACGGAGTGGCGATGCGTGCGACAGCGGCGGCGGCGAGGCAGCAGCCCTCTACCTTCTCCTCTGTTCTCTCGGATCCTCACTATCTCTTTCTCTCTTCTCCGCTGTAAGGGTTATGTGTGTTGAAGGTTGTTATGCGAAGCCGAAAGGGGGATTTTAGGGTTAAGTTTCTTAATTTGAGAATTAGGTTTCTAATTTTTAATTTGGAAATTAGGATTAGAAATTAGAAATTTTATAAAAGAATAAAGGATAGATATGAATAGATATTTTGATAAAATTAAAGAGTAGAAATGTAGAATAATTTTTAAAATAAAATATAATTTTATAAAAGAATAAAAGATAGATATAAATAAATATTTTAATAAAATTAGAGGATAGAATAATTTTAAAATTAAATATACTCTATTAAAAATATTTAAGAACATTATTTATCAACATATTGTTAAGTTCAATTAATTATTTTTAATTTAAATTATAAAATAAACATATTATCATATTTTATAAAATATAATTTAAACTCAAAATATTATTTATTCCAATTAAATAATATAACTTTTTATTATTTTTCTATAACTGAAACTTTAATTTCAATTTATAAAATAACTAATTATAATAAAAATTACATATAAATATTAATTGACTTAAACTTAAAATATTTATAAAAATTAATCTAATCATTTCTAATAAATTAATCTCTAAGAGTGTAAATGAATAAAATAAAACATAATTTATTTATAATAGAAATTACTTAAATTGAATGGTACAATTCTTTTTTATTTTTCAATTACAAAAAAGATAATTTCTCCTAATTATTTTTAACTTCAAAGTATCATAAAGTTTTTATTTAATTACTTTCAATAAAATAATTTTTTTAAAATAAAATCATCAACAAATATAATAAATTTAATTATCCAAAAACTCGGGATGTTAGGGAATGGAGTATGTGAGTTGTATTACAATTAGGGATTGGGTAATTTAAGTATTTTCAATAAAAATAAAGGTAGTATAATAACTGAAAATTAATTTTAATTTAATAATTATATACAGATATTATTTAACTATAAATTTTTAAATTATTTTTAAATAAATATTTTAATTTTAAAAATTATAGTAATTAAATTAATTATTCTTAAAATATTATTTTATTATTATTTTATAATTATTTTTAAATAATTACTAATTAAGATAAAATTACAGATAATCAAATTAATTTTTTTATTCATAAAATTTAAATTATTAAATGCAAAAATCTTAAACATTTAAATTAAATTATATAAAATTTTTATATTTTTTTTAATTACTAAAATTTTAAATTATAAATAAGAAAATATTATATTTAATATATAAATCTCTAAAAATTTATTTTGAATAAATATAATAAATCATAAATGACTTATTATTTAATTTTTAAAATAATTTTAAATTTAAAGTATCATTAATTTGACTTAAATATTTTTAGTAAAATAAATTTTTGAATATAAAATATTAAATAAATATAATAAATTATTATATTAATTTATAAAAATTTGAAATCTTACATTTAATATGTTGAAACAAAATTTTTTATCAGTTACAAAAAATCTTTGAATTTTGTGACAAATAAATAACTTGTTACAAAAATATAGTATTTTGTGACAAATTAATTTTTTGTTACAAAATATTTAGAGCTTTTGAAATATATAGATATTTTGTTACAAAATGTTATGAATTTTTGCAACAATATAATCTTTTGTTACAAAATATTATAACATTTTGCAACAAAACAACGATTTGATACGAAAGCCAACATAATTTGTAACAAAAGAAATCACGTTGTTACAAAATATTGAAATATTTTGTAACAAATTTTTTTGTGGTTACAAAATATTGTTATTTTGTAACAATAATTAATTATTGTTACGAAAAAACTATAATTTGTAACAATTTTAAATTTGATACAAATTTTTTGTTACAAATGTTCCATTTTCTTGTAGTGCAATAAGAGAAGATAAACACAGGAGTTGGAGTTATAAACTCCCAAAGTTAACAAACACTAAAGCTTACAATGAAAGCTTCACATATGGGACAGAGATAGACTAATAGGCATATATAGATTGATATCCCTACACACATCATTTAAGACGATATCACAAGTAACCAAATACTGATAGGAAAAGAGCAAAAACAATGTGGGAAGAGACATTTTACAAATTAGCAAGTACCTACCACATATTGCTGATTTGACAATTCACAATAAAGCAAGAACAGAATTTCAGGAGTCAAGTATACCTAACACTACAGTAAACTTCAGTCCAATAGAAGTAAGAACATCATATAAATTATACTCAGCAAAACCCCCAAGAAAAAATTTATTTTCCCGAAACACGAAACCCACAAACATATGACAGAACCGTTGATTTGAAAAAAAAAAGTAACAATCACCATGATTATATCAGAAACCAAACAACTAAAAAACTAAACGATGCATAAGAAAAACAGTAACAATTATCAGGAAAAAAGGAATTGAAACTGGAGAAGGAAACCCTAACGCTTCAAAAGGAGGAGAATAGAATCTAGACGACATATACCTCTTGAATCGCGGTGCCGACATCTGCTATCTAAATCAAAGAAATGGAGTAGGAGAAATGCCGTATGACCAAGACAGAGACAGAAAGAGGAACCTTGGGGAGAGAGAAGACACGCAACCGACACAAGAACACCTTCATGGTAGAATAGAATGGAATCGCAGAGATATCCATACCTTCCCTGCATGTCGCCAAAACCCACGAGAGAAGAAGAAACCTCAGCGACGGAACCCACAGTGAAATGATCCCACGGATGCACTCAGCTTAGGAATGAAGACAATGCGTTGAGCTCCAAGGCCTTTTAGCGAGAAAGTGATGAATTTGGGGAAAAAAAAAATTAACCAAAGTCACATTATCTAACTTTAGTTAGGGTTATGGCTAAATTGAGAGGATTGTATTAATAAAAACATAATCCTCAAACCAAGTATGTTAAGAGGCACTAAGAAAAAATTCACATATGACATTATAAAAAATTCATTACTAATAATATATTTATTACTTAAATATATTTGTTAGAAACATCAAAATTAAAATAATATATTTATTACTTAAATATATATGTTAGAAATATAAAAAATTTATTGATTTTTAGATCTTGATAAAAAATAAATTGATTAAATTTTATCTGATGTTCTTATGTCTAAGTAGTCATATAGTCCATCAAAATTGTTTAGTGTTAGAGAATATACACCATTCTCATCATAAAACAATTTTGTTTGGTTAGATCCCATTGTCACATAAATGTTATGATCAATTTACTTTATGAAGTTATTTTTTTTATATTTATTTTAAAGATATATTTTTTTGCTTTCTTTTCACATTTCAAATCTGGTATTAACTATTATAAAATATTTTTTTTTCAACAAAAATGATTAAGTAAAATAATTGATATATTAACAATATAGTTTCTTTCAATTTATTTGGAAAAGACAATATTAGATTTAAAAAAACAAATAATCAAGTTTTTCAATAAATTTTAATACCATCAAATCCACGTAATAAATTGAGATGAGGATATTTTTTAAATCAGCACGACAATTATGTGCTAATAGAATATCTCATATTTATATAGACCATTTTATTATATTGTATAGAAATCAAACTTTAATATAAAAGAAGAACATTCATAAACTCTAATAAATTTATAACATTTTAGTGCAAGACTTACTACTTTAAATTTCGATAGCCTAATACAAAATATTTCCTAATATAAATAATTTGTATCAAATTTAACAGTGAAATAATATTAAACGCAAGAAAAATTATTCTGCACTAAAATAAAAGATTTAAAATATCAAACATCAAAATACAACTTGACATAAATATTAGAAACAAAATAATAAAAAAAATAGAAGAGAGAAACCACCAAAGAATTTTTATTCTAACAAAAGATATAATCTACATTAAAATCAAATTTTATTGACAAATTTAAAATCAAATTTATATTGATATGATTTGACTTTTCCCTATAAGAAAAGATAAGTAATTATTTTTATTAATAAAACGCTCATATTTTATTTTTATAATAGTCTCGTAAAAAAATTTATTAGTCATATTAGTATTTAAAATATATAATATAAATTAAATCAATTTTTTATCAATTAAATGATGATATATCACATTAATTATTAAATGATATAATAATATGACAGATGAATATTACACATTATAAACCCTAAACCCTAAACCCTAAACCCTAAACCTTAAAAAAAGTAATTAAGTAATTTTTTTAATAAAATTGAATATTTTCAAAAGCATGAAATGAAATAACTTTTTCATATGAAAAAAATAACTATATTTGAAAAAATCGCTTTTTAAACTAAAAAAAAAATCAAAATAAAATATGAAGATATCAATCATCAAAGTTATCCACTAAAAAAGATAGTATATTTTAAATGAGCAGAACAATTATCTATTTATACAATATCCCGCATTTATATAGACCATTTGATTACATTATATAGAAATCAAAGGATAATATAAAAAAAGAACACAGATGAACCATAATAAATGCATAACATTTTATTACATAATTAAATACTTTAAATCTGAATACTCTAATACAAAATATTTCCTAATATATAAAATTTGTACCAATTTTAACATTGAAATAATACTAAAATGGTGTAAAATTATTTTGCACTAAAATAAAAGATTTAAAATATTAAAAATGAAATTAGAATTTGACCTAATTATTAAAACGAAAACAATAATAAAAAAAATAGAAGAGAGAAACCACAAAGAAATTTTTTTCGTAACAAAATATATAATTAGATTATAATTGAATAATTTCAAAACCACATAATGAAATACATTTTTCATATCTTTTTCATATCAAATAAAATAACTGTATTTAAAAAATAGCTTTTCCAAATAAAAAAAAAAACAAAATATGAACATATAAATCATCAAATTTATCCAAAAAAGCACAATTATCTACTTATACAGTATCACATAATTATAAATACAATATATATTATGCAATTTAAACCAGTTATTCCGATACTAATGATTAATCGCGTGAAATTTATTGATTCAGAGTACTCTTTCTTTTTTTCTTTTAAATACAGTATATATTATGCAATTTATTTATTTATATATTTATTGGTAACGTATACTTATTTTTCTCCAACTAATATATTCTATATTTATAAAAGGTATGAATACTTTTCCTTCACAACATCATTTAACTTTTTTTTAATAGAAACTAATGGTTCATAAACAATAATGCATCTAGTGCACACGAAATGCTTGAGACAATTTTAAAAATACCCCAAAGAAGATGTCCCTCTACAAAGAACATATACACAAAATCAAAACTATAAATTACACAGTTAAAACTGAATCATATAACAAAAAAATACATTATATCTTATCAAAAACTTCCTTAAATACAACGTTTTCAGTCTTCGCAGCATCAACTAATCCCTCATCACAAAGTAAAATCTTAAGACCATTTCTATTCCTAACTCGGGAAACAGCTACATAAAGCTGACCGTGAGAAAACACAGGACGACGCAAGAACAAACCGACTGTTGATAATGTCTGACCCTGACTTTTGTTGATTGTCATTGCAAACGACAAAGAAACCGGAAATTGACGACGTTGGAATTTAAACGGTATAACCGTATCACTAGGAATCATATTCATTCTAGTGATAAAAACTTTATCCCCAACATTGCTACCAGAAACAATATCGGCACCAATCACATTTGTCCCTAGATCTCGCACGACAAGTCGAGTCCCATTACACAAACCCCCAGCCGGATCAATATTCCTCAACAAAATAATAGGCACGCCTATTTTCAACTTCAACAAATGATTAGGTAGACCAGAACACCTAATCTGATTCAAGAATTCAACAGTTATCCAATCAACATCAACATCAGAATAAGCATCGCTACCACATATCGAATCAGCACTGAGGTAACTTTTCTCCTCACCGGGCAACAGGTCAACTATATAATTGTTTATCTCTTCAACATTTTCGACAGTCGGAGCAAGTATTGCCCTATCTTGGAAAAAACTTGGATCACAAAAATTCTGAACCAAATTTGGATAGATTGTATTTACAATATCTTCCACTGGATTTTCCAAGACAGGAATGATTAGATCAGAAGGAATATCAACAAAAAGTTTATCATTAACCACTGCTCCACATCGACCTTCACCGATTTGAAGTATCCAATCTGAAAACGACCTTAACTCCTGAGCAGTTGATTGTTCCGATCCGGTTGCTAACCTCATATTTGTTGTCAATCGCAAAACTTCGCAGTATTTCCAAATGATAGAAGAATTTATGGAAGCCATGACAATCTCAGCACGCGAACCTTTTGGAATAACTGGCAACACCTGCCTGAAATCACCACCCAGAACAACCACCTTGCCACCAAAAGGTAAATCTTTATTCCTATCAGAGACTGAAACCATTATATCACGCAACGTCCTGTCGAGCGCTTCAAATGCTAATTTGTTAGTCATCGGTGCCTCATCCCAAATAATCAAATCGGCCAAGCGAAATACCTCAGCTTTTGGACTATCTTTCTTAATCCGGCAAACAGTATCTTCAGTCAGATCAACAGGAATATTGAACATAGAATGAGCCGTCTTACCACCAGGTAACAACAGAGAAGCAATACCACTAGAAGCAACATTGATAACAATCTTTTTCTCAGATCGCAATCTAGCTGACAAAACTCTGTATAAAAAAGTTTTTCCAGTGCCACCAAACCCGTACACAAAAAAGAACCCATCCTTCTTATTCGAAACACAGTCAATAATTTTATCGTAGACCACCCTCTGTTCTTCATTTAACTTTAAGATATCTGCATCATGCTCACGAGACAAAGAAACAGTATCATACTGCAACTCACGCACCAGCATCAAATTGCTAAATTGAGAGACTAAAGAGTTATTAGGAACGGGCATGCCAGCATAATTTCTCAATGATTTTCCATTACTCTGCAATAGTCTCTCAACTTCCAACAAACAAAATGTCTGTAACTCGTCTTGACTCATAGTAAGATCTACGTTCAACAATAATTAATAAATATTAGCACCATAATATAACTTCTCTACTGTGTCGATGCGTGTGTGCCTACCTATCTTGTAATAAATTCACAACAAACAAAAATCTTACCAGGATATCGCAGCTCGTGTCTTCTACGGTAAAGAATATCATCAGACAAATAAGTCCAAGTTTGCTCCCAAACTAACAGAGGTCTTCCCATGGAACCAGATAACAGCAACATCACAAAAAGCCTCCTTAGCTGCGCAGCCGACGCTAACTCAGCGACTTCTTTAATAGCAGAAACATACTCATTATCATCTATCAAGAATCCCATAGCGGAACATGCCTCTTGAAATGTATCATATGTAACACCATTCACGGTTCTTATACTTCGAAAGCTAGTACAACCTCTCTGGACATTCAAAAGCATCCGCATGTAGAAAAGTTCACCAGATGAAGGATGAGCAAAACTCAATCTTCCAATTGAAAATCCCCTTTGTCTTGGCTTCCACTCCCTACTCCTCAAACAATAGACAAATTTGCCTGGATATTCAACATATGTTAGAGACCGCCCCTCCGAGAACCGCCTGTTGGCCATCATCCAACCCGTAAACATCGTCAACAAATCTTTATTGCGCAAATAAACATGAGTAGTGATGTCAGCATCATCGAATACAACATGTTGCTGGTTGGGCAAGTGAAAAGTCAACCTCTGTACCGACGGCCATCTTTGATGAATATCATAAGCAAAAATTCTCCACATGGATTCAGACGGTGACAAATAACGACAATCATAATACTGTTTGATCTCATCAACCACTTGAGAAGATTGACCAACATCATATCTCTCTCCAACAGTTGCGGTCACCCGATCTGGACCCTTGTTAACATATTTAAATAGATACTTGATAACGTTTGACTTGTTACAGAACTCGAGATTTATGTGAGCTTGGTATTTCATTAACAACAGTGGATTATAGGGCACAACAAATCTATTGTCGATATCGACATCATTGATCTTCACTGTGACACCCATATTACGACGTCTATATATTGGATAGCCATCTTCATCAAAGCTCGTTTGGTCAACAAATTTTTCGGATAAAATTTTGAGCACTTACCATCTTTCATGCAAGGAGAACTCGGTCTAAGTGGACCACAGGGACCATGGATCATGTACTTGGTGACAACATTATAAAGAGATGGAAATTTCTGGGGATTGGGTAGCTCGGCACAGATGAATTCATCAACAATTTCAACACTTTGTAAGTTGCTTTCCGCATTAAGCCACAGTAGCATGTGTGCATGCGGTAGACCCCTTTTTTGAAACTCAATAGTATACATACCTAAAATATACAAAAAACATTCTGAATAAGCCAAACAACTACATCCCAAACACGACTAACAGAAATTGAAATCCTAACCGAGAAAAGAACTTACCTGCATTAAGTGGACCAAAAAACACACCTTCCTTGAGATCATTAAGGAGGCACTTCAACTTGGCATGAAAGACACGACAAGAGATATCAGGACGATCAGCAATCGGAATTCGCTCCCGCTCCGTGAACCGCTGAAACTCAGGCCAATTTGGATTACACGTAATAGTGAGGAACAAATCTGGATACCCAAAATGTTTGCAAATCGCCATGGCATCCTGACAACGGTTAAACATGTAACGTCTACCACCAGTGAATGAGGAAGGCAAAATGATTCGTGTCCCAATTGAAGAAGCCTCATCATCGCCACGACGCATAGCCTCCTCTATTCCTTGAAGGACTTCTCCTCTAATTGTACTTTGCTTCATTCTAATCTCATACAACCTCTGCGACTCAATCATCGTGAAACAATCAACAACAAATTGTTGAAACAACCGCCTAGACTTGTGAATAATTCCATCTTCGTGCTCCCTAATCTGGAGACGAAAACATATGAATTCCCTGAGGGAAACTCTTGTTCTCCTTCCAGGAACATATCCGAGCTGTTGACCACGATAACCAATGTTAGGCTGATAACCATCCTCGCCATACGGAAACAACAGAGGATACTGTAAGGGCCAATACAGAGCATGAGTTTCATATATACGTTGCAACCGACCACCAGTAGATCGAACAATAATGTCACGACCATGGTCCGACGAATCAAAATCTCCAACAATCAAAGCAGCAACTTCATCGCAAGAGGGAGCACTGTACATTCTTCGATCAACGTTCCGTTGCGAATACAACTTCAATGAGAAAATCTCAGATGGATGACACTCATATAATTCTCTAACTCTTCGAAAAGACTGTGCTATGACATTATGAGTATCGATCATTTGCAACAACTCAGTTATCAACTCTTTATCTATCTCAGATGTTTGCCTAAAACAAAAATATATTAACCAGAAAAAATATATTTAAAAACCACACAGAAATACCATTGTAACATACTTTGATATTAAAAATCTTTTATTAGCAAAAAATAACTAATAGCATATTATAACAGGAACAAAACACAGTATATATATGAAGTCACAACTATAAACCTAATTCACAATACAAATAACAATAAAACACCAGTAAAACACAACAAAAACACTAAACAACAAAGTTTCAAAAACACATACCCAAAAATTCGCTGCCTATGCATTATCTCATGTTGAGTGTCGTATACGTATAACTGTGCAAATTTGGGCTTCTCACCAGCAACTGGGAGCAAACTTCCAATCCGATGATAATTTTGACCACTTATTATAAACTGTGGTGGACCCCTCCCATCATTCACAGAATCCATTACCTTACCGCCAAGAGACGTGAAGGCAAACATACTGTTATAAGATCGAATATTTTTTTGGAAATACAAACTCTTCCTATCATGTCCATTGATCAAATCATATAACAGATCTGGGGGCTTTTGAAGATAAGGTAACTGGATTTTTCCCTTTGAGCAACAAACAGTAAAAACAGGACGATTAACTGTAGACTCTCTTTCAACACGTTCTAATAACCAGAAACACGCGCCACAAATTGAACATTCATAGTTAGGGTCACCAACATCAAGGCAACCTGGTACATATAAAATTGAGAAAAATATACACAACAATAAAAGAACCTCATCTGAATTATATGACACGAAATAGATTCAACACAACATGAATAAACCATTAGCATAAAGATATTATATAGACTAAATACTTGACTCATTTGAATCTTGTGAGGACAATATATCACAAAACACTATTTTTATTTTACAGTTACTGAATAACATCTCACGACATAATCACAGTCAGATATTTTAACAATAAATAAATAAACAGTCTATTTTACTATTCTTCAATAATATATGATTTAAGAAAGAGAGCATACCTTGTATCTCACTTTGCAAGAACAGAGGATGATCAATAACAGAACCAACTTGACTGAATGAATTTATCGAAGGATCATATATTTCTGATTGGTCTATATCATCCATTTTGATTTAAAATAAGACAAAGTTATGCAAAGATATATTCAACAACCAAATATAGAAAAGAAAATATTCATGTAATAAAAATTCAATTAATTATTTAAGAATGAACATGTAAGGTAAACATTACAAATATAATAAAGTATGTAAATGAACAAAACAATTTCCCATATATTGTTTTTAACTTGAATTCAGTAATTGCACAATTTTTTCTCTTAATTCGCTACCAAGCCTTTCTTTTTTTCTGACTTCAATCCATGCATGACAGTATTAATTATATTTACTACATACAATGATATTAATTATATTTACTACATACAACAGATGGTCAGGCTTACAGTAGCTAATCTAATTACCTTCAATGACTGTGAGCTTTGAATCAACTATTAGGTACTTCAATAACTTTCAACCATGTAAACAAGAACTAAACAATTTCACGATTACATTACCTAATTTAATAAAAACTTATCACAATTTACGGTTATTATAATTACCTTACATCACGTTTAATTATACAAAATATTAATTGAGTTGTCAAATTAAAAAGAGACTCAGTACAAAAGTCTAGACATATGTTTAATTAGTAACTCTCTGGCCTACTAATAGTTAAAATAACCCTTTTGGGTTTAAAAGCATAAAAAAACAATAATAAATGACTTAAATACATTTGCTATTACATATAAACCAAAGAAACTTAAAACATAATTTAACAGAAAAGAATCAAAATGGGATAAAATACTTAAATATTATTATACCTGACAAAGTCAAATGTGAACTCTGATTAACATTCTGGGACACGTCAAATAAATTTTCTAAAACATAAGAAGAAATAAAGACATTGAAAACATATAAAAAATAGATTATTAGAAACAAAAAGATTAAATACAAAAATATAAAGAGAGCAATAAAAATTACCCATATAATCATTCAAAGAGAAAACAGGCACCGAGGAATCAAGGACCTCTAAAGCATTACAAAAGAAAACAAAAAAATTACAAACATTCGCATATATATCAAATCAATAAAAATTGGAGTATAAACCACTAAAAAATATCATGAATCTCAATCCAAAACTAACCTCTCGCATTTCGATGATGAGTTTGTGTTCGCTTTCTTTTTAAACAATTTCGCCTATACTCTCTAGCACGAACTGAGTTATGAGACATCTTTGTTACTCAAACTAAACAGAAAAAAAGGTTGAAATCTGAAAAGCAAGGAGTAAAACTAATTCATTGAAAAGAGAGATGCACACACTTAAGTTTCTATAAGCAACAAATGGAAAAAAAATAACAAAAAAAAGGGGAAGGAGTAGGGGAATGAACCGGGGCAAAATATTTGAAACACACCAACAAAAAACTGATACAACCATGCACACCTTTGATAAGAGACAAAATGAAGGAAAATAAACCTTTATAACTAACACTAATAACTAAGGGGCATCAACATTAACATGAAAAGCAAAAATTGTACAACAATAAACAAATAAACAAATACAAAAGAAGAACTGCTGCATTTCATTAAACTTTGACTGATAGTGATCAAAACAAATACATATCGCTATCTCCCCTATGATAAGGAGGATTCCAACATCTGGCTACATATTATAGTATGTAACCTAAAGAGTCATCAACATTGAAAATGTGTCCAATCCCTAGCAAAGTCACTATTACAAAAAGGAGGAGTTCAGAATAGACATACTTGGCACATTACACGAGCAATCACAAAAGCAAAACCCCTATATCTAACAATGCTATTTGTTGGACACAATCCAAAAAAGTCAAATCAAAATACCATCAAGCCAGCATGATTACATGTCCATGTATTTGGAACCACAAGCCTTCCTAAATACTTATAGATAAACTATATAAGACACCTACACCTACACACAGCAGCTCAATTCCACACCTTCAATCAAACTCCATTAACCTTAGCAACCTTCAACCCACGCCCATCTGCATCAACAGCAACCTCTTCAAACTGAGGATTCAAATTTCTCTTACTCTTGGAGGTGACAACATGATTTTCATGGGTAAGCTTCTCTCCATTTTGGGAAGGTGCTTCAAGAACATGGGACAACAGCTCCTATGAGAAAGAAATTGAAAAAACATATGAATCTCACTGAAGAATCCAAAATACAATTAGAAACAACACACATAAGAATGAGGAATAAAATATTATACATCAGCACCTGAGTTTCTTTTTCCGTTGAGCTAAGCAATATATCGATTTCAGCAGAAAGATCATCACTAAGAGTATCATTGCTGGGAGTTTTCTCTTCCTTTCCATGCTCACCATCAATTAACCCAACAAATTCACTCCCCACAGAAATAACAGGCTATTTTTCAGCCAAAAAATCTATAAGAACTGGGGATTTACACAACATCCCAGCACAATCACCAACATCTTTCTCAGTTTTGATAAAACTATCAGAAGACTCCTTCTTAATACCAACATCAGCTTTTCCAGCAGGAACAGATTTGTGTAAGTCATGCTCCTATTCATATGCAATAAGAGTTTAAATAGGTAACGATCATAACAGAAATTGACAACAGCACAATAAAGAAACAAAAAATATGAAATTAATGATGAATTAACAGGATCTAAAAACATTTGCATGTATATCTAACCTTTTTGGGAGAAGACTCATCATCAGCATCATAATTGGGAAGTTCAAACATCGCAATGATGGTGCAATCATCACAAATTCTCGTAACTCGGAAAGTCCCATAAAATGTATCATGTGGGACACCTTTGGTATCAACCTTGAGCAGCAACTTCTTTCCAATCAGCCCTTGGAATATGGGAGGATAAGTATCCCCACATATAACCTATTTTGAAAGTAACACATATAAGAAATATTGTTTGAATAAGGAACATGCCATCCCATAAAGTGAAAACACATGGAAAAAAACTAACAACATACACTTGCATCTCTTTGAACTTCAGTAAACAAATCAGCACATGATTTCTTAAGCAAATAGGAAGCCTCACGATCAAAGAGAAGGAAAATACCCTCCCCAGTATGATCTTCAACTGTCACTTTAATTTTAAATCTGGAGAGAGAAGAACAAAGGGGGAAGACAATCATTCAAATACATAATACCAAGAAACCTTATTTTTATAAACAGTCCACTCTACAAAATGAGAACACATTTTTCAATAAAAATTCTGACCTTGGAGTAACATTAGTTATGTGCTTCAAACAAAAATCACAGTAATAGGCACCATTTTGAGGATGGATACCCTTTCCACACACACAAGCAGAATACCACCAACCTCCATCCTCAACAATACCTTGGATTGCTCCAAAGATGATAAAAGAACCCTCCTATTTTTTAGGCATTTCAAAGTTAATTAACAACAGGAATGGAAAAACAGATCTGGAAATCCTTGTTTCATTTTCTTTTTCGCTCACTTGTGTATAAAACAAACAAAAACACAACTAACTCAAAAGAAGACAACCTGATTGTTATCTTGAAGCTCTTCAATAGTGCACTTTCTAGTTAGACGCATGAAGTCATCTTCCAAGGAGAGAACCTTACCCTCATTTGCAATAAACAGTGGCTGGGTACCACTGCCACCTTGCTCAATCATACTAAAAGAAAATTAATGCAAATATTTGTAATTGTTACTCCAGATTCCTAGTAAAAAAAAATACAATAAACATAAACATCAACAAAAGAAAGCATGCTAACCTCTGCCTGAAGTCAACAACTTCAGGAATATCAGGATTAAATAACATTTGTGTCGCATACATGACATTTTGAAGACCAACTTGACCTACAGAGAAACAAAGAAAGAGTATAGCAAAACTTTCTTGGAGAAAACACCTACATCAGCCATGAGATGTGCAGAAAAAAAAAACAACATACCCCGAAAGAACTTGACTTTTGCAAGTTGAATAACTACAACAGGCTGCTCCACATACCCAGAGGCAAGGAAATGATTTACTTGATTAACATAATCCCCAAACAATGCACATCTCACTGTAAGACTGAAACTCAAAAGATCACAAAGAATCAAACAGAAAACAAGCAAAAAAGATATTTAAAAGATAAAGAGAAAGCAGCAGAAATGACTTAAGAAACATACTCTTTTGAAGTTAATTCCAATGCAATCATTTTCACAATTTTTTCCTCTCTTGCATATTCTTTCTCTTCTCCAACTGAAGTTAAAAGTCCAATGACATCTATTCCAAATAAACACAACCTATTAACTATTAAAAGGATTTGTTTAAAAAACTTAAATAACAGAACAGCAGCAAGATATACACACCAACTAAAAAATCATAATCTTGGGTCATGTTCAGCAGCTCAGAAAAAGGAAACATGTTGAAACAAGTCTTAGGGATAACATCTTCATCAACAGCTACAACAGTGGTTCGGTGAAGGAAAACCAATTTGAATTCATGGGAAGTTGCTCTATAACTACCATGATTTGACACAACACTAAAATATGCCATTCTATAAACTTGTCCTTCAACTATATGATCCCTAAACCTATTAAGGAGTGGTTTCTTGACAGTAGCTTGAATTTTTCCACACTATAAATGGAACAAAACAACAAATCAGATTAATGAAACACATAATTTTAATTTGAAAACTTAAAAAACAGCAAGTAAGACCGTATTTAAAAGAGAAACTAATAGGGGCTAACATGTTCATCAAGGAGAATCATCTCCATTGAGTTAGGAACCTCATGGTTACCAAAAGAGGGTACAACCCAAAGCCTTAGAACCCTAACTTTCAGCCTCCAAGCCTCTCTAGGAGGATGCATCTTAGAAATCATATCAAATGGTGGAGGCATTGCAGTAAAAAGAAAGGAGATAAACAGACTTGATGAAATATATGTAAATGTAAACACTTCAAATCTGAATTAATTTCAGGTTAGGAGCAAACACAAGAAATCAGAATGTTTGTGCATTCAATGTGCTTCACCAACCATCCTTTTATAGAAAAAATCCAGGATACAATCTCACCTTTTTGAATTCAAATCAAATTGAGGAGGGAAATGCAGGGTAGTGGAGTTGAATAACCAAATTTTTCATTTAATGAGAAAGAAGAAATGAATGAATTGATATCAATCACATCACCACTAACCAAATAGGTTACATAGAAAGCACATACCATGTTGTAGGCATTCCCACATTCTCATCCCCGTTTAATGGAAGATAGACAACTAATGATAACACCAAAAGCTGAAACAACACAAAAACAGGAAAAAGTAGTGATACTTTCGAGAAACAATAAAATAGGCAGTCACCAACTACAATCAACAATGACTCTAATGATGGCAATTAGAGTTGGTAAATGTCTTAGGTAGGGATACATTGGAAAAAGCAGCTAAATGGGAACAAAAGTATAAACAAACATGAATAAAAATCTGTCAATCACATCAACTTTTTTCTTTGTGTAATGACACATGGTAGTTAGATCCACAATAACATGAACCAATTCTACTTGCACAAGAGCATTCTTTTCTTAATGAACCTCTTAACTTCAGCACAAGGAGGTATCCAACAGCTGAGATACGAAACACATTTAACACAATCAACAGAAAAATGTAATCAAATTCATTTGAACTTAAAAAGAAATAAAAAAACAACAGGATAAACATCAATATTTGTGATTCACATCACCACTAATAGAATAGATTAGTTACGAAACCCATTCTTTCATAATCATGGAGACAATCCACATGCAACCAGTAACACAAATAGCAGAGTATCCCATATTTTTTTCTGTAATACTCAGTAGAAAATAGGCATCGAAAAAATTGTGAAAATCAGTTAAACTTTGGGGCAGTTCTAGTAACACAAAGACTAACGTGATACCATCTTAGTCTAAGAAAGCCACTTCCTCTGTGAATCACATCTCAAATTCAGCAGAAAAATTGCATGTCTTTTCAAGAGATGAAACACAAAACAATTTTATATAAATAAATAATTAAAAAAATATACAATGAATTTGAATTGAAGTTCCAAATCTTTCATTCAATCAGGAAAAAGCTATTAATCAATTCATATCAATCACATCACCACTCACCAAATAGGTTAGATAGAAAGCCCATACCTTGATAGGCACTCCCACATTATCATCTCCATTCAATGGCATTGAGACAATTAATCATAGGAGCAAAACCTGAACCAACAAAAAAACAGTAAAAAAAAACCAACCTTTCAAGAAATCAAGAAATAGGGTTGACAAATTGAGATATGAGACCACAACTACTACAGTAAACATACAGCTCATAACACCATAGGGAAGGCAGTAATCATATACCAGAAACAATGATTCCACTAATGACAATCAGAATTGGTATAAATTGGTTAGATAAGGATACTTTCAAAACACTATACAGAAACATGAGTAAAAATCGGTCAATGACATAAACATTCATGCAAGGGATGAAATTGAAACCTCATACCTTGATAATGATTCACAAATTTCGAATTATCAAATGAAGAATATACACCACAACCTTATTATGTATCCATACCACATTTTCACGCGAATACTACATCAAACATACATAATGGGACATGTTTCTATATACAAAAAACAGTTTAAAAACAAAAGGGATTTGTTCAACAAACAAGAACTAAAAAATTAAAAAACATATTCATGAAAAAAACAAAACACCTGCAACAAACAATATAACAGGTAACAAAATAAAGATGTGATAATGAGATAAAAATGAAACCTAACACGAACTCCCAAAAATTGTAACCAACAAGATAAACCCACAAAAGAATTGAATAACCAAATCTTTCATTTAATGAGAAAGAAGCTATGAACCAATTCAATTCAATCACATCACGTGTCACCAAATAGGTCAAACAGAAAGCCCATACCCTGTTAGCCTTTCCCACATTCTCATCAACATTCAATAGCACATAGACAACTAATGATAGGAGCAAAAGCTGAACCAACACAAAAACAGGAAAAATAACTGAACCTTTGGAGAAATATAAAAATAGGGGAAAAAATGACATATTACACCTCACGTACTACAATCCAGCTACATGTCACTAGACCACATGGAAGGCACTCACCAACTACCCCAAACAATAATTCTAGCGATAGCAATAAGAGTTGGTAAATCTATTAGGTAGGGATACATTCAAAGCAGCAGACAAAACGGAACAAAAGCATAGAGCAACATGAATAAAAATCAGTCAATCACATCAACATTCATGAAAAGGATGAGACTGAAACCTCATACCTTGATAATGATTCCAAAATTTCCAATTTCCAATAAAAAATATAACAGAACCTTATTAGGTGTAGAGAACACAGTTTCATGGGAAGACGAACTGCTGGATACTTTCTTCTTTGGCTAAACACATGTGCTAGTTAGAAAAAGAACACCATGAAGCCATTTTACTGACACAAGGGCATTCTTTTCTGAATTAACCTCTTAACTTGGGGCCAAGGATGTGTATATCCATCCAACAGCTGAAATATAAACAGATTTAACACAATCAACAGAATTTTTACATAAAAAATAAAAAAAAACTGACAATGCAGTTGACTTGAGATAAATAATCTTTCTTTCAATGAGGAAAATGCTATGAATCAATTCATATCAATCACATCAATAGTCACCAAATGGGTTAAATAGAAAACCCATACCTTGATAGGCGGCATTCCCACATTCTGATATCCTTGAAATGACACACAGACAACTAATAATAGGATCAAAACAAGAACCAACACAAAGAAACTGAAAACAAGTGAAACTTTCAATAAATGAAGAAAATCAATTCATATCAATCACATCAATAGTCACCATATGGGTTAAATAGAAAACCCATAACTTGATAGGCACTCCCACATTATCATCTCCATTCAATGGCATAGAGACAACTAATAATAGGAGCAAAACATGAACCAACACAAAAGCACAGAAAACAAGTGAAACTTTCAATAAATAAAAAAATACTGACCAGAAACTGACATATGAGAGCATACCAACTACAATACATCTACACGCCACAGGGAACCCATTAATCAAGTACCCAAACAATCATTCTACTGATGACTATAACAGTTGGCAAATATGTTAGGTAAAGATATATTGAAAATAGCAGATGGGTTGAAAAAAAAAGTATATAGAAACATGAGTAAAAATCTATCAATGACATCAACATGCAAGAAAACCATGAGATTGAATGTACAGAAACTAAAAAATTAAAAATAAATTAATAAAAACAGAACAGTCATGCTACAAAGAAATGAACAGGTAACAAAAGAACATCTGATAATGAGTTCAAAATGAAAGTTAACAGCAAATCCCAAAAAATGTAACCAAGTACATGAACCCACAAAAAGAAAACAATATCAGAAACAGAATTTGAAATTAGAAATTTCACAAACCCTACACACAACATGTGCCTAAAACATGGAACAGATACCCAATCACAAATTGGAACATTAGGAATTTCACAAACCCTAGATAAGAAAATGTCCCTTACCCATATAACAGATACCAGTAATCATCAGAATTTGCAAAATTTGGGATTTCAGAAACCATAGACAAAATCATCAGAATTTGCAAAATTAGGGATTTCAGATACCATAGACAATAAAACCAGTGTAAATCGCGGATCAAAATTTGAAAGAGAATTTGCAAAATTAGGGAAGAAACCATTCACAAAATCATCAATATTTGCAAAATTAGGGATTTCAGATACCATATACAATAAAATCAGTGTAGATCGCGGAACAAAATCTGAAAGATTAGGAATTTCACAAACCCTAAAAAATAAAATCTCGCTTAGCCATTGAACAGAAACCGGAAAACATCAAAATTTGCACAATTAGAGATTTCAGAAACAATAGACAATAAAACCTGGTTCAATCGCGGAACAGATACCAAAATCCATCACAGGGATCTGAGATATTGAATCTGAGCGGAAAATTGGGAAATCTGGAAACCAGATGAACGGCGAGGAACAAACTCCCAGGAGAACACGGCTCCTAGAAACCGTATGGTACGGAACACAAAACGAAACTTGGAGACGAGAGCAAAGCTCCTAGGGTTGAAAGAAATCATTACCTACCGAAACAGATCCATCAAGAACGAAGGTTGCCTCAGCGATTCGGTGAAAAGTATGGGAGGTTGCGTGAGAGAAGAGCACAAATGGATACGTGACGACTGGTGTCAGAGCAGCACATGCACCGTCGGAAAAATGGGGCCAGGTGGAGGAGGTGCCACGGTGGAAGGGACCGTCCACCTCGGAGTGGAACCGGCGTGAGTCGCGGGGAGCTCTCCAGCTCGGAAACGAAACCACGCGTATCTAGTGTTTAATGATTCCAAAAAGAAAGCATTGAAGAAAACTGACGGTTTCTGCATCGAGAGAAGAAGAAAATTGGGGAAAAAGAGCATTGTCATTTTGATTACATTGATATGGTAAATTCGCTCCATTTTTTATAAAATTTTAGTATGTTATTCCTGGTGTAGAGATGAACATTAGGATATAACTTGCTAGTTGTATTGCCTTCTCTTTTGCCTGATTTGAGATACCTACTTTGTGGAGGGTTTATGTTGATTCCATCAGTTTTGATGATGTATTTTGTTGATTGTTGAGATACCCTAGTGTCACTAGCTAGGAAGACTGTTTGTGTACCCATTATTCTGATAGTGGAAGATTTTACTGGACTAGGTTCCGTGAGTTTTTTGTCCCTCTTTTAAGGGTTTTCCCATGTTAAAATTCTGGTGTCTAATTATTTAATTTCTGCCATTATATTTGCTGGTTGGAGTATCTTTGGTATTGCCTATTTAATTGCACAGGTTGTGAGAAAATTATTTTTGGTGTTTTCGCTGTTAGACAGGTTCTTGTTTTTGAACTTTTATTGAGTTTTTTCCAACAATAAACTTATGAAATTAGATATCAAATTAAAACTTAATTGAGAGAAAAATTTAAAACATTGTTATCTCTTAATTTAAAGTTGATTTGATATAATTTTATATATATAGATTATCAAGGCTCAAGTAATAAATATTTATGTAACTAATAATTATTAAATCATTTCTTTTGTCCACAATAGTACGAAGATACCTTCCGGCGGGTTCTGCCCTTGTGTAAAAACATCATTTATTTCCTCGAAGTCACCTTTCCAATCATCATCAGATGGTATACCGCCAGTTCCAGTGAATGCCTCATAAGCGTTTTTCATGAGTGCCTTCAACAGTTGATTACTCCATTGGTGATTCTTCTTTGTCTTCCTTACCTTATTTAACACTTAACAAGCATATGCAATAATTATTTTAACCAATATATCGTAATAATAATCATTTCAATGTAGTCAAAGTGTTCTATAATCACCATCAACATCTCCAACCACCCAAGCCTAGCTACGCGAATGACGAAGAAATCAAGAAAACGGGTAGGAATAACAGCTCTTCCTTTGTAATAATGCATAAGTGTGAAATTTGAATTTTTTAAAGTAAAAAAGTTGGTAAAGTAAATGGTTAATTATAAGGATACTACTCGCATAAAGATGATAAAAATAAATTTTTTTAGGTTGTTTATTTATCCACATTTAAAAATATGTTCTAAGAAATATAAATTAATAATAAAAATATAAATTATGAATAGGATTAAATCAACAAGTAAATTAAAAGATCTAAGAAAAGAAATAATTATATTAATGATTTTAAGTAATATCAATTCAAATGACATTAGATTTTTTAAATTAATACAAAATAATATTTTTCAAAATTTGAATTTCACAATAAATTTTTATTCAAGAAATTTAAAAATAGATAATAATTACTAGACTAAAAATAGAATAATTAGTAGATTAAAATATAAATTTTTAAAAATAAAAAAATAAAAAATTATTAAAAAATTATAAATTTTTTTAAAATAAAAACTTAACTCGTAAAAATTTATTAAATTCTCAAAATAAAAAAGTATTAAAATGATAATGAAATAAAAAAAACATAATATTATAAAATTTATAAAAAATAACAAAAAAAATAATTCTCTAATAAATTTTTTGTTAAAAATTTAAATTTTAAACAAATTAAAAAATTGACATAAAAATAAAAATAACAATTTTAATAATATCGCAACACTTTTTAATAAAAATATCACTTTAATCTATGTCATATCTCAAAAATCTAATACATGATAATTTATTCAATAGACGAAATCAAATATTTTTATGTAAAGATGTTTTGAGCATCTTTACCTAAGTGTCCACCAAATCATAATTAATCTTGTAATTTCTATAAAATATGTTCATTATTATCTTAATTTAAGAGTAATTAATCTCACTTTATCACTTTACTAACTTTCTTATTTTAAAAAACCTTGATCCAAAAGTGTGAATGGACCTCTCATATTTCCTCGCGCAATAGTCTTTTTTACACTTATATAGTAAAGTTTTTTTTTATCTTTGGTTATGAAAGCTCACACACTTATATCAACACACTTTAAGTTGAAAGGTCTAAATAAATAATTCTAAGTGACCAATATTTTGTTTTTCTTGTTTTTGTCTTACTTTTGAATCAACATTTTTTCATTTTACTCTAATCCCTTGAGAGTTGAGAGTTATATCTATAACATTCATTTTGCTATGCTTATATGTAAGTGTTGATGGTGTGCTTGAAGAGTTAACAAGCAATAATATATACCTTGTCCAGAAACACCAAAAAAATACACGTATGCAGTTTTGATAGATTGGCAAATCACAGCATAGTTTGGTGGAAAGAATCCATCATATTTTTCTGATCTCTTTGATGGGTTTTCTTCATCGACCTTGTCCTTTGATGGGTTTTCTTCATCGACCTTGTCATCACTTCCCCAAGTAAAAAAAAGTTTGCCTGCACATAAACACAAGCATGTGTTTGCATTGCAATATAATTCTCTGATCTCTAAATGTTTTTCACCGTGTTAATTAATTATTAGGAAGTATTATATACAAAAAATCAGTCACATCTGATGTCAGCGGTGAAGCATATTTCATATATTGAATTGGTTCAAGTACACACCAGAGAGAAAGAGAAGGGATAGAATGAAAATGTATTCACATACCAACAACAGAAATTAGTGATTTTGAGAATTTGTATAATTTGTATAATGTGGTGTAATTCTCTGGAAGCAATTCTTCGGGTTCAGTTTTGTTCATCTTTTCCAAATACTTTTTCATTTTACTTTTGACATCCAATGGTTCTACAAGTATACCTTTAAAAAATGAAAAAAACAATTAGTAGATAAAATCAATTATTTTAAGAAAATAAATTATATTTAATTTGAACTTCATTTGAGAAAGAGTAAATAAATAAATATATACAATAAATAAAAATAAAAAATAAAAATGTTATATAAAAATTAAACGCAGTTAACCTCATGTGAAGTTAATAGGTGAGAGTTGTTAAATAATAATTTAGTTAAACCTATTAAATCATTTAACAACTTTATTATATAACTTTACGTGAAATTAACTGCAGATACGTTATTAGTATGTCCATTCTGCACAAAAGTTAAAAGAAACAAAACATTAATAAAGCATAGCATGTAATAATAAATGTAACTTTCGAAATATACAAATATATAACCTACAGTGGTAGAGGATTAACTTCCACCATGAAAATTTGATTCCACTTGGAAAGGCCAATGGCCTAGTAACAAAGACTTTGAGAGGGGTGAGTCCTTTATTGTTGCGGAGTGTAGCAAGTACAGGAAAACAATGCACTATTATGACTGCTAAATCTGTTCCACCATAACATAAATATATATATGAACAAATTAGTAATGCATATATTGGTTATCAAGAATGCGATTTGTACACTACAATCAAGAATTAATATATGTATAAATATATATATATTTTAATTTATTTTTAACGTGTATTTATATTTTAATATATATTTTATACTTAAAACTGACTTTAGTTGTTAATTTTAATGTACGCCTAGCATAGTGAATTTACATAATAATTAAGCAATGAAGGTGGCTTACCAAAATGCTCCCTCCTAATAGCACAGTGGAGAATGCTATCTCGGTCGTTGCGGAAATTCTCCGGCAAAGTGATGGGACGGCTCTTATCGGTATCACAGAGGTAAGCGAAGGCTTCCTTGCGCCAATTAAGAGCAGCAAGAAACAATGGTGTCTCCCCTTTCTTGTTCTTCAATGTCCTCAATTCTATCCTCTCCGCTATGATGCACTTGCAGAGTTTCGCAAACCCCCTTGACGCCGCCACATGGAGAGGCGTGTCGCCGTGCTCATTCCCTTTCTCCAGAGCACCAGTGTTATGCGCCACGATTTCATACACAAGATCTTTAACAACTTCTCCTTCGTCCAAATCCACGGCCACGTGCAAAGCCGTATCCTTAGAATCGTTAACCGTTATGGTGTGTGCCTTTGGCTTTGACCAGTACATCTTCCTTACTTCATCCCAGCTGCCTTCTAATGTGTAATGCGCTAGCTTTTTACGCAATTCATCTTCTTCTGTCTCAACTTCTTCGGATATTTCTTTCTTTGGTGATGAACTCATCATAGAGGACGACATTTTTTGCCAAATATTGCAAATTCTATGGCTTTCGGACTTATGTCATACTTAGTATAGTTCACATCTTATATATATTATTTGCATTCCGATCCTCGAATCTAATGCTTTTAGCTTTATCTAGATCACAAGGGAAGAATAATATATTATTATAACTTTTGAGTCAAGCTCCTTCATGACATCAACACTCTCATAAATACTCAAATGAGAATATCATTATATAAAACATGATAGCTAATAATTATTAACTAATTAACATAATATAAATCAAAATTTTAGGTAACACCTTAATTTCTTTTCTTCTTCTATACTTAATATATAGCCATCACTTTTTAACTCTAAGATATAATAACAAAGTATAAATTATAAAACAAAAACACAAATAGCGTCAATTTTCTGAAACTTCTTTCTCTTATTAAAATTGGACTTACCATACTTAATAATGATATCATCGTGTTTCAGGTGGGAAGAATGAATTAAAGCAACACTCTTCTTTAACGCTCCCCCCCACCCCCTTTTTTTTTTAACCTTTGATTGTTAGAATCAAAAGAAATAAAAAGGAAGGGCAGTGTAGTACGGGCCATAATACTATTGAAGGAAAGAATTATTCACCTGTGTTGTTAACTTGTTATAGCCAAGCTATTGTTAGGGAGCAGAAGCGTATCTTTTAATCCCTCGTTTTTTATTGTAAAATATGTTTCTAATATTAGCTCTTACCCTTTTTTTAATATTTGGTCCATATTGTTGAGAGATATAGGTATTTGTGTGTATCCTTTTATCATTTCAAACTTTTAGGAGTAGTTTTATAATATAATATTAAAAATATTATGATTTAAAAATTTAGAGTTTAATTTTTGTGATTCTCAAAAAATAAAAATAAAAATAAATGGCATCATAAGACCAATAACAAAAAGAAATCCTATAAAAAAAATATAAATTTAAAAAAAAAAGATTTTTGTGTGAAGGGAAGAGTTTTATGGTCATATAAAACTTATTCTATAAAAAAATTTGTTCTAACGGTGTATGTTATAAATAAGGGAAGAGTAGTTTTATAGTCATATTTTTTTCTAACATCGTCATTGTAATTTTATATGATTGTACTTATATTATATTTGTCAAAATTTTCGCATAAAAAGTATTTAAGTAACACATATGAATGAATATATTTTAAAAACACACATAAATTACAAAATTACACACACAAACCACAAAAAACAAATCCATGACACAGAAAAAAACACATTACTTTTGGTTTGATGAAAACATAACTAAATCTATCGGCCGTAGTAAAAAACTCGTACATTAATGAAACATACACCACATGATTTGTGAGACAAATTAAACAATCAACCCACATCCCCAAAAAGAAAAAAAAAATCAGCAAATCAAAATATGATTAAGGATACATATATACAGTGCAATCTCAGGTGCAGTCGACTTTACGTGAAGTTGATAGATGAGAACCGTTAGATGAAAATTTAGTCAAATCATCTAACAACTCTCAACTATCAACTTCACGTCAAGTCGACTGCAGTTGAGTTTCCACCTACATATCACCTACATATCTAATAGAAAGGAGCTAAAAACTTTCAACTTTGTCACTTGCACGTGGCACCTTACTCAAAATAGCAGTTAGAAGATCAAAGTAGAGTGGAAACTGCGCCAAGGCATAGAAAGCCACGGGTATGGAAGTGGCGGCATAGAAAGGAAACAAGAACGTCTTGTACTTGTGATTGATAATGAAGAAATGCCCGCAACAAAAGGAAACAAACATCGCTATGATGGACACAAAGAGAGAACTCAACCCTAGAAGCAGTTTCGTCGGCAATCCTCTGCGAAAATCCCTTGCTTCTTTTCGAGAAGTCAGGATGGCCAGGAACATTATCAGTCCGGTGACGGAGAAACAAAGTCCAATAAGAGAGGAAACTGCGAATGCCTCGAATGCCGGTTGTCTTTCTAACAAAGGCTTACCTTCGTCGTTTGTCCCTCCGGGGACAGCGCTTGCTGTGGCAAAGGAAACACCGGCTACTAGCCCTGCTACAACAGAGCAGGATTCGGATGTTTCCCTTAGCCACTCGCTACCTTCTTTGACGAGATCCTTGTGCTCTGTCTTAAAGATTTCTCCTGCTGTTTTTGAATTCTTGTTGGTTCTGTAATTGAAGTGTTGCGGCACAATGCTCTTGATATACTGCAAAATCCATGCATGCATAGTAGAATATATATAATTGCTTGTGTGAAATTAATTTAAGACAAGGTTGATCCATCTAAGTTTAATTGAGTGAAGACTAAGATCGACATAATTATATCAGTTTGTTAGGCAATTAGTATAGTTAATATATTGGTTAAGTAAATCAGTGATTAGACAGTTAGCATTACAAGTTATTTTTGCAGTTAGTGGCACACTAATTAATTGTATATTAGAAAATCCTCTAAAGTAAAAAAATTAATAAAACGATAAAGTAAAAATAATCATAGAAAATTCAATGGATGATTAGTACTCTTACTTTATTAATTTTTTTATTTAAAAAAATTTAAATTCTTGTATATAATTATATCAATTCACTGAAAACAGAAAACAAATAATTGGAAGGAAAAAAATATGCTTATATTAACTAAGATGTAGTTAACATATGTACTAAGGACAAGAGTTAAAGTTACGAGTAATAAAAAGTTTAAATAGTTTACTTTAATAAATGTACAATAAATATATTAAAAATTTAAATTTTGTATTATTTTTTATAAAAACTTTTTTTAATTAGTAACGTTATTATGTATCCAAAAGACACATATTAATTAAACCCTATTAATTATAATGGCTATGAAATTTTAAAGAAACCTTAAAAAATATTGTTAAAATCAAAATAATTATTTTACTGTTAGACAATATTTTTTAATTTAAAAATAAAAAATTAAAATATAATAAAAATGACACTAATTTTAACAATAATTTTTAAAATTGCTAAAGTTGTATAATCATTGTAACTAACTCCTATAATATCACCATAGATTTTGCTACATATAAATTAAAAATAATTATTTTTTAATTTTTAATAACTAAATTTTAAGTTCATTTGTTACTCATATTAATGGATTTGGATTCTCTAAATTTTGATTTTTTACTTTAGAGGATAAAGTGTAATCTTCTACTCTTGAATAGTTTCTCTCTCATATTTACTCTTGGCCCCATCTATAAAATAAATGGTGAGAGATCACACTTTACTCTCTAAATTAAAATTCAAACTCCAAATCCCATACTAATAATATTATTCTTACACTGATGTATTAATTAAATGACAAATTATTAATAAATGCTTATAACAAAAGCATGGGATATAAATTAATTAGAGAAAATAAATCTTTTTATTTTACTCTGAGACTACTTGATAATTACTCATTCTTTAATCTGCTTAAAATATGTATGCGGACACAGAAATAACAATATATATAACATGCATTAATTATTATAGAAATACCTCAAACCACTTGATATCCCACATCATTTGCAGAGCAGAGCCAGGTATCTGCCATGGCTTCTCATCACCGAGGGCATAAGCTGCCAAATGCAACATGGTGTTCTCATCATCATCTGCAGCCAGAACCAAGTTGTTCCAAACTTCTGGTTTTGATTTCATTCTCAGTGTCTCAACGACAAAGGGTTGCCTGTTCATCACTGCCACCAGCAAAACATTTTCCTTCTTTGTGTTAGTGTTGTGGATTGCACTTGGTATTTTCGATAGAATCTTGATAACCATTTCAACTATGCCGTTTTTCGCCGCCACTAGAAATGCTGTCTCTTTCGGGTCAATGCCATCCTTTGCCTCCTTATTTTGATTAGGAGTTGACTTTCTGCTATCTGTTATCGGCGATGACAACAGCATTGGTGTTTGGATTTTTTCTTCTTTTTCTTTTTCAACATTTTCGAATCTACTGCTGCTTTCACCTGTGGAATGTAATTCATAAATCTGCTTTACATTTTACATACTGTCACATGTTGCAAACCCAAAGTGGCAATATAACTAACTTAACAGATTCTGTTTTAACAGAATAACAGAACCTACAACACTACCCTAACCAACCTCCGATCCTTCCCATTCCTTATATCCTTACCTTTATTAATCCCAAAAGAAAAAAGGAAACTAAAATAGGAAGGATGAGGAAAACAGAACATACATCATTTGGTTTGGCCAATAAAGATATCATAAAGTGCATTTAAAGAATTTATATTCTTATGATGATATAAATACTATTCACATAATATAAATGTAATAATAACCATTTTTTCACATATTGAATATAGATGAAAATATTAGAATAAGTTTGGTTGGTTTTTTATTTTTTATTTTTATTATTTTTTATTTTTAAAATTTTGTATGGAAAAAATTATAATAAAATTTTACTTTTTATTTGACTTTATGTTTTTATTTTTTACTTCACACAATTTTGAAAAAATAAATAGAAAATTTTGAAAGCCAATATAGTTTTTAGCAATTTTGGCTGGTATTTGACTAACACAAATATTAAATTTTGTTAACAAATAAATTTTATAATTTATGTGTATAAATTTTAATAAATGTATGTAAGTACAAGTTATGCTAATTTATATGTGTAAACTCTAATAAATATAAATTTAAAACTATGTATAAATCTTTATATTATAAAAGTGAATACAAATTATTACCAGCTATAATAATAATAATAATAATAATATTTATTAGTCATATAGTGTTATTGTATTTAAAAATAAAAATGCAACTCAAATGCATTCTATCCTTGTTCAAAATCACATTATTCTCTCAAAACCTTGATCATAAAAAAATATATAAATTGAAAAGAAGGTACAAATTTATATACAATTATTTTTATGTAATTAATAATTAAATAATAATTTAATCCAATATATTAAATTATATAATAATTTTCAACCATAATTATCTAATAATTATCTTAAAACGACATATATGATATGAGTGTGTATCTAATAGTACTACCTTGATTAAATTGATGAAAAGCTTCAAAGACGCCAGTGTCAAACTCCCAACCACTAATAAGATCAGGTTGACCACCCCTTCCGGTGAATGCTTCATATGGCTTTTCCATCAGTTTGTCCAGCAGTTGACGACTCCACTGGTGCTTCTTCTTTATCTTTTTTACATCCTTCAACGCTTTTCAAAATTAATATACCATCCAAAAAATATATAAATCAGTAATGTTAATTAATCATAGTAATAGAATAATTTAAATAATTAAGAATGGAAAGGCGTACATACCCACTCCCGAGAGGCCAAGAGTGTGCACATACATTGACCTGATGAATTGTTGAAGGGTAGAATAATTTGGTGGCAGAAATCCAACCTCATGTTTTTCTGAATTTTTCTTTTGTGGATTTTCTGCGTCATGCTTTTCTTTTTCCTGTTCTTCTTTCCAGCTTCCTGTCCAACCAGAAACACGTTTTGCAATAATTTACTATTGCAAATTAAAATAAACATTTTTTTATTTTTTTAAAGTCCCTCTAATTTCCTTTTTTCTTAGAAAACTTTAAATTTTTTCAAAAATACTATTCATATACCAAAATCAGCTACCAACATATTTGCGTATAAATATATATATAATTTAATTTATTTTCAACGTGTATTTATATTTCAGCATGTATTTTATATTAATGATAGATTTTGGTAACTAATTTTAATGTACACGTAGCATAGTCCAAATTTTTTATTGTTGTTCATGCCATTAATAATTTAACTGATTCTATATTAAATATTTGCATGTCAAGCTTAATTACTAATATGATATATATCACATGCTGAAATGCATGGTAAACTCAACCGATTTTTTTTTTGTTTAAAATTAAAGACGGTAATAGAAAAAAAATAGAGGAACCAAAATCTATCATAGATAAAGACTAAGAAACTGAGTAAATTATAAACATTGTACCAAAGCATTATTAAAATGTTTGAAAAATAGTTATGAAAGATGAAAATGACAAAACAAAAATCTAAAAAATAACATTATTTTTGACAAAATAAAAAAAATATTTTTTTATAAGTAGAAAATGATTTATATATTTGATTAAATTTTAGAAATATTTAGATAATTATTTAAAAATACATAAAAAAATGATGAGACAAAATTCGCTTTTTTTTCAATTTTTGTTTTTAAAATTTTCAGCTATTCATTTAGAAATAAAATAACCAAATAAAAAATCAATGGAGATAAAATTATCACATCTTAAGAGCGAGTGAAAAATATCATATTTATATGCATGCAAAAGACTGTTTAAAAATCCAATTTCTAGAGCCGTATTTTGAGAATATATATCTCATATTTGATTAATTTGTTAAATTAATATTTTTTTTGTCATTTTTTATCTTTTAAAATTATTTTTATCAGTATTAATATTTGAACTTTTAGAGAAATTTTTGGTAGTTTATCCAAAAACTTTTAAAAGTTGAACAATTTTGTTTAAAAAATTAAGTTTAGTAACAAATTAAGAAAGAGAAGAAAATTAAGCCGGATAATATGAGAATCCATACCCACAAGTAGAGATTTTAAGTTCAACAATGCTTGACATAGTGTTGCATAATTCTCAGGGAACTCCAACTTTTCAGATGGAGGCTTCTTCATCTTTCTCAAAATCTTATCCATTGTAGTTTCAACATCTAGTGGTTCGACAAGTATACCTTTGGAAGGAGAGGAAATTAAATTAAAGAATAATAAGTTGAATTCAATTTTTAGATTTTATTTTAAATTAGATATGGGGGAACTTGTTTCTTGGATAATTTAGTTACGATGTTTCTAAAAAAAACTTACACAAAGAATTAAATCACAATAATGCAGCTAAACATAGATGTACTATATTCGAACTAGAGTAAAGTTTAATTCTCTTTATAGATTAAATTTTTTCAGTGGTCTCAGATTTATTATTTTTAGAGTAAAGTATCGTTTTTGTCCCTAATGTTTGAAGTAAGTCCCAAAGTTGTTCCTAACGTTTCAATCGTCCTATTTAAGTCCCTAGCTTTTCAAAATTGACCCAATGTTGTCCTACTGTTAGAGATCCGTTAACAAAATTGATGGCGGGACAAAGTTGAGACGATTTTGAAACGTTAGGGACTTAAATAGGACGAAAACGTTAGCGATAAAAATACTACATAAAAATAAATTTTAATTTAATTTTATCTTTTAATAATATTAATTTTTTACTGTACATAGTATTCAATTATTTTTAATTACATCTAAATAAATTACACTTAATCACATTACTTTCATTTTAAATAAATTTATTTTTTTATAATTTTAAAGAATTTTAATACATTAAAGACAAAAGATATAATTTATATTTTATTATATATATATATATATATATATATATATATATATATATATATATATTTTTTTCTGCAAGTTCATATATTAGTCGTTCTATAAACATTTCATGATAACTAAAAATTTTTAAGAGTAAAATTATAAAAAAAATAATTTATTTAAAATAAAAATAATATGATTAAGTGTAATTTACTTAGATGTGATTAAAAAATAATTGAATATTATATATAGTAAAAAATTGATATTATTGAAAGATAAAATTAAAATTTATTTCTATGTATCATTTTTGTCCCCAACGTTTTCGTCCTATTTAAGTCCCTAACGTTTTAAAATTGTCTCAATTTCGTCTCGTCGTCAGTTCTGTTAACGGATCCCTAACGGCAGGACAACATTGAGTCATTTTTGAAACGTTAGGGACTTAAATAGGACGATTGAAACGTTAGGGACAACTTTGAGACTTACCCTAAACGTTAGGGACAAAAACAATACTTTACTCTTATTTTTATTAATTTAATCTCTCTCATATTTTAATTGTACTATATTAGTTTCTAAAATTAAATTTCGGATACCATATTAGTCTCTAAACTATTTTCTAACGTTGACTCAACAAAAAAATACTAAATTATTACTGTATTTTCAGAGTCTACGTAAAAAAAATCTAAAATTATTATAGTATTCAAAATTCAATCTCAAAAATTTTTATAATGGTAATTAAAATTTAAGAAACAATTAATAAAAATTGTGAATTCGAGAGACTATTATAAAAATTATAGTGATATATACATTTTAATTCGATAGTATAACTTACAGTGATAAAGAGTTAGCTTCCACAATGAAAGTTTGCTTGCGCTTCTGAATGCAGAGGGCCTGGTGGCAAGGGCTTCGAGAGGAGTGATTCCATTTTTGTTGGTGTGTGTGATGAGGAAATCATAACAATGCACTATTATCACTGCCAAATCTAGATTTACACATGAATCATTGGGCATATTTATTTCAAAGGTTAGGAAGTAGTCTTATTGATCGCTAAGTAACTGAGGCAAAAATAGCATTACTATGTTTTATAAATATATAAAAATAAATTGAAATTAAAGAGTGCCCTATCATTCACACAGGTAATACTTTTCAGAATAATAATAAATATACTCGTATTATATTACCATATCTAATTTGAACTCAATTCGCACTTAATAAGGTGTTACACTATTATTAGATCAGTTCTGATTTATCTCACTTTTCATGAGAATCATCACACTACATACAACTAATGATATAATAGAATTGTATGTTATTAACTTGATGAATGATGTAAAAATAAATTCCTCTAATATTTTCAAATGTTCTCATTGAGTGACTTGATGAATAATTAATGCATCTATAAATAATGCATAATATAAATACATTAATTTTTAAATAATCTAATTTTATCGATAAAAACTCATGTACAGTCAACTTTACATAAAATTGATAACTGAGAGTCGTTAAATGAAAATTTAGTTAAATCATTCAAATCATTTAATGGCTCTATCTCAACTATCAATTTCACGTGAAGTTAACTGCACCTGAATTTTCATATTAATACAAAAAAAATGTTAAAGCGTGTTTAACATTTTTGTTACTAGATATGGAGAGAACAAATGAAATAAAAGGAAATAAGAATGAATATGTGGCTTACCAAAATATTCCCTACGAATAGCACAATGAAGAATACTATCACCATCTTGGCGTATAAGATCATTCAAAATAACAGAATGTTTTGTGGCATCATAAAGGTACGCAAAAGCATGTTTGTTCCAATTGAGAGCAGCAAGAAACAAAGGTGTCTCCCCTTTCTTGTTCTTCAAACTTATCAAATACAGCCTATTCTCCTCCCCTACGATGCACATGCACAGTTTCACGAACCCTCTAGAAGCCGCCACGTGTAACGGCGTGTCCCCATGCTGGTTCCTCACCTCAAGAGCCTTCTTCCTTCCTCCTTCATGCTTGGTGATTGCTTCCATCAGCTTCTTAACCACTTTCTCTTCGTTGAGTTCGATGGCCACGTGCAGCGCCGTCTCCCCGGAGTCGCTTATCGCCACGGTATGCGACTCCGGGTATGAGTTGTAGATCTCTTCGACGGTTTGCCATTTGCCTTCTAGTGTGCTCTCGGCTAGCTTCTCATTCGCTTCTTGTGGCGAAATCTTGTTGGATGATGACATGTTTCTCTCAAAGCTCGATCAAGACTTCGGAATGTGTGATGGGGATATATGTTGTCTTAATCATCAGTTGCATGTATTTTTATACCCAGAGATCCAACATTTGATATCTACTAACTCTAAAAATGAGTTTAATAAAGATAGTACCCAATACCCATTTTAAAATAATTAAGGGTTATTTAAAGACTTTACATATTAATTATCCACACCTTTAATTTTTACTGGTTAATAGCTTAGCTTCATCATGAAGTTCCATTGTGAATATCACTTTATCCGAATGACAAGGAAGAATAAAAAGGGATGTGAAAAAGAAAAATGATATACGTTGAAGGCTGTTCTTTGGGTTGGATTAATTTGAAATTGAAGTGAATAATAAAACGCTACTTTGCTTGTTTCAATTCACTGCCATATATTCCCGCTATAATGTATATATCCTTCGTTATCTTCTTGCTTTTCTGGAACTCTTAATCACTTAATTGAAGCTATCATTAGCTTTTTCTTCCTTTTTTTTTTTTTTCACTGAATGTAAGTGTACTACACACCAAAAGAACAAAAATATCTTTTTTATTTTAAAATATTAAAAATCTGTATAAAATTTTTAAATATCAACAACGACTTAATGCATTATTTGAATACGAAAAATGTTAGAGAGTCATTAAAATTTATTATTTTTAGTTATTAATTAATTATCAATAATAAAAAATAATAAATTCTGATTGCTCCTAATATTTTTTATTTCCTAATTAACAACAACACATCATTGATAAAAAAAAAATTTAAATGCACATATTTTTATTCGTATAGCCAAGCTAATTGTATATCATCGTGTTTCAGGTGGGTTTGCTAGATGTAATTAAAGTGCTTTTAAGAAGGCGAGCAACAGAGAATTAAAGAAATACTCTTGGTTCTTTACAAAGAAGTTATTAGGTGACCAAGTATAATTTTTGGAAAAGTAAACGAGAATAATGTATATAGTGAACAACGTTAACGATTTAAAAAAAAAAGATAAAATTAAAATTAAAAGTTAAATTCTTAATTAATTAAATAATTATTATCAGATTTAAAATTTAAAAACATTAAGATTAACACATAAATCACTACGTACGGTTACATATTCACATATTATACGTTTTGTATTTTACCTCCTTAACAGCGTCGGTCTTTCTTATAACCGTTATCGTCGTCGCCGCAAAGATTTTGACACCGCCGCCTTCCTCATCGCCACAGCAGGTTCTCTTCCAATCTGGATAGTGACACCGTTTTGCTCTCTCACAGGCATCGATCTCTTTCACCTGCGATCCGCCGACTATTTCTCATTGGATGGCGCTATATCGCGATGGAAATTCATGGTATTGCGGCAGTACTAATATTTTCTCGACAAGACCACGCCGCACGTGCTTCGCCGCTGGATTGGTTCGTTGATCATCGCTTGTATCTATGTTCTACGTGTATATTTGATCCAAAATTACTACATCGTCTCCTACGGTCTCGGAATCTACATGCTCAACCTCCTCATCGGCTTCCTTTCCGCTCAGGTTGATCGGAAGATTCAGGAACACTACGACGATGCTACTCTCCCCACCAGGGCTCCGATGAGTTCCGTCCCTTCGTTCGCCGTCCCTCTTAGTTCAAGTTCTGGTATTTAATCATGGTTAGTTTAAGATGGTCATTTTAGTAGGTATATATGCGGATGGTTATTTTAATTCTGATGTAGATGGCAATTTGATTGGATTGGGTTTAGTTATATACAATTAAAATATGCTAGATGTTCAATTCACTAGATATACAGATGATTATTTTTATTCTTAAGTGAATGGTTATTTTCACGAGGAGTGAGCGACGCCGGTGACGGTGCGTAGCAAGCCAAGCAGCGACGGCGAGGAGGAGCCCGACGGCGCTAATCGTTTCTGGTCTGGAGGAGAGCAACGCTGATGAGGGTCATTGTTGACGAACCAGCGACGGTGAGGAGGATCTCAGCGGCGACGATGGAGGCTGGTTGGAGACCAAGCGATGGCAGAGAATTTGCGAAAAAAATTTGGTGCTTTGATAAATTATGATATAATAAATGGTTAAAATTTTTAAATTATTGAATGAGATTTTTTGGTTGGGTAATTTGGGTAGAGTGTTTTTCTTTTTAACTTTATTGGGCCAAATTTTTAACCCATTATTCATGTTGTTCAGATTTTCTATTGTCTACCTAGTAGAGCCGATTATTTTTTTTTTTTTACCAAATCTAACTAAATTACATACACATATTTCTTTTTTGTTTTCTTCTTTCTTCTTCTTCCTCTTTTATTATTGCTGCCGTCGTTATCATTGTTTTTTTTCTTTTTCTCCTGTATATAAAATTATGGAGCTTAAAAATTTTGATGTACAACACAAAAATAATCGTGCACAATACAATATTTTAAAAGAAGGCTCACCTAACCAACAAAATATAGTAAAAGAGAGTAATAGAAAAATGATTTATGTCTATTCACGTTTTATAGAATGATACAATATAAAAAAGTATTTATAAAAAGATAGTTATAAGTACTGAAAAAATTTAAATAATAAAGATGTTATATCCTATAATAAATATTTAAATATGCTAAATAATTCTAATATATTCTAACATTCAGAAAAACAAAATATATATGTTATTACTTGTTCGATTCAATCGGTAATGAGTTTTGTATATTTGAAAATAATATTTTTCTTTTAAATAAAATCTTATTAAAACTGTCTAATTCATCCTTTAAAATTATGTTTTCATCCCATAACTTATGAACTAATAAGATGAATTGTGAGGGAATTAGTATACAAAATTAGCGTTTTTATCCGTAATAACATTACAAAAGCATAAATTTTTTAAAATTATGTCGATTTTGTTCTGATATTATAAATTATGACACAAAAAATTTATAAAAATCAAATAACTTTTATTAAAAGGTCGTAAAGAACAAAAGTTCCAATCGGCTAAGATAAAAAATTTTATAAATAAAAAAAATTAAATAATAAATTTTTAGTTATTATTTTTATGTGAAAGAGTATAATTTTTTACTAATAATTAATTTTAATCTTCATTATCTAAAATTTAAAAGAATTTAATGTATATACTTTTACATTTGATTAGGTGTTAAGTCTATTGCACAAATAAAAATAATTAATTTTCATGTTTATTATTTAAAAATAATATTTTTTATCTTTATCTATATAAAAATATAATTAGATATTAATATAAAAAATTATATTAATAATTACAAAATTATGCAAAATTACGTTTTTAAAATAATTGAATCTTGACTTTATTAATTGTTGATCACAACATTAGTATTCTCTCTAAATGATATGAAATAAATATTTGAATGAAGTGAAAGAAAAATATAAATTAAAAAGATAAGCGATGAAAATTTTAAAATTAATAAAAAAAATATGTATATAATAATAATATTTTTATGTGAATAATATTGCAGAAATATTTTTTAATAATATTTAATTATAAATTTAATGTATAAATTCTTTAATTTTATACAAATAAATATTTATAATACTAATTTACATCAATATAAATAATGTTATTTCTAATCATAAATAAAAAATATTTATTTATTTAAATATTATAAATAAATTTATAATTATTTTCAAAAATAAATAAATATAGATAATTTTTTTTTGAAAATAAATAAAATATTTAATAAATATTCACATAATTTCTTTTAAAAAATAAAAAAGTTCATTTATTTATTAATATTTAAATTATTTATTAAATGTACAGAAAAATAATCCTATTACAAAAAAATTCAAAAAAAATATATTTTTATTTATATAAAATAAAATATAATTATATTAGACAAATAAAAATATTATTGAAAAATATTAATAAAATACAAAAAAATAATACTAAGATAACAATACTATATTTTCATATGATACTAACAATAACAAAAATTATAAAAATTTAAATACATAAAAAATAAAATTTATCATTTACATAAATTGAGTTATCCAAATAATTGATAATATATTTTTCAAATGCTGTATAATTACGTACTATTTCTAATCACTACAAACTAATAATTTTTTTATATAATTTTTTTTAACTCATACTACTACTACTAACAGACTGTTAACCTTCTCTTTTTTTTTTTATCGGTAAATATATCCTATCACACTACTAACATACACAATAGAGCATACAAATGCATGAATGGGTCACGAATAAGTTGAATTTATAGAGCTTCATTAGGTCGCTAGTTAATGGGGTGGAAGGACTATCCATACAGACCGCTTACATCACGTTCCCTGTGTTGCTGTAGACTCTTTGGAAACTCACGAAAATCCTACAATGCTTCAAGGATTTCACAACATTGCCACCCGTCTCAACCCGCCACATCACCATACCTCCCGCGTGTTGCTGGAGAACTATCACGCTGCTGATGTATTTGGTCACCACGCTCCTTGCGTGTTGATCTTGCACTCATATATAGGCAGGGGATTTTTGTCTAGCTGCTAGGATGATGATTTTTTAAATTCTAACTCTTTATCTTATGGTTTATAGCTTATACTTTTTGATCTTTGAATTCTAATTTTGGATTTGTGAAACACTACTATGCATTGGTGAAACTTGTACACGGTACAAAAAGGATTAATGATATCAGTCATTGATAGTTTTCAGTCTGGTTTTTTAATTTTTATAATCGCGAATGTCATTATAAATATTTTTCTAATTACTTTTCAATATAATTATGCAGGATAATATTGAGGATGATGATAATGAAGATTAAGTTGATTATTATTGTAGTTTATTGGCTAAGATAGAGTAGTGTTGGAAATGGATACATGTATAGTTGACTAATGACTTTTATTAGAAGATACTTATGTAGGATATAATATTTTAGATTTTTATAGAGTATTAGTAGTAAATTCTAAGTGATATCATAGTTATTTTGATATGGCTATGTTTATTTTAATGAGATGTATGAATATTTAAAATTAATATTATTCTAGTACTTTTGGATCATTCTTATAAATTTATTTTGGTTATAGATAATTTTTATTATTTAAAAAAATTATTTAGTATAATTATGTATTTATTTTTATTTTATAATATTTAACTTATTTAATTAAAAATACAGAATTATTATTATTATATATATATATATATAATAAAAAAAATAATAACGGATCTAAGACTACACTTATATACAGTAGCTATAGTATGAAAAAAAAAACGAGGGACTTAAGGCTACACTTATAAAAAGTAGCCATGGAATATAATGTGGTTACGCTTGACAGGCGATGCAATAGTGTTGAAAAGTGTAGCCTATTCTAGTAAGAATGGAAGCTGAAAAGGGTAGCCTTTGATCCTGCACAGCATCACTTGAAAAGCGTAGCCTATTCTCAAATGTCAAAAGCGTAGCCCTTGGTGCAGAAAAGCGTAGCCTTTGAGAATAGGCAACGGCCGAATAGGAATCACCCCAAAAAGCGTAACTGTAGCCCAAAAAGCATAGCTGTAGCCTAAGGCATCATTTTTTTCACTTTTGGCTACACTTTTCAAGTGTACCTGAATGGGAATCACCCCAAAAAGCGTAGCTGTAGCCCAAAAAGCGTAGCTGTAGCCTAAGGCATCATTTTTTCTCTAAATTATAGGTCGAAATTTTTTTTCATCCCCAATTTTTTTGCATACAAAATCATCCCTAAGATTTAACTTGGTTTTAAATTTTTGGCCGTGAAAGCAGAGACAAAAGTTGATCGTTGACAGCTTCTTTTTCTTCTTTCCTTCCTCTTCTTCTTCCCTTCTTCCTTCGCAGGAGAAGAAATACTCTCTTTCTCTTATTTTTTCTTTTTTTTGTATTTTATAATTTTTTATGGGTAATTTGGTCTAAAAGTTTAAAATTTAAGTAAAAATGATGATTTTAAAACTTGATTTTAAACCTTAGGAACGATTTTGTATGCAAAAAAAGGTTGGAGACGAAAAAAATTTTTAGTCTATACTTTAAAGACCAAAATCGTATTTAACCCTAAAAATTATATTGGTTAGACAAATACACAACTACTCCATCATTCGTAGTAGCACTTAGGCAATTGAACAATGAACTTTGGGGTTCGACTCCCAGATGCAGTATTATAATAATAAGAGTTTAATTTTGATATACTGACATATAGTATAAAACGTTCTTTTGGATTACTATACACCCGGTGATCCAATATTAAATTTTTATAATAAGAGTGCATCAATATTAATTTTTTATAACGATAAAAAAATTGGAAATATAAAAACAGGTTCAATTTTAGATGTACATAGTTCGCATTCCGGTGTACTATTCTCTCTGCTCCCCACTCTTTTTTTGTGATATATGGGGATGTTCTCCCTATTACTGACTCATTTGAACAATCACTTGTATACATTTATTCTCTTAGTTTTGCATAATTTCTGGCCTGTTATATTTTCTATACTCGTTTGTATGAAGTGTATAACTTGCTTTGATTGTGCCCATGACGGTGGCTAGTGTCTTTTATGTGTTTGACAAAGCACCTGACATCTTTTTTTGCGGGAATTATTTGTATGTTAGCTAGTTCTGTGTTTTAGGGTTCTTGATTATGAGTTAGTTTGGTTATTCCTTAAAAAATTGGGTGGCGTTTCATATAATTATATAAATGTTGGATCTAAGTTTGATGCATTGGTATCGTACCACATATTTTCATTTGTAAATCTTTTAGACAGTGAGTTGCGTAAAAATATTCTAATGTTATAGCAATACTTGCTTGAATAACTTTCTTAATAAAGTTTTCGTCCTCAGTTTGGAAATTGAGATTATTTTTGCATTCTTTTTTGTTTCGGACGATGAAATTGTGTTTGCAGAATAACAAGAACAAGAGAAGAAAATGAATAAAGATAAGATATTCAAGATTGCAATATTTGTATAGAGATCGCCGCAAAAAAAAGCCTGACATGAGATCCCTTTGGATACAAAGGATTAATGCTGGCACCCACCAACATGGTGTATGTTTTCCATTCCTTTTGTTCTCTTATGCTGTGTTTGATTTTGAGAACAAAATAAGATAAGATACTGAGAACAGAATATGACAAGATATTGAAGGATAGAGACACAAAATTTTGTGTTTTTGTATTCTATTTGGTGATAAACTAAAATAAATTATGAAAATTTAATTTATTTTCTTTTTTTTCATTTAAAAAAATTGAGATAAAAAATATAATAATAAAAAATATAATTATAAAAAATTAATAAAAATAATGAAAGAAAAAATAAAAAATAAGTTGTGTTCCTTGTTAGTGTCTCCGTGTCTTTCCTGTCAGGATGGACACAAAATACACTAATTCAGTGTCTCTAGATGTATTGTCTCTGCCTATGTCTCTTCTATCAAACATGATTTCTGTGTTCCAGTGTTTCTGTTTCAGTGTCTTGTCTCTGTAAACAAATGCAGTCTTAACTATCAATAATATGACAGACTTTTGAATGAAATATGCTGTGCGGCTGCTAATATTATTTTAAACTTTGGTTATTGATTTAAACCCTTGGTAATAGAATTGTTATGATTGCAAACCATGTGGTATATATTATTTCTAGAAACCCTGGGATTATTAGTGTAACATCCAGTACGGGGATTCTCAAACCAAAATAACAAAAATATTATCCGTTGTCAAATGGGTATAAATATGATGCATTTCCAACAACTAATATTCTGAATATTAGGTAAACTTACTCTATTACTCTTCTTATCTTGTGGTTTTAGAGTATGGACATATTGTTCAGCATGTGCTATAACTTGTATAATCTTCTAATACTTTTTTTTTTATCAAACCCTTCTTTTTTTAATTTTTCAGCTCAATTATGGAAACTTCATGCATGGTTTGATGAAGGAGAATATCCAACTCAACAGAAAGGTTCTGTCAGAATTGTCCATGCATGAGCCATACAGCTTCAAGGTACTGTAGATATATCGAAAAATGCATTTCCAGAAAACAAGAATGTGGTGATTCCTCCAATAAAGGTGGCTATCTAGAAGAATTCGGCGCTTCAGCAAACTATTAGAGCTAGTATCTATGAGAATCATAGTATCCTTTGAGGATTTTGGGCTTAGTATTCTACAAGTTACTGTCAAAAACTCAAAATTGTATTCTATTAGTTCTTGAACTTTTTGATATACTTTTGCCTTCATAAGATCCAAACATTTTGAAGTTAGATTAAAAACTATATTTTAATGGGTCAAAGTTCGATTTTTATAAATTATTTTATAAGGGTAATTATTGAATCAGTTTTGACAAATTGAATTTAAAATAAATTAAAATTTTATCTTATTTTATATTTATTGGATAATTTTTTATATTTAAATTATAAAGTTTAGTAGTTATAAAATAATAAAAATTTTATATGATTTGATTTAAATAATGGAGATTTTAGAATTTAATACTTTAAATTTTATGAATAAATAAAATTAATTATATTATATTATATTTTAAATTAGAATACTTGATTAAAGTCAATTAGTAAAGTGATATAATAAATAATATTTTTGCATAATTTTAAAGGATTAAATTAAATTTTAAATTAATACTCTATAACTTAATTTTATTAAAATTATCCTACTCTAATTAATCTAAAAATTTCCAAATCAAACCCCAACCCTAACTAAATAAAACCCTAATTTTTATTTAACCCTAACCTTCCTTTAACCCATCATCCGGTACTCCTCTCCCCCCCCCCTCAAGACACACACACAAAAGAAACAAAGAAAGAGAGAGAGAGTGAAGGTTGCGTAGAAAATAAGAAGAGAAGGAGGGAGATAGCATCGGCGGAGCTGTGTGCCGCCGCCGTCATCGCTGTTACTAGATGAAGAGGAGAGAGAGACTTGCAAAGAGAACCATGGTGGGAAGGAGAGAAAGAAGCTACCTCTGTTACTGCCATGTGGAGCCGCAAGCTTCATCTCCATCATCGTCGTGGGTCACTGCCATCGCACTTTGCTGCTGTTAACTCCGTCGCATTTTGTCGCTGTTCAGAACGAGGAGCAGAGAGCCAGAAAAATCTTGCGGTGGAGAGAGAGAAGACGCCGCCGTTGTAACACCCTAATATACAAATTCTTATACTCGAATCATAAGTCAATGATATTATGGTGGTACAACTTAAGGTGGAATATTAGTAAGTGTATATATATGTGCTTAAACGAAAGAATTAATAAACGAGAAGTCTGAAAAGGAATCAAATAAAATTGCGAACGAAAATAACACTCCCGTTTGTAGATAATAGACAATAAAACACGCTAAAAAAATGTTAATAAATTAAGTCATAAGAAAAAAAATAAGGTAAGGATAATATATTTACATATGTATAGATATAATCACAAGTAAATTAGCATAGTCACGACCTGCGAAGTTTAGGCTGACTAGGGTATAGAAGCTTAATACTAGATTAACAACAGTAATTCTTATCTCCCCCAAGGGTACATCATCGCCTCTATAGGCAGGTTGCAAATTAAACATTTATATAATTTATAAAAGATTTATAAAATCAAACTACTTTTACAAAAAAAATTGTAGGTTGACAAAAATTTCTGGCTAAGAAGACCATAGTATCTGTAGATAAAAAATCAAATAATAAGATTTTTAATTAATATTTTTATATAAAAAAGTCTAATTTTTTATTAATAATTAACTTTAACATTCGTTATCTAAAATTTAAAATAATTTAACGTGTATAATTTTATATTTAATTAGGTGTTAAGTCTGTTGTACAAATAGAAATAATTAATTTTTATACTTGCTATTTAAAAATAATATTTTTTCTCTCTATGTATATAAAAAATATAATTAGATATTAGTATAAAAAAATTATACTGATACTCTGATAGTTATAAAATTAATTTAAAATTAATTTTTTTAAAACAATTGAATATTGATTCTAACTTTTAATTATAATATTAGTATTCTATCCAAATTTTATGTAATAAATATTTGAAAGAAGAAAAATAAAAATATAGATTAAAAAGATAAGTAGTAAAAATTTAAAACTAAAAAAAATAAAAAACTATGTAAATAATAATTTTTTATTTGAATTATATTATTTTGTTAATTTTGTTTTCTGTAAAATAGAAAGATAGAAAAAATAGAGAATGAAAGAAAAGAGAGAGAAAGATAAAGATGAAGAATGAAAGTGAGAGTGAGAGTGAGAATTTGTTAATTTTGGAAGAAAAAATTTTATTTCAATTGTAAAAAAATATCAGATGACATATTTTTATTTGTTAAATTACTAATATAAAATATAAATTATATATAGAGTAAAAATAGTATAGATAAATAGAAAAATAGAGAGAGGTAGATGAGAGAATTTAGGAAGGGAGTTTATATTAATTTAAAAAATATATATTTTCTCTCAATTTTAATAAGAGAGTGTCAGGTGACACATTTGATTATTAAATTAGATAGTAATATATGATACATAATATAGGTATATTTCAATTTCAATTTTAATATTTTAATTTTAATTTTAATGCAATTAAAGAATGTCATGTTGCACATTTTGATTGTCAAATTAGATAGTAATTAGTCATTGATATTGATAATGATATATAAAATAGATAGAATGGTTGAAGAAATGAGAGAAATAGAGAAAGGAAGAGGGAGGAAGGGAGAACTTTTTAATTTTGGAGAGAAAGATTTGATTTCAATTGCAATGAAGGAGTGACATGTGGCACATTTTAGTTGTAAAATTAGTAAGAATGACGGAAGAATTCTTTAATTTTGGAGGAAAAGATTTAATTTCAATTATAATGAGAGAATGACATGTGGCGCATTTTGGTTGTAAATTAAAATTAGTAAGGAGGAGAGGAGAAATTTTTAATTTTGGAGGGAAATATTTGATTCCAATTACAATAAGAAAGTAACATGTGGCACTTTTTAGTTGTAAAATTAGAGATATATGATAGATAAAAGACAAAAACTTAATCTTGGTATAAGTTAAGATATACTTTTAAGAAAATGTAATATTAAAATTAAGAATAATGAGTTAAGATATACTTTTAAATGGTTGCATTATGAATTGTCTTTATCTTTTTCTTAAAAAAATGAGAGTTAATATTCAATTTGTTTCGTCAACTTATACGCGAGTCTCAATTTAGTCTTTGAGGTTTTAATTGTTTCTATTTAGTCTCCAAAGTTTATAAGTGTGCTTCATATTAGTCCCTGAGACGATTTTTAGTATGAAAACGTTAATGGAGTGCTGTTATAGACGGTCAGATGTCACATTAAAAATTTTGGAGGAAAAGATTTAATTTCAATTATAATGAGAGAATGACATGTGGCGCATTTTGGTTGTAAATTAAAATTAGTAAGGAGGAGAGGAGAAATTTTTAATTTTGGAGGGAAATATTTGATTCCAATTGCAATAAGAAAGTAACATGTGGCACTTTTTAGTTGTAAAATTAGAGATATATGATAGATAAAAGACAAAAAGTTAATCTTGGTATAAGTTAATCTTTAATTTTGGAGGAAAAGATTTAATTTCAATTATAATGAGAGAATGACATGTGGCGCATTTTGGTTGTAAATTAAAATTAGTAAGGAGGAGAGGAGAAATTTTTTATTTTGGAGGAAAATATTTGATTCCAATTGCAATAAGAAAGTAACATGTGGCACTTTTTAGTTATAAAATTAGAGATATATGATAGATAAAAGACAAAAAGTTAATCTTGGTATAAGTTAAGATATACTTTTAAGAAAATGTAATATTAAAATTAAGAATAATGAGTTAAGATATACTTTTAAATGGTTGCATTATGAATTGTCTTTATCTTTTTCTTAAAAAAATGAGAGTTAATATTCAATTTGTTTCGTCAACTTATACGCGAGTCTCAATTTAGTCTTTGAGGTTTTAATTGTTTCTATTTAGTCTCCAAAGTTTATAAGTGTGCTTCATATTAGTTCCTGAGACGATTTTTAGTATGAAAACGTTAATGGAGTGCTGTTATAGACGGTCAGATGTCACATTAAAAATTGTAAGATGATGCATTTTTGGTTTTGACATTTAAATAGCTCAAAAACGGCATCGTATCACTTATTTTGTTAGGTAAAATTTGAGTTAAATTTCAGAGTGATCCCTGAACTTGCACTCGAGCCTCAAAGTCCTCCATAAACTTGCATTGGTCCCAATATTGTCTCCGAATTTAACAAAGGTGACTCACGATCATCCTTGAAGTATTTTTCGGGGAATATTCCCAAACGGGGTGATGACGTGTATGGAGAGGTGCCCCGTTGGAATGGTAACGGCTATCTGACGTGGCTGTTATCATTTTTTAACTCAATTTAGTCCCTAAATTATTTTATAACCTTAATCCCCAATTTATTATTAGAAACCACTCTGTTTCTTCTTCTCTGTTTTCTTTCGTCTTCTCTGCCATTGTTGAGCTACCTTTGTTGAGTATGATTTGAGTGGGTCATGATGGGTGGAGGCAGCAACTATGTTAGTAGCTCCAGTAACCGACGATCCAAGAGAAGTTGTGGGAGGAGAACCATCAGAAGTAATGACAAACGCCTTCCAGATAGGTGTGGATGTGGTAGCCGACCCATCCTCAAATAGTTAGGAACGGAGGCGAATCCAGGGAGACCATTTTATGGTTGTCCTAACTACAATGTAAGTGATTTTTGTTAATGTATACAGCTAGCGTCGTTGCTCATTCAATTTGTAACATTTCTTCTCCATGGGGATGAAATATGGTTGCAGAGTATTGGCAAGAGGTGGTGTGGTCTCTTTATGTGAGCTGACAAAGTTTTGAATGAAGAAAAAGTAAATGACAGCGATAATCGAGGCTTTGAACCAGAGGAGCGGAGGATGAAATTAGCTTGGAAGATTGGAAGCTTGGAGTTTGAAATTAAGACTCTAAAACTAGCATTTTTTGTGTTGTTAATTATTGTTCTGGTGGTAATTGTGATTGTTGTTTGTATAGCATGAAAGTAGTGAAGGCTATTGTAAGACAAAAGTTGTGATTGTTGTACCCTGTGAAAAAATGAAAAAAAGTGATAACACTATATTCTATTTTATCATTGTTGTTGCTAATAATAATTTAGAAATTAAGGAATATGAAGCTAAAGGACAATAACAAGTTTCTAAACATTCCATGATAATATGTAGTTTATACTAATTGTTTCTAATTTTGTCTGTGTCAAACTAGACACGATCAAAAAGCAACACAAAGTATTTAACTTACAATCCCAAAACACATCCACCTGACACATGGATCTAAGAAAGCATAAAGTTCAATGTCTAAAACCAAAATGTCTCAACAGAAAATAGCAAATGGTCATTTTTTGAATTTTCTTGGTAGTTTGAACTCCAAAGTTGGTACAAAATGTAGGACGTTACGCAACCTTAAAACTGTAGCCGCAGATGCACCAACTATTGGATTGATACGAGTAGTTGTTGGGGAGGGGAGTATTTGAAATTGGAAAATTGGGTGGTGGAGAAGCATTTAAAACATTTGATGGAGGAGCACCGATTGCTGGTGGTGGGATTGAGGCTGGTTCAGATGGTGGAGGTTGTCTTCTTTTTTGTGGGAGTTTTGGTGGTCTTGCCTGGACTTGAAGGTCAGGTGTTGCAAAAATTCACAGGTACATATTCTCTTTCCCAAGTCCACTGCCATGTTGGTTGGCCATCCATGGACCTCGAATTGTTCATAGTCTGCATCTCTCGACTACATTGGCACCCAATTCTTTGATTCATTCCTGATCTTTTCCAAGCAGCTGCGTTGAACAGGGGGCAGTAAGCCAACATGGTTCCTGAATTTCATTTTGTTCCGGGCTATCGGGACCCAATGTGACATCAAAATAGTCCCTACACATATATAAGTGACATCAAATTAGTCCCTGCACATGTATAAGTGACAGCAAATTCATCCCCACGATTTATTAAGTTCTACTCCTATCCCATTCTATCAATACAGGCAACAACAATGTGTGAAACAAACCAGTAGATATAGAAACAGAATCATGAAAGCAAAACATGGCTACAAAAAATACATCAACTTAAGGAGTTCAACCCTGACTAAAATACAATAACCAGTAAATAGCAAAAACATCGTTACCTTTTGCATCTCCGAAATGAAACACCACCCATTTTGAAAACAGAAAATGCGTCGTCATCTTCAACTTCAACGAATTCATCCCTTAAGTTAGGGGGTGTCTTCATTTTTTTGGAATGCTAAGAATCTGCCAAAAACGAACAATAAAAACGCAATAAGAAGATATAAAGAAAACCCTAACAAAAATTTTCAGAAAAACCACATAAGAAAAACGACGAACGAATGAATATATAACGACTTAACAATGTACAAAAAGTCATGATCAACAAAAACAAAGGAGTGGACGGTAGCTATTTTGTTTCTCCTTTCTATTTTGGTTACTTCTAACAATCAAGATGCTTCCCGTCAGACCATTACGTGTACGATAGAGACGAGATAATCAGAATATGCTTGCTTTTCTTGAGAGAAAAGGTCAACAATAGCAGCTCAACAAAGGCAGAGAAGATGAAGGAGAGCAGAGAAGAAGAAACAGAGTGATTTCTAATAATAAATTGGGGATTAGAGTTATAAAATAATTCAGGGACTAAATTGAGTTAAAAAATTATAACAGCCACATCAGATAGCCGTTACCATTCCAACATGGCGCCTCTCCATACACGTCATCACGCCGTTTGGGAATATTCCCCGAAAAATATTTCAGGGACGACCGTGAGTCACTTTATTAAATTCGAGGACAATATTGCGGCCAATGCAAGTTTAGGGACGACTTTGAGACTCAAGTACAAGTTCAAGGACCACTCTGAAATTTAACTCATAAAATTTTAATAAACACCTTTTACGATGTTTTTGGGTTATTTGAGTGCAAAAAATAAAACGACATTATTTTACAAAATTTAGTGTGGCATCCGACTGTTCACGACAGTGTTTCATTAACGTTTGTACATTAAAAATTGTTTCAAGGACTAACATGAGTTATATTCACAAAGTTTGAAGATTAAATTAAAAAAATTAAAACTTTAAAAACTAAATTGAAAATTGCATACAAGTTCAGGGTCAAATCGAATATTATCTCAAAAAATAAATAGGCAACTCAACCCAACTTTGGTTACCCAAATTTTAATTCAATCCAAAAATTTTGGTATGTTGGATTTGGTAAAAAAACCACAAATTCGTTGGTTAGCTCAAAACAATAGCAACTCCTAAATTTAAAGTTGTGACACAATCCTCACCCAAAAAAAGGTTGTGAAATAGCAAGGAATTATCCGAAAGAATGCACTGAACGAATTATTATTTTCATGGAGGTATTACTAAAAAATTGTATATATATAAGCATCGTTTGAAATCACAAAAAAAAAATAAAAAATAAAAAATAAAAAATAGTGGATTTACACCAACCACGTGTTTGCCTTTATCCTGGAGTGAATGTGGAAATACCTTTCACACCTATCAAATTAAAATATTAGAATTTGATTTTTACATATAATAACAAAAAGAAATAGTTGTAAAAAGTTTAAAAGTTTTATTTCCTCATCTAATTAATATTTTTTTATCATTTCCATAAGTTAATAAAAGTGTAAAATAAAATTATTTTTATTACTAGCTAGATGTACCAATATGTAATTAATTGTTTTTGTAAAGTATCATTGTACGAATAGTTTATAGAAATTAAATCCAAAACTATATATTCACCTATTAAACGTGAATGAAACTAAGTAACGTTGATGATCTTAGGAGAAAAAGTTGTAAACATTCATGCACCAGATCGAATTTAACTTTTTTTTTTTGTTCTTGTTTTCTTTGTGGCTCTCCATTCTTCTGGACCAAAAGAAAAGCCACATCTTCAGTATTTTCCTTTTAATTAATGCGTTTCAAAAGGGAATGAAATAATATAATTGATGGAGAAATAAGAACCTTTAGAATTTATAGCAATTAATAAAACGTGACAGCCAAAAGAATGATGACATTAATTAAGTATGCTTTATTTCTCGTTTGTTGAATGGAGCCAAAACTTGGTCTGGTGACCTTTTAGCTCCTTGTTATTAAGAGTATCACAAAATACTTGATTTTATATTAAGTTTATTTTCGTTTCACAAAATATCACGCAAATATTTATAAAATTATATATTATAAAAAGTAACTTAAAATTAATGAAAGATTTGTCAATTTAATATTTAGGTTCAATTTAATTTAAATTTTATATTAGTTAAAATTATTTTATTTCATGAGTTATACACAAGTAATAATATATAATTGATAATTTTTTAAAATAATACGGTCTCTTTTTATTATTATCAGTCTTATTTCAAATATTATATTTAATATAAATTTTAATTTTAAATGAATTCAATTACTATAAATATAAAAAATAATATCCAAAAAATATCCTATTAAACTTGCTCTAATTATTAAGCTTAATTGGAAAATTAATAAAAGGTTGATGGGGGTTTTATTTTGCATAAGTTCGCAGTGGATTATTATAAGTCAAGAAGTAAATTAGATAAACTACTATGATAAGTAACTAACAAAAAATGAACCAACATCAATCAATAATCTGAAAAAAATCAATACTCATTCATATTTTTTTTAAATTATTCTTTTATACTTTTTTTTTTCTTCCTCTCAACACCATAATTTCATCTACTATCAAAGTTATCCATCTCCACTAAATTGTCGGCCACTTATCATCACTTATCGTAAATTCTAAATTTTAAATCTTAAATTTTAAACTCTAAATTTTAAGTCTTAAATATTAAACCTTAAATAGTAAATTTTAAATCGTAAATCATAAAATTTTTAAATCTTAAATTCTAAATTCTAAATACCAAATTTTAAATTTTTTATTTAATTAAATTTTAGATATTTTTATTATTTTTAATTTTAAATATTTATTTTTATTGTGAATTATTAGTTATTTTATTGACTAAAAATGATTGGTTAACAATACTTTTTCTTAAACCATGGATTGAAATTTTTTAATTTAACTTTTGTTTAAACAACAAATTGAACACAAGAACTAAAAAACACTATTACATGACTACTTCTCAACAAAGAATGTACACTAACGAGAGGATTGTTTCACTACCGAAAAAGAACATTGGAATAAAGTATTTATTTTGATCAATTTATTGGTAATCATATTTGTCATACAAGACACCACATTGTCGCAAATTAAAAAACCAGAACTTCAGATACATTATCATTTAATCTTGGGTATATCCAGAAAAAATTCAACTTGTTTTCAAATCATCATTATTATTCTTGTCTCATCAAACTAACTTTAATATAATGGGTATTTAATTTTTTTGGCGTCTCATCAGTAAGAGTTTTGGACTTAGTTTTCAATATGATCGATAGATGCACCATTTAAAGTGGCTTGTGTGTATATAAACATCATAGTCACAAAGAATATTGAAAAAGTAGTTATAGAGTTGTACAATTACAAACGTAGAAGCAAAACGAATGATACGCAAGAAGTGTATTAGGACTTGCATATGCTAAATGCTAGCTTGGAAAAATAAAATAATGTACAAGTTACTGGAATATTTGGTACATTTTTACTAAGTCTACGAAATATATAAGAATGCCTCAACTTAGTCAGATTTATTTGGTGATTAATTAAGATAATTTTAAGTTTGATGAGTGATAATAACTTATTATGCTTGATGTATGTTCAATAATCAAGATACTTTAATAATAACTTTATTTCTCTAGTTTAATTTTTGGTAGGGGGATGTTTCCATAAAAACGCGTAAAACGTCTTTTTGTAAAGACATTTACGTGTCATATTATTATTGAACGTATTAATAATTCGGGTACTTTTGAATTTCTTAACAAATTAGAATAAAACCAATTTTTTTATAACAATAACAATAAATCTAAATTTTTTTAAGGATTTAATTATATTTTTATAATTTTTAGGGATTTAAATGTACATAAAACAAAAAGTTAGGGATATATTTATCGTTTTATCAAAAAATTTAAAGATATTCGATTTAAATTATGTAATTTGATTGGATCAAATTGGGTCTAATAATTATAATGCAGATAATTGGATTTATTATTGTTACTATAATAAATCAATTTTGTTCTGATTTATTAAAAAATAAATTATTAATTAATTTAATAAAGACATCCAATAATAACATAACACATATAAACGTTTTTAAAAAAAAGATATTTTTTGTAGCGTGATAACAGACAATCATGTGGTGCGTGAATATTTCAATAGTGTATTTTAGAATTACATCTAGTAGTTATAGAACATAGATATGTAAAATTGAAATACGAGGTTAATTACCAGCGAATTTTTTTAGTATGTGTTGCCATTTTCACAGGATTGAAGTTGTACTTGTGAGAGACTATGGCACTTAGGTTAGTTTAAGAAGTATAAAAATGAGAAATAGATAGCATATTTTGTGTTAATTTTTTTATTTATAGTAGTAAATAGAAGATGAATTTGAAAAAAGAAAAAAAGAAAATCGGATAAATCTACGCAAAGGAATATAATTCGGATTATATTTTTGAAGAACTGGCATTTTTAAAAAAAATTGTTCTTAGATTACTTTAGATGAAATACGAGTTAAACCGTAATATATAGAAACTAAGCTTAAGAAAATAATATGTTCTAACTTTTAGAACAACTAAAATTCATTATCTATTCGATACATATAATTAAAAGAACTTATTTCAACTAATTAAGGGATATAATTTATGAATAATATAGCTTTATTCAGAGACAAAAATCTAGTGAAATAGGTTAGGAATCTACTTGCATGGGCGCCCCACATATTCTTTGGTTTTTGATCACCCCACGCGGCCACGCCAGAAAAAGAATTTTGGTGGTCTCATCACTAATTATATTTGCATGGTGTTAGCACATATATTGTAAAAGAAAACACTCGCAAATTGTTAGAACTTACGAGTCTCATGGAGCAGTAACCTTATGAATTTTATGACTTATATATATTATTATACGTAACATCTTCACTAATAAATACGCAAAATCTCAAGATAGAAATACATAACATATATATCTATTATAGATATATAATATCATTAATGTGTTTTTTTTATTAGTTTAAAATTAAAAAAAATATATTTTATAATATGATATCAAATTTTTATGATCCTACAAATTTAGAGTTTGATCTTTTTTAACAAAAAGAGAGAATTCAGCATAAAATTAAGGGTTAAGTACGATTTTGGTCGTCCCTAAAGTAGAGATCAAAAATTTATTTTGTCTCCGACTTTTTTTTCGCTACAAAAGGGTCTCGAAAGTTTCAATTTGTTTTAAAATCGTTTTTTTATCAAATTTTTTATTTTTATTATTATTTTATTCCTAATTAAGAAAATTATAAAAGAAAAAAGAAAGAAAGGGAACGGAAAAGAAGAAAGAGAGTCGGGATGGGTGGAAAGATAGCGCCGCACCGTCGTCTGTGATGGAGAGTGGGAAATTTCCACGCTGTCGCTGCTGCTCCTTTCTTCCTCAGCAAACGGACACGCCGCTGCCACCACCGTATCGTCGTTCTTGTCGCAATTCACGGCGTCGCCACTGCTGTCGTAACCCTTCATTCCCACGCAATCCGCCACCACCACCACAGCTCTCTTCCCCTCGCGATTCGCAGTTCACCCCCGCAGCTCCTCCTCCCCCCACCACTGTAGCCCCCTTTTTCTTTAATTTTTCTGTTTTTGCTTTTGCTTCTGGTTTTACTTTTGTTGTTTCTCTGATTTCATTATCCATTGTTATTGTTGGTGTTGTTTTTGTAGGTGTTGTTGTTTCATTGCTTCTGCTTTCTGCTTCTGTATTCTACTTCTGCTTACTTCTATTTCTGTTTTTATTTCTACTTCTGGTTTTGCTTTTGTTGTTGCTCTGATTTTATTATCCATTGTTGTTGCTGGTATTGTTCTTCTAGGTGTTGTTTCATTGTTGTTGTTGTTTCACTGCATTCTGCCTCTACTTCTGTATTATACTTTTGCCTGCTTCTATTTTTGCATTTTGAAAAAGAAGGGAGAAAGGCATTTTCGTCTGAACTCCGAAGGACGATTTTAAAATAAACTAAAATATTTGGGATCATTTTGTAGGAAAAAAAGACGAAGACAAAAAAATTTTTTAGCTCCTATCTAATTAAATCTATCAAATCATCTAAAAAATTTTTAATATCAACTTTATATAAAGATAATTGTATGCGAGTCTTCGTCAAAAATGCATACACTTATTATTCTAAGTAGTACATAACAATTATGTATAATTATCTTCCTTATATTATTAAATTTGACTCCACTGTTTACTTTTTATTTTAGTTTATGTTATATATACTTTATCTTCACTATAATTTTTTAGATCTTTCACTGGTCTTTGTCTACATAAATTTAAAAAGAAACTTTTGTATAAGAGAACGTATTAATTATTTGAGAGGAGTGATTTGTTGAAAATATAAAACACCCATAGCAGCAGCTACTTCACAAAAACCATGATTTGCAAAAGCAAAAGCATGAACATGAGATGTTCAAGTGTTCAACCAATAAAAAAAACACTACAGACCTGTATGCTTCCACTAAATCGAGCAAAACTTGCAAGTACAAAGAATCTTATCCTAATAGATGATATGAATCTTAAAACCCACTATGGCACATACACTACGCCCTCAATCTTAGATTTGCTAATAGCAACAAAAACCAACACACTTAGTGGAATATTTTTAATCCATTTTTCAATTAATTCACATCGTATTTAGTTAGGCCGACTTAAAAAATATTAAAAAAAAAAGAAAAAGAAGAAGAAAATTTTCTGCTGAAGGTTACGTTGCTGCTCTTCTACAATTTAAAAGGAAACAAAAAATAAAAATTATATATATTAAAAAAAAAGCTTAGCCGCACTCAATTATAATACTTTAAAATGATAGAACGAATTATTTATTAACTTTGTGCCCAAATTGTGTGGCTCTCCAATCTAATGTTGGTGAATGAGTTGAACTAATTTTTTGGGCTTCAATCATATAGTAATTAACATCATTATTTCTGTTTTGCTCATTAATTATTTTATAATTACTAATTAAATTATAAGTATTTTTTTATTGATTGAGAATTGATTTAATAGTATAAGGATGTTCATCCTAATATGACAAACTGACAAACCATAGTGCGAATTTCAGTTGGAAAAACCACCTATATATATAATCTATTTGACGATTCTAAAATAAATGAGTGTTAGAAGTCAATAAATTTTATAATTTATAATAATTAATTAGTTATTATTAATATTTTTAATAGTATAAGATTATATTTAATAATATAAAATTATTTTTTTATTAATTAATTATTGATTAAATTTTAATAAAAATATTGATCATAGAATATAATAATTATTATATTGTCCACAATAATAAAAGATTCTTTTGGTACCAAAAGTATTCTTCCCACAATGCATGGTGGTAACAATATTATTATGTAGAGGGGGAACATGCATGCACATGTCAACATAACATATCCTTTCAAGTCCCCCACTACTAAATGGGACCGAATATTTGAACATAACTCCTGAAGTATATCCTCAAACTTATTGATAACATATTTCATCTCCGGCTACCCTAACTAGCATGTAGTAGACAATTGATGAACGGATTGAATCAAGTTACGTTGATTTTAAATTTAGAAGGTTTTTTATTAGATTTGTTTTAAGTGTGTTTTTGTGGAAGATTTTTTTTGTGTTTTGTTTCTAATATTAGTGAAAAACAGTAAAAGAAAAGAGAGAATCACATAAGTATGTATTTTAATTCAGTTTTTCTGTACAATAAAATTTACATCTAATTTTTATTATAACTATATGATAGAATTTTAATTATAATCAAATTAATGACATATACCAATACTAATAAATTACAATTTAACTCATTTAGTGTTCTTTTATTAAATTTTTAATCTAAACCTAGTAAACATTAAGTGATATCCCAACTTATTTAAAGAAAATTAATCCTAGCTAGATCAACATAATCAAAAATTAATTACAAAAAAAATTACATTTTTTGACTTTTCACAAACTATTTTTTTGTCTCTTCCTACTCATGAATTTTTCTATAATCCTCACTTAAATATAATTAAGTCTTTTTTTTTCTTTACAGAAAGATAAACATAAAAAATAATAAAATAAAAATAACAATGAAGTTTAAATTAAAAATGAAAGAAAGCATTGTATGTGTGATGCTATGAATTCTCACTTTTTCTTTGTTTTTAAATTCTGTCTTAAGGCCAGTTTTATAGAACAAACAATCTTCTTCAATTTACTATTTTGGACTCATTATTGTTTTTTATTTTAGGTCTACATTATTAACAAACACATCAAATTGTGTTTGGGCTTTTAGTTTAATGAATGTTTAATTTGTCATCACTTAATATAATCAAATCAATTCTAGACTTAACGTATGAAAATTAAAGAAAAAAAATTCAAAAACTAATAACTAGATCCTAATGTAGTTGAATCTCAATATTTATAACAAAAAGTATATATATTATGGTATTTTGAATTGAAATATAATATACAGGAATACGATCATCATGTCATCACTTGCCATAAAGAAATTAAAAGGCAAAGGCACCAACATACACTTTGTAAAGTATAGTTTTTATCACATTTGTCCTTATATTTCCTTTTTCGTTGTCTGAGGCAAAATGATTGCATGCATTGTATCTTGCTAAGTTGTAGTGCCTCTATTGGCAAATCCTCCAACTATGCCGCGTCCCATTCATTATTTATTAAGAGAAGCTCCGCCATTCATTATTTATTAGTTTATATATATATGGACGAAGTAATGTTAGCATACTTCTCTTTTTAATGGATAATAGACACGTTATTTTCAAAATTGTAAAATAAAAATATTTTAATTAAATGATATTTTTATAAAAGGTAAAGGTTAAATAATTTTTTAGTTCTTTTAAATTTAGTAATTTGTGTGTAATTGTGCTCTTATTTAACTTTACACAACTAATTTTTGAGATATAATGTGTTGATTAAATTTTCTTCTTAAAAATTAATTTGGGTTGGTCGAGTGGTTAGTTCACTCGTCCACTTAAGTAATGGGAATTCGAATTCTGTATGTAACAATTTATTATATATATTGACCAGTAATAGATCTTTTGATGCCGGGACGTCGCTTGGACTCATCAATCTTGGCGAGGTTAACAACCCCATTATAGTGATAGTAGCATAAACCCACCTTGGTTGGTCAAGTCAAGAATGCACCTCTTACTCTCAAAGAGCTTAGAGGAAAATAAGCACACATCTTATTTCATATTCAAAAATAAACTTCAACTATATTCATAAACAAAAGTTACATGAGTTATTTATACTAATAGGAGAAGGAAAAGTCTTCATAACTTAGACGATGTGGGACTAAAACATAACATAAAATTTACTATCCTAAACAATATGAGACTTGTATTTCGTTATTAAAATTAATTAATATAATTAACCTACTAACTCTACTTGCTCTTGCATCATCTTTAAATAAAATTCAGATTCACGACGAATTAGTCATTAATCTGACGGATCAGAGGATACCGTAAACAAAAAAAACTACTCGTAAAAAATCTTTGTTAAGATCATAATTGAATGAGGCGAAAGTATAGTAGGGCAAGCACAATGCTATATGTTACTAATTTAACTACCTTACTATAAAGTAAATTATATTGTTGTAGACAATTATTTTTTCGCTACTAGGAAAAGCTAGAAGAAAACAGCCTCGTATCTCATAAAGGAGACCCCAGAGTAGAGATCTTGTAGATGTATATATAAGCAAGTGTGACGGATTGGATCGGATACACCCTGAATAATTGAATATTTTATGGAGATTTGTTATATTTTAAAGGTAAAATTATCAATAATTAGTAATTACTGCATCTCTTGAAAACTTAAGATATATATTATTACTAACTACACTTCAACCTTAATCTAAAGGTTGTTAAATTCTTCCCAAAGAATAAAACCGGCGGTTTAAACTTTACTGTAGATATTACAAGTCCCACGTCAATTAAGGATAAAGATTTTAAATAATTTATTAGTGTAAGATGTTTTTTATGGGAAAGTATGAGAAGTTAATGAAATATTTGTACAATATGTACAATAGAGGTTTATAAAGTATTAGAGATATAACTATTAGTGTTACCTTTTTCTATTAGCTGAACCTTTTGGGATGAGTGGTATCATGACATGGTATTAGGTCAAGAGTTCGATCTTTGGTGAACCCCAAAATCAGGGCAGGGCGGGGACGGAGGATACCTCCCTGTTCCCCATCCCCGCTCCCAGATTTACTCCCCGTCCCCGCCCCCATTTCCCATTGTGGGGGAATATTGCTCCCCATCCCATTTCCCACAGGGTTCCATTCCCCGCGCAGACCCATTCCCCATCTATCTGATAGTTCAAACTAATTATTAATTTCCATATGAATAGAGGTGTAAGTATCCATTCTATAAAAAAATAACAAGATTTTATACAAAAAATCTAAACGACAAGATGGTGACTTATAGCTTCTTTCGAAATGACGCAGTGGGAGAACGCAACGGCAAACCAGAGGATAGAGAAGTGGACAAGGTGGGAGATGCGACAACAGAGAGGAGAATGGACACGACGACAAAGTTACGGAAAGGAACACCGCAAATAGAGAGCACGACGCGGTGAGGATCATGGCACAGTGAGGTGTGACGATACGGTGAGAAAGGAGAGCGGCGAGAGGTTGGATGGAGTATGGACAGCGTTAGAAATTTCTGAATTGAAGAAGAGTTATGCAAATGAGGATTAGGAGTTTTGGGTTTCTATATATATATGTGTGTGTGTGTGTGTGTGTGAAATGACTAAAAAACATATATGAGAAATAAACTATTGATGGTTTCAGTGGCTAAGAGAAGGGGGGGTTGAATCTTAGCCCCCTTTTTGCTTGATTACACTTTCTGGTCTTGGAGGAGACTTTTCTGTTTTTGTCTCGTCCCTAGCCACGAGACTTTTTATTTTTGTCTCGTCACTTGGCACGATATATTTTTGGTTTTAGCTCCTGTGCAGTAGAAACAGAAATGGAGTAATAGAAAAAGAAGATTACACCCAGATATATCCTGGTTCAGCTGCTAAGTGCAATGCAGCCTACATCCAGTCTCCATCACAACTATGATGGAATTTCACTATAATCAATCTGATTACAAACTGTAAAGTGCTAACCCAACTTACAAGGGGATTCCCACAGAATCATGAAACACAACATAGATGAACAAAGGAACTCTAAGACATCTATGACTTTTTCTTTTAATTTTGCACTCTCTACCTTTTTCCGCTCTATGACTTTTTCATACAAACCTCACTGTTTGCCTTTTTCCATGAGACTCAAGACATGACAAAATTAAACAGAAAAATACTAAACAGAATACATTGAAGGAGAAGAAAATCTGTAAGCTTAGGTAGCTATGAGACTTCTGTGCCTTGCACTCTCAAACTTTCTCCTTGAATCAAACCGTGACTATTCACCCCTTTTATAGAGAGGAGAAGCCTTCACAGTTGAAACCAAAACCAAGCTTAACTTCTTTTCCTTCAAAACAGAACTGGTTCGGCCACAGAGAGAGAAGAGGTAACTCATGCAAAACCCAACATGCAAATACCTCTAGTTCTTCCTTGGTCATCACTCTTCATCAATCCGAGCGCTCCATCCTTGGCTTGCTCTCCAAGATAGATTTTTGGCCCTTAATGCTTCATAATGATGATGGCTTCATCTGCTCCAATCTCTGCCTCTTCCATCACTTCGCCACTCTAGCTACTTCCTGTGGTGGTTGAGCAGAATCAAAGACAAGCAATACCTTCAAGAATCTCTTCCTTGTTGGCCGAATCTCCTTCAACCATTTTTGGTATGAAGAAGTCAAGATCTCATCACAAAATCTTACTACAAGTGATAAGAATCTCAGCCACTACATTTTTTATATTTTCTTGCCATCATTGAGATGGTCTTGTAGCTTGCTCTTCCTTCATTTCAGTAGCTCATTTTTGCTTCCATGGCATCTATTGTTTTCTGGTTAATGACCGAAATAGAGAAAGAGAGTTGAGAGAGAAGAAAGAGAAATTGAACATTAACTAATGTATTTTGATAAAGCAAAAATAAATGTCCACATCCCTTTTACTGAGCAACGTGTAGCTCAATGATACCCATCAAATCAAAGTCACTCATATTCTCTCTCATAGTTCCATGCAATAAATGACAATTGAATGAGTTTTGAAATCCATCACATGGTTGAATTCTTGGATCCGTTGGAAGCAATTTTGCTTTCTTTCTTCATTGGTTTCAGATCATGCATGAGGAACTTTCATCAAATATAAAATTGGGCTTAGTTGCAACAACATTTAATCTGGCCCAATAATAACATTTGCTTTCCTAATTAATTTTTTTGGATCATGCATTGAGCAAATAAGAAAGCATGTTTAACTTGTACTTGTAACCATAATGGATTAATTTGGCCCAAGTAACATAATAATCAATTCAGCCATATTCATCATATATTTTTTTTGTATCAAACCAAAGGCTAGATATTTTTTATATAATTGGACTTGCACCAGAATTTTATTTTCGACCCAATTAAAACCTGCATCACAAAATTATTAATTAACATATGTTTAATGAAAATTAAATTAATAATTTTGTAATTAATTATTTCAATAATGTTTGTTCATCATCAAAATTAAATTAGAGTTTTTCAAACTCATCAACTATTAAGGACAATTCAGTAAATTTATGAATTTTGAGGATTAGCGGGGATGGGTGGGGATCCTCGCTCGGGTCCCCGCGCCTGCCTTGGGGGAATTTTGCCTCCGTCCCTATCCCCACGAAAAAAATTCTCCACAGTCGGATCTCCATTCGGGGCAGTCTCCACAGGGATCCCCGCATCTCGGGAAGTTTTGCCATTCCTACTCGAATAGTTATTCTAGATAGTATGGGAGATGTTCATTTTGTAACTCAATAGCCTATTATATTCATTGTACAAATAGTTCATTATCTTACTAGTAAAATCCGTTTCTTATTCTGTAAATAAGTTAATTTTTTATGTTAAGTTAAATATATTCAATTTCAATTTTAATACTTCACATAAAAATAATGCTATGTAAATTTCTACTGTATATATTAACTCTTAAATTTCATTTCAAAATAGATTAATTATGCGAAATATATATTTCGTTCCAAAACCACTAAGATTATTATCCAATCCACACCCCCCTTTTAATTAGTTCTAAGAAAATTTATGGTCCCTGTGCAAGTGGCCAAGTGTGCACTCCCTGAGTTGTTTTTTATACAGTCATGTCGCTATTAATTAATTTCATCCTTATTAACAAAAAGCGAAGTTAATAAGGCGACTTTATCTTTAATTATAATCACTAATCTTTCGCTGGCTGCTAGAACTTTGATAAGAACACATTGTCAAGAGTAGTTGTTTTAATTAATTAACTTTCATATGCTATACATATCTTGTATGATACCATGATATTTTTTATTAACTATATATTCTTTTTGCGAATATATGATATATATATATGTATGTGAGAAATGAATTTGAGAACGGTGCAGGAATATAATTTTATATCTGTCGTTGGAAGTAATATAGTTTTATTTATGTTATTATGATATATTATGTATTGTAAAAGTTTTGTATAGGTTAATTTACTAGGTTTTTCTTTTTTCATAATACATAATGCATGAGCATTTTAAATATTTTTTTTGGATAATTTTTATAAAAAATTATATAATTTTTAAGATTATTTTATTAATATTTTGATTTTTTTGGTTTCTATGATTTTTGTAAAAAAATATTAAGAAAAGAAAAACAAAAGTACAAGAAGGAAGAAGAATTGAAGATAGATGTAGAGAGAATTTGTGGATCTGTCAACTATGATCTCTTCACATTTCAATAAGCATAACTTAAAATATAGAGGTCTAAATAACGTGTTCTAGCAGCATTAAAAAGACAACTTTTAAAATTTTGCAACAATATATAATAGTCTATGATTACTCTCTGGAATTACGACGCTAAACACCATGAAAGTGGTGTTAAATGCTAGTTTGCGTCTTAGCACCACTCCATGTAGGAGTCTCGACGCTAAACGCCAGACAAGCAGCAAAAAGTCACGGATTGTATCAAAACTGGCACCAAACGCCACCCAAATGACGCTAAACACTGGCAGCCCAAGTCCAATTTCATGTTTATATAAAGGAAGCAACGCGCAACTCTATGGAGGGGACTCTCTTTTCCGTTTTTCTTCACTTCATTAGTTTTAGGTTTTATATTAGATTAGGATTTGGATTTTTTTGCATCATGGGCAACTAAACTTCTGTTATTAAGGTTAGGAGCTCTATTTATTTTGATGTATTAATATTATTGTTCTTCTATTTTTATTAATGCATTGATTTTTATTTAAGAATTGAGTTTCGTTCTTCATCTTAAGAATTAGAGTATTTTGAAAAATAACCCTAATCTAAATTAAATCCCTTTGAATCTTGAAAAAGTTAAATTATTAGAATTAAAACTTGAAACTCTTTTCTCATAATTCTTCAATTACCTGGACTTAATGTGATACGTGACATATAATTGGATTATTTCTGAGTTCTTAAGAATTGTGTGGTCTTTAAACTAGAGTTCGAACTTAATCTTTTAACACAATTAATTGATCAAGGAATTGATGGATGGTTAACCAGGTTAGAAGAAATTGAATTGTCAAGGACTTAGAATTCAATTACCTAGGGTTTGTCATGAATTAAATCTTTTCATGATTATGATAAATGACAATAATTGTTAATTCTAAAATTTAAATATATCTGATACCTTAACTACCTTTATCATATTATTTTCTTAACAAATTTTAGTTTGTTCTTGTTAAATTTTATGTTTTCATATTATTTACTATTGAAATCCTTATTTTTTATTGTCTGACTAGAATAATAATCAATTGACTATTTCTTGTTTAATTTGTTAATTTTTGTGAGAATGATAATCTACTCTCGTGATATTACTTGATATGATTTGGTGCACTTATCGATAGTCTGTAATTTTAAAAATTCGCATCACTTCACTAATATAAATAAACTTATGTATTATTTTGTTTTATAAATTAAATAAATATACATTTGTTAGTAAATAAATGTTGGCTTTATTTTCTCTAAGCTAGTTTTCTTTTAAAAGTGCCAAACATAGTTTAATGTTATTAGTTTTGGCCAATAAGGTTAATTTTTGGCTATATTCATTATGATTTTTTTAATGATATTTTTTAACTCATTAAACTAAAGATTAATGTATTACAAATCAAAATTTTATTTAAAAATTTATTATTAACTAAAAAATTATTATTTGTACAGAACAAAAATTTAAACTCTCTCGATACTTATTTAAATAAACAAATAAACTGATCATTTAACTAATTAAAATTAATTTATTATAATAAATTATTAATTTATGCAAAATTAGTGAATGAGATGACATCTCATCGATAAATAAAAACATATAAAACAAAGTTACATGATCAATTATTTAGTTAAGAGAACAGAATATTCAAATAATAACATCTTTATATAAAGATAATATTATAAACTCTTAAATAATTAATAAAATATATTTAGTCAAATATATTAATTTATCTAATGATTCATAATATTATCTTTATGTAGAGATGTCATGAGAATATCATCCTTAGTTAAATCTCGACTCAAAATATTGGAGATCATGGTGTTGATGCTTCATGTAGTATTTCATTTAGATTCTTGCTCCATAATTATTGCGATATTGCTTCCCCCACTGAGAAATGTCTAAATAATATATATAGTCTAAATCGAAATATAAATCAAATTAAAACACAATATGTATGCATGTGGCTCAAGTAATCATTATTCCTTATTAGCTAAGAATATTAATAATTCACACGAGCAATAATATAGACAAATTAAAACACAATTTTTTTTGTGTCCAAACTCAATTGATGCATGATGTCTTAACTAAAGACCATCGATCAACGATGCCACAAAATTTTTAGAAATGAATTGAAGTTGCTATGCAACTTCTCAAAAGAAATCACTTTCATGTGGCCCGAAAACCACGTTGTAGAAGAAAATAATAATAATAATAATAATAATAATAATAATAATAATAATAATAATAATAATAATAATAAATAGGACAATATAAAGCAGACGGTGCTGGCTGCATGTGGAAGTCCTGGTCAAATTTTCAAGGGGGAAAAATCAGCCACCAAAGTGGGTTCAATCGTCACTAGAATAGTTAAGGCAATTCATCAACGCAACCAATTAAGAGTGAAAGTAGACAACATTTTCATGTCTTATTATATTTTTTTTTAAATTTTAATCAATATCAGAACTTTAATAATAAGAATCGATTAAAGTATCACAACCAATTATCTCATATGAAATTAATATTTAAAAATTATTAAATAATTTAATTTAATTAAATTATCCTATAATAAATTTTAATTTTTTAACCATATATTAATTTTATATAAAAATAATTACACAAAATTTTTTTTAATAAATTGATTTGGTTTGAGACAAAGTTATAATTTTTAACAATATCTTGTATCTTCACATGCTTAATTTGTATTATGAACTAATATATAAAAAAAACATTTGAGTAAATAATATGTAAATACTCCTATAAATATTAAAAAATATTTAAAAGCATATTTTAAAATATAGATAATTGGAGTTAATCTTACCTACACTTTGTATATTTCCGAGAAAAAAGGAACCAAGAGAGAAGTTAGCTATGATGTGGACTAAAAGCTGAGATCAAACAGGGAAAAAAAGTGGCATAAGGTTGGTAATTAAAATATTCAAAATTTAAAAAAAAAAGATTATTTTTTATTTTATATGGTTAATTCTAATATTTAAGCACTATATATACCACCCTATCCCCAAACTTTAATATTCACAGAGCAACTAAACACACTACAGAGACTAGAAGAAGAGGCATATACAAAAAGAGAGTTATTAAGTTTTGAGTTCTGAGTTTTGTGAGATGGAAGACTTCCCAGTGATCAATTTTGAGAAGCTGAATGGTGAGGAGAGAAAAGCCACCATGGAGAAAATCAAGGATGCTTGTGAGAATTGGGGATTCTTTGAGGTATTACATATTATAATTAACCACATTCATTTCTAGATCATTATAAATGTTACAAATACTTCATGTGATTTTGTTGGTAAATATGATTATGATATGTTTGTAGTTGGTGAATCATGGAATACCCCATGATATGATGGACACTGTGGAGAGGTTGACCAAGGAACACTACAGAAAATGTATGGAACAGAGGTTTAAGGAAGCTGTTGCAAGCAAAGGCCTTGAAGCTGTTCAATCTGAGGTCAAAGACATGGATTGGGAGAGCACTTTTCACTTGAAACACCTCCCTCAATCAAACATTTTTGATATTCCTGATCTCTCTGATGAATACAGGTTCCTCTACTCAACACAAACTTTTCTTTTTCCTTTTTCTCTCTCATCAATTTCTTCATTTGTAAAGCCACCTTTAATCTCCTTTAAGGTTCAAATTAAATAAATAGTAATACTACATGTACAAGTGAAGGAGATTAATGTAATTTTCTTTCATAATTGTTTTTAAAATGAGATTATTATGTGGTGGAAACTCTGCCGTCGATTTTACATGAAGTTGATAACTAAAAGCTGTTAGATGATTTAACTGATTTGACTAAATTTTCATCTAATGGCTCTCAGCTATCAACTTCACGTGAAGTCGACTGCATTTAAGTTTTCACCTAATTATATACATTGCATGACATGTTGCACCCAATGAAATTGAAGCTAAATTACTTGGGGCTAATAATGGTGCAGGAAGGTGATGAAGGAATTTGCTTTGAAGTTGGAGAAACTAGCAGAGGAATTGTTGGACTTGTTGTGTGAGAATCTTGGACTAGAGAAAGGGTACCTCAAGAAGACCTTCTATGGATCAAGTGGACTACCCACTTTTGGTACCAAGGTTGCTAACTACCCTCCATGTCCTAAACCTGACCTTGTTAAGGGTCTTAGGGCCCACACCGACGCCGGCGGCATCATCCTCCTCTTCCAAGATGACAAGGTCAGCGGCCTCCAGCTTCTCAAGGACGGAAACTGGATTGATGTGCCGCCGATGCGCCATTCCATTGTCGTCAATCTTGGTGACCAACTTGAGGTAACTTTCTAGATCTTTTGGTTATAGCAGTTCTGATAGTGTCACTAAATCATTTTTTTTTAAATTAAACAGATTGAAAAATAGATATGAATAGTTATATTTTTAACATTATTTTTTATTTAAAATAAAAAAAATTATGTCAAATTAATATAGAAAACATAATAAATCCACAAAATATTTATCCATTTTGTGTGATTCATATGAATTATATCAAAGAATAATAATGTATGCATTATTGGGTAAAAAAAAACAGGTAATCACAAATGGAAAGTACAAGAGTGTGGAGCACCGTGTGATTGCACAAACAGATGGGACCAGAATGTCCATAGCCTCATTCTACAACCCTGGCAGTGATGCTGTCATCTACCCTGCCCCAGAATTGTTGGAGAGAGAGGAAGAGGACAAGAAACACATGTACCCTAAGTTTGTGTTTGAAGACTACATGAAACTCTATGCTAGACTCAAGTTCCATGCTAAGGAGCCAAGATTTGAAGCTTTCAAAGCATCTAATAATGTCAATCTGGGTCCAATTGCCACTGCTTAATTATTAAATAATATTTATCTTTATTTTATTAGTGTTGTTACTATAAGTAGAAAGATGTTTGATTTGCTTCATGAGTGGATCCGAAGTGAACAAATATGAATAGCTCATTAAGGAATATAATAATGTACTGTATGTTTGCTATATATATATAGTGGTTGAGGTGTTACCATGTACTGTGCAACAAAAATATATATGGGTTATTTCACAATAAAAAATTAGGTTTGATTATTAAATTAGTCTCTATAATTTTATTAAATTTATAATTAAATTTTTATATTTATTTTAGTTAAATTTTTATATTGTTTTTAATTTTGTAATTAGATCTTTATTAATATAAAAAAATATTAAAGTTAATAAAATATTTTTTTATAAATTAAAAGTATCTATAATTAAAAATTTAATTAGATATTTAATTATATATTTTTTAGGAGAAATATTTATTAATTTTAACATTTTTGATACAGAAATAATCTAATTACAAAATTAAAAATTGTATAGAAACTCAATAAAAAAAATATAGGAATCTAATTATAAATTTAATGAAACTATAAAAATCAATAAAATAATAAAACTTAAAAAAATATCATAGGACATTTAATTTGTATTTGTATTTTTTATTTTTAAATTTTTTTTAAAAGAATAAAAAAACAGTAAAAGCAGTAAAACACATCTATAGTTACTTGTTTTTGGCAGAAATATTTATTAATTAATTTGATGGATTGCACACAAAAATGAGCGATTTTCTCGCTCCTCATTTATTATCGTTGTTTAATTTCTTTGGCTCTATCTGCTAGCTATTACTATTCTTCTCTTTAACTGGCTTTATATAAAGGCAATAAACTTGTTGGCCAAGTTGGGTTTTGGACCACTAATGATTATGACGTTAAATAATAATGGACACAAGGTTGTTAATGCGTTGATGAATTTTCAAAATGGTATATGTTTTTATTAGGCTGGAAAATTGTTCATCTTAGGTGTAAACAATTTGACTATATCTTTTGAAGATTATTAAATTTTTGTTTTATTAACTAACATGTTTTGCATAATTTTGACATGTTAACAATATAGTTAGCATGCGTGCATCAAGTGAGATTACCACAAAAAAAAAAAAGTATCTTTATTGAGAGCGCATGCAAATCAACTCTTGCTACAATAACTTGTGATGCTTGGGATAAATTAGACCGGATAAACTAATTGATAAGGATATCTATTATATATCTCCAATTTTAAGGTCAAATTTGTCACATACCACTTTTTTATTGTAATTGAAATCAAATCTTTTCCTTTAAAATCAAAGAATTCTCCTCTCTTCTCTCTTCCTTTCTCTATCTCTCATTTCTTCGCTCAATCTATCTCTCTTATATATCATTATCAATAACTAATTACGAATTTGACAATCAAAATATACAACATAACATTCTCTTATTGTATTTAAATTAAATTAAAATTAAAACTGAAATACTAAAATTGAAATATAGCTATATTATATATCATATTTATATATCTATTATATATTACTAATTTTAAGGCCAAAATGTGCTACATGTCACTCCCTCATTACAATTAAAATCAAATCTTTTTCTCCAAAATTAAAGAACTCTCCCCACTTCTCTCATCCTTTCTCTCTCTCTCTCATTCCTTCACTCACTCTATCTCTCTTATATATCATTATCATTATCAATGACTAAATTACGATTTTAACAGTCAAAATATACAATATAACATTCTCTAATTGTATTTAAATTAAATTAAAATACTAAAATTGAAATCTAGCTATATTATATATTATATTTATATATTTACTAACTAATTTAATAACTAAAATGTGTCATATTACACTCTCTTATTAAAATTTAGAGAAAATATTTTTCTCTAAAATTAGTAAACATCCTTCTTATATTTTCTTATCTACCACTCTTTTTTTCTATTTTTCTCTATCCTTCTTATTCTATATATAATTTATAATTCATATTTTATATTAGTAATTTGACAAATCAAAATTTGTCACTACATATTTTCATTATAATTAAAATAAAAATTTTTCTCAACTTTTAAAATTAACAAACTCCCTTTCTCATTCTTCTTCTTTATCTTTCTCTCTCTTTTCTCTCATTCTCTATTTTTCTCTACCTTTATGTTCTACAAAAAATAAAATTAATAACATAATATAATTTAAATAAAAAATATTATTATATACATATGTTTTATTTAAATTTAAATTTTTACTGCTTATCTTTTTAATATATATTTTTACTTCTTTTCTTTTAAATATTTATTATATATAATTTAAAAAAATACTAATGTTGTGATTAAAAGTAAGAATCAAGATTCAATTGTTTTTAAAAGAATGAGTTAATTTTATAAATATCAATATAAATTTTTTATGTTAATATCTAATTATATTTTTATATATATAAAAATATATTATTTTTAAATAGCAAGTATAAAAATTAATTATTTCTATTTGTGCAACAAACTTAATACCTAATCAAATATAAAAATATACACGTTAAATTCTTTTAAATTTTAGATAACGAATGTTAAGATTAAGTAAAAAACTTAAACTCTTTCATTTGAAAATAATAACTAAAAAATTTATTATTTAAATTTATTTAAGATTCTGGTCTTCTTAGCCGACGGGGACTTTTATCCCTTAAAATCATTTTATAAAAGTCGTTTAATGTTATAAATTTTTTGTGTTATAATCTATAATATTAAAATCTACATAATTTTAAAAGACTTATATTCCCATAATAGTATTACGAGTAAAAATACTAATATATACTATATAGAATCAAAGTAAAGAGAAGCAATGAACATATATAAGAGATAGTAGAACGGTGAACGTGAGTGATAAGTGTATATAATATTAGTGAATAGTAATGTAGTGCCCTTCTTAGTTATTCTATGATCTGTTAGCTTTGTTTTGGTTTATGATTGGCTTATGGAAAGGACCGAGCTTTTTTTTTAATTAAAAAAAAAACAAGTAGTAGGAGTTTTTTTTTATTATCAAAATTTTTCAGTAACTTTAGTTTAGTTAATACTTAAATTTTTTAGATCAGTTACTGTCACTTCTTTCATTAAGTGTTACTAAAATTAAGAGTTCACAGTTCTTAAGTAGTTTTAGCTTTTCTTTTTTCTTGGACATAAGTTGATTATTTAATATTCTAATTTGATTGAAATAATATTTTGTTTCCAATTCTTTAAAAAAATGAATAGGTAAATTTTTTTTTATTATATACGATATCTCTCAACTTGACAGATAAAATAAGTTAATTCAACATGCATGAACTATTTTGACCCACCAAAAATCTACTTAATAATAAGATAGTGCGTTGATAACAAATTCTTTAATATATGACTTATCAACTTGGCCCATAAAAAAATTATTATAAACTTTATATATTTTGATACTTTTAATAAGTTAAAATAATATTAAGCTATTTGGAAAATTTATAAAAAAATTAATTAATAAATATAATAGAATATTACCTGCATAATCTTAAAAAAGGCCATACCAAGTATTTTTATATTAAGTTCAACAACAACAATAATAATCACGACAACTGCACAATAATAAGGCATAAAATACACAGCAAATAATAAAAAGAAAATCAAGCCGACATGGGAAAAAAAAAACTAATATATACATCTGATTCCACGAAATTCATGATCACATATCATAATCATAATTATATACATATATATCCACTATGTTATCTCTTTCAGACACAGGGGCTTATCATCCTTGTAAGCGAGCATTCAACTTCAAAAGTTGAGATCCCACACTTTTTATGGGATATTTTTAAAGCCGAAAGCGAGTATTATTATTATTATTAGAATGAGCATATTGAATTATTTTTTAATTGGTTAATATTAGTTAATATTTTATTTTATAAAATATTTTTAAAATTTTTTATTTTTAGAGAATTTGAGATTTAAGTTAAAATGTAGGATTTAGAATTAAGATTAAGTTTAGAATTTTAAATTTTAAATTTATAATAAAAAATAAATTAAGAAACATTATTGATTGATATGGATTAAAAAATTAACTTTTTAATTGAATTATTATTATTATTATTATTATTATTATTATTATTATTATTATTATTATATTGAGGCCTTGAGGGAGATAAGTAAGGTGGAGATAGCTAAGATCATATACTATATTTGCTTATATAATCATAACATTTGTCATAAATTGCCTCAACAAAGATAGACATAGAAATGACATTATATTCGAGAGAATGAAGCTCAACCTCACATAACTAGAAATGAATAGTTTATATAAGTGTAAGGAAGCACTACTCATCACTATTGTTGTGGGAATGCAACTTTTCCGCAATTTAAAAGAAAAAGGGTGAGGTAGAAGAAGATAATTAAATTTATTCTTTAAAATTTTAAATTAGTAATATTAGCTTTTCTGCCAACAATAACACATTATCCTTTTAGTATTCATCTCGAATGCCCTCAACATGAATTGATTGTCGCCTGTCGCCGTATCCTCCCTCAACCGCTCTCTCTACCGCACCATTCTCTTCCGCATCCAATCATGTTCGCTCTGACGTGAGCAGCTCTTCGAGCAGCACCTTTTCCGTGCCACTGTGTCAATTTTTTTCTCCGCATCTAATCTTAATGGCTGCGATGAGCAACATCAATCGCAGCTAATTGCTGGATTTACGAATTGAGCCATTTATAAGGCCTTAGAAAAAAAACATCCGAATGAATTAAAAAAAATATCTACTAAAACACAAAAGAAATATCCAATAAAGCACAAAAGAAATTAAACATCCAAATGATCCATGAAAATAGTTGTGAGGTCTTTTTTTTGTATCATTGAATCTTTTGTTCTAGCCTATACTATAGTTTTTTAAAATTGATTAGTACTCTAATTGATTACCTAACAAAGTTATTGGTAAAATTAGTAAGACGAGTAATATAAGTTTAGTTTTAACTGCTAATTAATATGAAGGTTTAGTAGATGAATCTCACTACTCCTCTAAAATTATATTCTCACTTTAAAAAAAAAAATACATTATTAATTACCCTTAGATTAAAATAATGGAGTTCACAAATAATAAAAGTTATAAATTTAAAGATAATTAAAGCATTACTTTATTATTTTACTAGGATTTTTTTTTATTAGATAATGACGATTTAGTCGACAAAATAATTCAAAGAAGTATTTACAAGATTAATATTTCAGATTCCAACTTAAGTATATAGAGAAAATGTATTATTTACTTATTAAGTGCCTCTTTTAAAAACAGAAAGAAAAAATGAAATAAAAACTCATGTAAATCTTAAAAAGAAAAAAACTCTTACATAAAAGATCGTATTAAATATATAATTATACATGTATTTTTTTTATCAATTTAAATTTAAAAAAAAATACGATATGATTTTACTACCTAAACTTTTTGTTAGAAGGAATAAACGCTGTTCATAAGTTGTTATGGGGACAAGCCGAGTATCACGATCTACGAAAAATGAAGAATTTCTTTGTCCTTCACATCAAAACATTCATGTTAAATATACAGGTTAGTCATTAGGGAGTTAATTAATAAATGTATATAGGTTGCATAGTAGTAGCTTCCCTTTGTTAGTGGATAATGATCGAAAATTAATGCCACGATGAGCGAGACAAGAAAATTATACAGCAAAGAACTCCTTACTATGAAACATTATGATTATCACTTTTTAATTATTTTGGGTTAGAGAAATACGAAGAAAAAGAAAAAGAAAAATCTTTACCACTTTATTTGAATTCTCCCCTTTTGTTTGTGTTTTAGAACCTACCGCAATAATGCAATTACCTAACATTATTTTGATCATAGATAATATCTTGGAGACAAAATAGTGAACCTTTTTCTATATATATATTTTGTCGTTATTATATGTTTCGTGTCCTTACATTTTAGGAGTCAATTTGGACCACTAGTTTTGTTAGTTTGTTACTAGCTAGTTAGCGGAGTCAATTATATTGGACTTTCATATATAAATTAAATATATTTGAATTTTCTTGTAAGTTATAACCACATACACTGTCATATAAGTCATTGACTGATCAAGAATGGCTTCTCTTTGAGATTGAAGTGGACCTGTGTGATGTGTGTGTCCTGTTACAAAACTATATATGAATTAACAAAATTAAGTCAACATACTTTATTGAAAAATATTAGATTGAGTGATACCAAATAAAGTAATTTTTTTTTTTCGGATTTGCATAATAATTAAGTCAACTTTACTTTACGAAAAGTAAGATAGATTAGTTGATGTCGCACATAATATAAGCGTGCGGTGTTCTTAAGTTTAGGGTTCATCTTTTATTTCGCCTACTATTATTAATTATTATTTATTAATTAGTAGAGCAATGCTACATGGATTGAAAATTTTCTGCATGAATTGGTTACTACTTACTGCCGATGACCAATTTCATGTTACCAAAAGCAAAACCTAGATTTTAGTTCCAATAAAATCAATGCCCAACCTAAGTGTAATTTCCATTTCAAGGGCAAAAATAATGGCACGTGTCTTTTGTATGCTATGTATGTATAGTAGTTCATTCTCTATAGTTTACGAAGTATGCCTGTATATAAGGTACATTTTAAATACGACATTCATTGATAATCATATCTTAATAAAAAATTAAAAAAAAAATTTTTGAACACATTTAGACACACTTAAATATTATTATGTGTCAGTATATATATCTAATTTTATTTTTAATATATATTTTTGACATGAGTTTAGAAATAATATATATTATTAATTACTAAAATAAAAATATTTTAAATATTTTATATAATTAAAAAAATTAAAAAATAATTTATATTTTAATATCAATAAAATACTAAAATATAATTATAATTTATTTAAAAAATATTTTATATTATATATATATATATATATATATATCATGTCTCTTTATTTTATAAAAATTTTAAATTCATGTGCCCACATATCCTAGACATATCCTATATCGTATCGTATCTTTGTGTCTGTTCATGCATCATAATCAATAATCAATTCCCATTTACTTTACAAACGAGCATAGCCAAACACATGTAGAAGAATTTCACTTCTTTATTCCGTTGCTCACAAGGTTTGGAAAGGGAGGAGATGAAGGGACACTAGGTGGAAGAATTAAATTTTAAGAAGCTTTTAACAAAATTATTATTAAGATAAAATATATTTTTTATTTCTAAAATTTATTAAAAGTTTGTTTTTTGGGCCAACACACATCACAAATTTTAAGAATGTTATAGAATGTGGACACTTTTGACCATCATACATACCATCATCTTTAAGGAATGTTATAGCATGTTATATCATGAGCCATTTTGTAAATAATTAGCTACCCAAATAATCAATCCATCGTAGTAAAATAATTAAATTCGTAATAGTCCAATAATCTAACTTATTCAAAGTAGTATAATGAAAAAAGTCTATAAAATGCTAAATATGAAATTTTATATGCAATAATTAATTGGTAATTGATTTTTTATGGTCTAATTGCATAATTGTTTTTATATTTAATATAAGATGTCATTAGAGTCACCAAAAAAATATAAGATGTCATTATCATTCAATCAAATAGTCATTCTCCTAATTAAATATGCCTCACTTTTTTTTTTCCTTTTGGTTTGGTCTTGTTGTTTCTTCTGGGCTAATAAGAAGCTTACATTCATCATGGGCCCCAGTAGCTAAAAGCTCTTACGTAACTGAAATCTCATAATGATCTTGTAGCCCAAATAGAGTCCAAATAGCAAAGTGTGCTGAAAAGTTTGGCCACCTAGTTCTCTTGGTAGTTATTCATTTAACCAACAAAAAAGAAAGATAAAAGATCTTATGTCTTATCTAGTCAAAGATCAGAATTCAGAAAATTCAATTCCAAAGGAACGAACGTTATGGACAAGTCCCCCGAACAAAAAATAATTCCATGGTTAAGTTTTTGTTTTTGGCATTGAACGGAGGCTAAAGCCCCAAAAGAAAAAAAAATAGATACAAGTGATTTGGGGTAAAGAAGACTCTCTTTCAACCTCGTAGAATATTCTAGTGATTTTCTCTGAAGGAGAGTCCTATAACAAACGAATCCCACTAGAGAGCTAATAGAATATTTGTACAATGTGTACAATGAGTTATTTATTTGGCTCAATATGAGTTAAAAAATGAATATACAAAGTAAAATACTACTAATTTCTCAAACACAATACACTCATTCTATACAGAATAAACATCCGGATACCAGAGATAATAAATATCTAATATCTTACTGAATCGAACATCCCTAACTCCCATTATACACATTATACAGATACTCCATTGACTTTCTATACTCCTTCATAACAAAATTATCTTCCAACTCTAAACTCATTTTTGCTAGACAATTAGTGTATTTATTGTTCCCTCTAAAAAATTTACTTTGTATTGCTAATGATTTCCGTCATGATTTTAATTTAGTTATAACAAAAAACCAAGACGGATATCATTAGCCAACTAATCCGATCAAAAGTTTACTTTGTATTGCCAATAAAGTGGGAAATATTTGAGACATTATATGGTTAAGACTTAAGAACAAGTCGTATAGAAACTGATCTTAAAATAATATATAGTCATGGTACTAGTAAAGCTTCAATTGAATTACAAAGTGATCAAATTGTGCGAATTAAATTGAACATTTACACATAAAATTATTTGTTGAATCTTAATGCTATTTTTTAAATATCAACACTGCACTTATCTCCTTCCGAAGCAACAGCTTAAGGCCCAGATAAAAAGTCCATCGGCTGTGAAGAGGTGCATCACATTAAGTTTAGAAGGAAAAGAAAAATTCCTCGAAATGGAGTTTAATTTCTTGCAATCCTTCAACCAGCAGTCCTTAATTATAGTTTCAATCCAACCTAGAAAGAAATAATGTAAAACATAATGTCAATTCTTTTCACTAACGTTATCAAAGAATTTTAACTAAAGGTAATTTTTTTGTTTAATTATTTTTAGCAATAAACATTGTAATCTAGTTATATAAAACCTTGCGTGCTATACTAACTGTGTAGGAATGTTTCACCCTTAACTTATATATACTTCCCGTAAGATTAATTTTTATTTGCGGAGATTAATGCTAGCAATTATTTTTTGCTCAAATTATAGGTAAATTACTTAGTGCCATTACAAATTTTGCAGATCATCATGAAACACGGTCGTTAATATATTATATATAAATAAAGTCCATTGTGTAATCTTTTTTGTTTCAAGCATATATAATAGGTTCTATTACCACTATTTAATTCCCAATCATTTTTCATATTTATTATTATGTTACGTATTTGAGAATTATTATTACACAACTCTCATTCCTCTTCATTCATTCTTGGATTTTCTCGTCCATACAAACCAAAAAAAAATTGTGAAATGTGCATTAAGCTAGTCCTGCAAATTAATCAGTGATACTCTCTATACATAAAATTAATAGTTAAAAATTATTAAATAATAATTATTTAATCATTTTTAATTATCAATTTTATATGAAAATAACTATATATAAATTAAATAAGACTATACTAACACTAATATATTATAAATAATATTTTTATGCATGAACTGAAGGAAAGAAACAACACATAACAATGTATATATGGAGCAAACTTTTTTTTTTTAATTTTTCTAGCTTTCTTGAATAATTCTCCGAGCCTCGAGAAAAAAATCAAGAAGTATCTACACTCATTTCAGATGAATGGGGTAGCAGCATAGAAAAAAATAATAATAAAGGATGATAGGCACATACAGAAAGTGCCTAACCAATGAAGTAGAGTATGTACTACAAGAACTATATATAACAATAATAATTATATAAAGATACAAGCAATAACAATGCTGATCTATTAATAACCACTACATATTCTAATATATTTTTTTTTTTTTTCCTTAATAATAAATCTTATTCTTGAAAATGATGGGAATGATAATGGAGTCTGCCGCCGCAATAATGCATTGATGAATTGAAGGAGTTCATCACCTTTTCCTATTTATTCCAGATTTAATTAGCATAACACTTTTCTATGTTACCTCTTGAAAGATGAAAATGTTATAGGGAGAGGCTTGATGGTTGAAATATCAAACAACTCAACGAACCTCTGATCTGAAACTCTTGCTTTTGCAGCTGCAAAGCGTTGGTATTCATCAAACACAGAAGACAAACACCATTTCTGCAACTTCCTATAGCATCCTACTAAACACCCTGTTCGGTGCTGCATAAATACACCCCCAAAAATTAAAGATGATAACAATGATTAATTAATAATTATTATACACTTTAAGAACATCACTAGATTAGTATGCTGCAAACTAACTTTTTTTTAACTAACAACAGAAATATTTGAGAGACAATAAAAATTAACTAAATCAACCTAAAGTTGTCTTATTTTACGTTTATTAATTACTTCTGAAATAAATGCATAATACTAGATATAATAAATATATAATTTTGGATGTTATATATATGTAAAATTATAGGTGTTAAGTTAAATAAGATAATTTTAAAGTATTGTCTTTCTATTACTGAACTAACAATTAGTCAACAAATTATAATGAAAGGATACAAATTAAGAGAAAAAATAAAAAAAAAAAAGATAAATATTCACTTTTAAGAAAAACTAATTTTAGTTGTAGAATTTAGTAACAATTTCATTATGATTAGTATTTCTTTTAATTAATTTAATTACTTTTTTATGACAATTTATATGTTATAATAACAAGTTATAGAATTGTTGTGACTTTTAAAAGATCTTTATCAACGATTATAATAATTGTCATTAAAATTTTTTAATAACAAAATATAAGATTGTTGATATTTAATTTATGATATTATGCTAGCAACTATTTTATTAAATATTAAAGTAAAATAAATTATCACTAAATGTGTGTTTTTTTTTTGTCCTTGTAATGATTGTCCTATTATTTGTTGAAAAAAATTTAATTTTGTTTTTTAAAATACATCTACTTTTAACTAGATATAATATTTCAAAGAAGTGCCGCAATTTAATCAAACTAATAGTTACTTAGAAAACTTAAACACACAAACTGGAAAATGCACTTAGAAAATTGGTAAAGACAAAAAAAATAAAAATAAAAACTCACCTTCCCCCGCTTACAATGAATTATAAGTGGATGGTTCCTGACATCTGCAAATAATGGTGAGCATATTAATAAGAAAATGAGTTGTTGAAATAAATGCAGTAGCAATTAGCAAAAATAATAAAAGAGAAGGGAAGATGTATCTATTTATATATGGAAAGCATACCAAGGACAACTTTTAATGCTTCACGGATTGTGTCTTCTGGGATGTTTACAAAAGGCTCCTGTCATGAGATACACAATCTTTTTAGTATTTAATTTAATCATATTATTTCACATGATAAAAAATCTTGCCCCCTATATAGTAGCTATGTTTACATAAAATAAAAGTAAAAGTGTTTGTTAATTAAATTTTGTCATCTAAATTTATTGGTAGAAATGGAATACTATTGACAAAATCATTTTACTAAAAATAATTAAGACTTACCTCATTTAAAATTTATTAATTCTAACAGTAATTAATAGATATTAAATAAAATAAATTTTGATTATTATTTTTGTCACCTAATATTATCAAATGGGACAACAGTATATTGCTAATACCATTTAAAGAAAATATTTACCGATATATAACAAATTGGTGATAATCCTGAGTAAAAACTACACTTCTTTAATTGGCATCCAAGGGAAGCAATTATTAATCAATTTTATTTTTTATTAACAAAAAATTAAATGACCAATATTTTTATCTTGTATGTTTTGCTTTGTATTTGAATTAGTACCCACCAACTCTATTTCTTTCACTAAAAATATTGATTCTCTCACTTTTCTTTTTATTAAATCACGGTTTTTATTTTACAGATTACTTCACAGAACAAAAACTTGATACTACTAATTAGGAAAACGAAAATATTTAATAATAAAAAATAATTAATCAAAAAAATAATAATTAATAAATATTAAATAAATCAAATTCTAACATTTTTTTTTCTTTCTTTAACATTACCATTAAGAAAAATGAGTATTTATCGCTACAATTGATCATACGTTGATTTTAATTATTATTTCATAACGCACATTATCTATACTACTTTAATTTTCAATAACAAAACAGAAGTAGAAAGAAACTATTAATCAAATCAATTCTCATTCATCTATCTCACTACCTCGTTTTCCACTTAGGGATATGCAGATATTCAAGATATGCCAAAATTAGACAATGAGGTCTTCAACTAAAATAAGGAGTTTGCTACAAATTAAGTCCATCAAAAATTAAATTCAACTTATTAGATAAAGACACGACTAAAAAGTAGTATTCTGTTTCCTTGACATGGAAGGAAGATTTGAGTCCATAATTTTGTATCCAAAACAAAGTTTATAGAATTGAAACTTGAGGAATTGTCTCTTCTCATCTGTTTAAGTTCTTAAAACAAACGATTTTATGATATAATATCAAAATTTCTATAATCAAAATTATTAGAATTTTATTTTTGTTGATCTCTAGGAAAAAAAAGATTTTAAGACAGAAAAAGAAAAAAAATCTATATAAAATTCACATAAATCCCAAAAAAATTTACATAAAAAATATATTAAATATATATAATTATTTATGTGTCATCTCTTATCAATTTAAACATTTGAGTTAAGTAATTTAGCTTGAATCTCCCTCAAGTAACACATAAATTATATGTCCAAAATGAATTGTGACATATTCTCTGTATTTTTTTTTTTAACCATGTCCTTATACTTAAATGTTGTCTGTTCTTATTGTCTTTTGGTGGGTTGATAAATGATTGTGGTGTACATTCAGTGCTGTTATTAATTCCTTTCCCCTTTCTCTATCTGTACTTGCATTATGATCAGAGGGAAAATTAGTGCTTCATGGACTGAATAGATTTTTTGACATCCCATTAAACAGACAATAAGTATAATATATGCTTATCCACCAATCCATTAATTATATATTCACAAGATCAAATAATGATTGTGATCATTTTAGATAAGAAAAGAAAAATAAGGAAAAGACTTGATATGCCAGCTAGGATTCCCATCAAGCATGATATTTTCATATTCTAAAGTTGGTATACTTTCTCTCTGCACATAAGGGCCAATATTGAAGAGAACTCTTTTTATTTTAAAACAGAAGAAATTATATGCTTCACAATTGAAAAAGAATGGATGTAATAATCAGTAGCAATAGCATGACCAAAAAATATTATTGATATGACAACATAATAATGATACCCAAAAAGATGTAATAGTATAGTTCTCTTAAGATTTTGTTATGCACTATTAAAAGTTGCGACATTTTAAAGTAATATCAGAAGACTCTGTAAAATTTGTTTAATCACTATCTAAAGTTAGAATATTTTATCAAAAGATTTTAAAACAGAACAATTAAGTCTTATCTTATTAAGCGGAGTCAACTATATAAATTAGTAATATCAAATATTTTTTCCTAAATCATGTATTTGTTTAGGTTAAATGACTCTATCACTGGAAAAAGAAGAAAAATAATGACAATAACCAACTTTACAAGTTACAATATCCCCCCTTTTCCTCTCCTTTTAATTTTGCACTGCTATGTAAAAAAAAAAATCATTTAATTGAAACATTTCTTGAAGAAAAGCAGACTACTCCACAAGTTACTGATGTAATAATTAATGGTCCCATTTCATTCAATAGGCCACTAATTAATTATCCACACCAACTTGAATAAAACCTTCCAAAACATAACAAATAGATGAGACACAATTCATTTCAATTGGATTAGATATATACAATAAAATACTTTTTTTTTTAATTTAGGCTGATAAAAGAAGATACATGAATGATTATATTATTAACACATTTTTTTAAATAATAATCTCTTTTAAATTTGTTTAAATTTTTCTATAAATTTTTTTTATCTTATGATAAATTTTTTTTAGTTTAACAATGCAAGAATTAAATTCTAAATCTTTAATTATAAAAAATTTAATATTATGTTACTATATCATTTTTTTTTAAATTTAAACTAATAAGAGAAGATATATAAATCACTATATCTCTAACAATATCATTGTTATCGTTGATGGTTGATGGTTGTGCAAATCTATGAGCAAGACATAGAAACCAAACACATTCAACACAAAATAATATTAGACCCAACAGAGAAACCACCCAAAATGAAAAAATAACAAAACCAAATCATCTCCTAATTAATAATAATACAAAGAAAAACACACACAAATTAATAAAGTTCACAGATAGATAGATAGATAGATAGATACCTTATGACCCTCAATTCCAAATTGATAAAGCTTGATCCCATTTGACTTGAGGAACTCCATGTTAGCCTCTGGATATGGCTCAGGACATAGATATCTAAAAAGACCAATTAATCAAAGAAAGATTAAGAACTTAGAAGAATCCAAGAATTGGGTGGATGAAAATGAAGAAAGTGGGCAAAGGGTATTATATACATACATGATAGAGCGGAGAGCAAGGGTCTGAAGGAAGGAGAAGTTAGCAGGTTCAGGGAAACCAGACCTGAAAATGCCATTATCAACCATTGCAAAATTGAGGGGTGGAACGAATAGATCCTCACCCTCAACCTTGTGGCACCCATCAACATCACAACCACATGAATTATGATGGTGATTATGGAGTTCAGTGTCAGAGACACTTAGCTGGATCTTCTTGCACATGATCTTGTTCTCTTTGTGTTGGTGTTGAACCAGGTTTTGTTGGAGTTCTGCTACTTGCATATCAAAGTTGGAAACTCAGAAAAACACAAGATGGTGGTGTTTGTTTTGTTGTGGGATAATCAAAATAAAGGAAAGGAAACAAATAAGTGAGTAATATAAAAATAAAGTGAAGGGATCAAAGAGGATATTCCTTATGGGCTGCTTCTTTTAAATTTCTTGTATATATATATATATATATATATATATATATATATATATATATATATGTTACTGCCTCTCTCTAACTCTCAATGAATGCTTTTTTTGACAGTTGAGAAGAAAGAAACAAACTTTGGTGAAGAAAGTTTATAACTTTGTTGAGAGAATGGAAGTGGGGTGGGGTTAGTTAAAGTGGTAGACCATATGATATGATATGAGAGAAGTGAAAGAGAGAGGCCTTTATATAAACAGACATTGAGAGAGAGATGAGAATTGGAAAAGAGAGAAAGAGAGAAATTAAATTAGAGCATATAGCACACCGTTTGGCTTAGTCATAAGCCAAATGCTATTTTTCTTTTGAAAATAATGATGTGATCATCAGATCATGTCTGCCTTAGCTTTTTTTTTTTTTTTATCAATTGGTTGATTATTACTAAACTAAAACTGAATTAAGTTATACTTGTTAATAAAATGTAATTTGTTCCTTTTAATTAGTTTCTTGTAGATGTATTTAGCCTAAAAAAACTGGGTGTATCACGACCAAAAAAGGGTCTTCGGACGGCGGTCTGTGCAATGTATTAAAATTTAAAAACTAATTATATATATATGGACTCGCATAATTTAGTTAAATATATTAAATTATAAAAATATTAAATATAATACATATAAAAAAATTAGTTATTATGTATTATTTATATACAAATATATTATTTATTTAATTTATTTTTAATATATATTTTATATAAATAATTTATTTAATAATTAATTTTTAATAAGGATATAATATAATTAATTAAATTAAATAATCTAATAGTTATCATTATTTTCTAAAAATATCTTTATGCAAATAGCTAATTTATTCTTATTATGAATACCATAAGTTGAGATGTTAAGCTTTTCAAACAGTGTCATTTATCAAAATCAAATCAACATTAATTATGGCAATTAACTGCATTTTGCATTAAATGTCACTCAATAGAATTTAAAATGAGGTTCATTTTTTTTTTTGTTTTAATAACTTCCCAAAAAGAAAAATGCATATCAAGGAAAAGTTGAGTGATAGAAAAAATTTCTTTTATATTGTGGGACAAGCTAAGTAATATTCAACCTTATTAATTATTGGATGATTAATCTTAATTAATATATGATCGATTATTCTAACTAATTTTTTGCATTTTTTTTAAGATTATATAGTTGCCTCATTATCTTAATTATATAGTCTTATATTCAAGTTTAAAATAAAAAATAAAAGAACTCGTATATTTTTTAAAAAATTTGATTAAAATTAATTGAATTAATATAAGTCAAATTTCTAATAAGAAAGAATAAAGTGATTTCATCAAAACAAAATAATTTTTCATGTCATTTTGCCAATATCAAATTAATTGCCTAGACTACGTACAATTTCTTATTATGTCATCTTTTGATATATGGGAAAAAAAAGTAGAGTTGACATATTAACCTAGACAACCCAATATAATATGGATGGAAAGTATTTTTATTTTTTTTTAATAGTTTAATTTTAATGTACTGACAATGTAAAATATTATAGTCATGTAATTATAACTATTTTTTTAGATGATTATTCACGCAGTTAATATAAAAAATAGTTATTTTTTCTAATGTGACATTATATGATTGAATATACATATAAAATAATTTTACATTGACATAATTAAATTTTATTTTTTTCTAAAGGTAAAAAAAACTTTTGAAACCGGGGGCAATCAAAATTCTATATATCATAATCCTTTTTCTATGTAGATGATGTAATAGTGCTATTGAGTGTGTGATTTACATATAATTAGCTTTACTTAATGGTAGTTTTTATTTATAAATGATTGTATTAGTGATTAAGAAACAATGAATTGTAGAAGGAAAGGGTTTTGACATAGCAAATTGGAGAAGGAAAGGAAGCAAAAATTAAGGACCACACACGCCCCTGACCTCAGCACATGAAAAAGCTTTTAACACATCTTCACTCTCTACTTTCATGTTTCATCATATCATCATTATTATTTTAATTTATTAATTTTATATAAAATTGCGGCGCGTGGGGAAAATTTAGATTCCCTTTGCCCATTCGTGTAAATTACGTTTTTACATTTTTCTTTTTAAAAAAATAGGTGTCATAGTTGCCTTCTTTTAAATAATAAAAAAATTATATATTTACTACTTTACATAAAAATACAAATATTTATTATTTTATGTATTATTCTTTAATTTTGCAGCCACCTAATTTTGTAGTCACTATCTGCAAAATAGAAAAAGAAAAACTTTTATTGCAATTTAGTTGGAACAGTCAACAAAACATATTAGCTTATTGATATTTATGTTAAAAATTTTGGCTCATTCATGTTTAAATAATTATTATTAAAACTTTTAATATTAAAAAATTAATATAAAATATAGTGTTTTAAAATAACATAAAAATTATAATTTTAAAACATATATACCAACAAATTGATTTGTTTTCTTTTCTGCTATTATAATATTACTAAATTGCATTATTAGTCAATTTCACAGTCAACACCAATAAAGTTATACTGGCTGTGAAATTTAGAAATACTATGTATATATGTATAAAAGTAAATAATATGATATTTATGTAAAATAATAAATATAAAATCTTTATTTATTTAAAAAAAGCCCTGTCCTAGTTTGATATATATTAAAAGATAAATGCTATGATGCCTAAAAGATGTTTCCTATTTATTAAAAAAGGTTAAAAAATAATATTTAATTTAAAAGATATAATAATAAATAATTTTTAAAAAATCAAAATTTATTATAAAAGATAAGTTAGACAAAATTTAGGCACCAATTCATAGGCACCATCGAATTGGTCATATTAAAAATATGAGAAGGGATCGGAAAACAAAAATGTATATCATCAAAATATATTAATAACATTAATGATTTTTTGCCCTCCTTATTCATAGCCACGTGGCTTACTCAGTGAACGGTACGACAGCTTAAGTTTTTTGTTCTCAAGAAAAAGCAATTAATTTGATTTTGATGTATACTACTACTATTAAATTACTAATACGAGGTTATGAACTATATAAAAAAAAAGGAAATAAATATGATATTACTAATTTTCATTGAAATTATATATACTATCACATACATGTGATTAAGTTGTATTAAGAAACGCAAGCTGGCTAGTTGAAAAATGCATGTCAACAATTCATCAACTAATGAAAGAATCTCATAATGTCTCAAGAGAAGCAGCATGAAGAGGAGCACATGTTAATTAGTTGTGTTTCTGTTGATTTTTTCCAACCGATTGGTGTGTGTGTGTGTATGCATGTTTATAGGTGTGTATCTGGATTAATTTCTTTGACAATAATCTTCTTATAATTGTTGCAATAGGATTATTAAATATCTACACATGATATGAGTATGCATGTTTAATTTGTTATCAAAATAAAAAATTCGGGAAATTAAAAAGCTAATAATAAAAATCAACATTATATTATAATGTAGACACCCCCCCCCCCTCCCCAACCCAAAAGGAAAAAAAGATAGAGGTGGTTTATAAAATTATAATAAGAGTAAACAAGTAAAATTATGCATATGAATCATTCTTGCCTGGGTGTTTGTAGTAATTAGGTCACTTAAAATTTACCTAAATTAATAATAAATTGAAATTAATCATGAATCATTTTTTTGGGTGTATAATAATAGGTTTCATTTAGTTATAAATGTTTTTAATACCATATATATTTTTTGTCTATGTTTTAAATTAAAAAAAATAATACATGTATAAATCAATATACGTTTTATCTTTATATTGATTTTTTTAATTTTGCATTCTTCAACTATATATATATATATATATATATTAAATTAAATAAAACAATTTTAAATTATTATTTTTCTAGCATTATCGATTATAATTCGTTTAGTCCAATTAAAACTAAAAAACAACCCTTAAGTAAGTATAACACAACAATGCTCCATTAAGTGGCTAGTGGCAGAAAAAGAGAATGTTGAGTTGTTGACCCCAAAAGAAAAATAAAGAAGCAAAAACTAAAGCTAAATTGGAAGTGAGAATAAGATATTTTACTTCAAAATCTAACCAACAAATTCTACGGTTATAGTTACTCGAAGAAAGGCCATACTGGCAGCAGCTTGATTATTATTGTTGAGCATGTTGTTGTGTTCATGTGCATTCCATTAATTAATATAGTAATACCATTGATCATAAGTGCTACTAATTAATAAATAAATAGCCTTTTTTTAAAAAAAGTGATAATTCATTTATTTCAATAAATAGAATATATGTTCAAGATAGACTAAGCACAATAAAAAAAGGAGATAAACTTAAATGTCTTAAACACATTAAGAAAAAGAAGAAATGAATTATACGGTGAGACGTTATTGAAACTCTTTTGTAATGGCCTTAGCTTTCGTTGCTACTTAATATAGTGAGATGATGATGTTATCAAAGACCATAACATTTCTTGCTTTTCAAATTTTCCATAGTAATATCAATGTAAGTGCAGTCTTTTCTTTTCAGCTCACTTCCTTTTTCAATTCATTCAAGAGCTAAGACCACTATTTCTAAAATTGATTTGGGAAAATTGGTAAAATCCAATTTTTGAAGCTGATTTGAGACTAAAAAAGTTGAGTTGCAGAGTATGATAAAAGATAATAAAAGATTTTTTTGGTTGTTGACAATTAGGGCAATAGTCTTCAATGGATAAAAATTGTTGCTTGAACTCACTTCTGACTGGTATCTAGACCACCGTGGAGTGCTTTTCAAAAAAACGTTTTAACCTTCGCCGGGCATGATATCTTCCATCATGTTGCTTTCTAGACTTTTTTTTGCTGCAGATTTCTAGGAGTTAATCCAATAGGGGATGATAAAATAAAAATGCAACTCGGTACCCCGAAGAAATAGAATAGTGACCATTGTTCTCTAACTTACAAGATAGCACTTGCAAATGCTTGTGAAAATTTGTCTATGATTAATTGCTCATTTCACTGTTTATTGCTGGCATATAATTGATTAACCCGGATTAGATTTGAGTATGTGTTAGGCTAGTAATGCATTGCAATAGGATTAAAATTCTTCAACCACGGGTCTTCAAATATTTTCACTGAAATTTTTCTTACAAAGACCAAAACACTCCTTTCTCGAGAACCTTCCTCCTTTCTAATAGATCCCTCCAAGGCCAGAAAGGATTCTGACCGATATTTGCCTTTAGAAAAGACGAGTATCTAAAATATTTGCCCTTATAAATTTTGTACCCTAAAAAGTGTGTCTTTGTCATTAATCTCTAGCCCTGTTTTGCTAGTATCGTCAAATTAAACATCTTTAAATCTTTGAATCACATTCCTTCTTGCTTTTTTTTTATCGACAAATAATGTCCCATCTAACCCAATGTTATCTCCTTTCATCATTTTTCTGCCCCCACCAAAATTGCATGACTTTCTTCTGAATATTTTCTCTATTAGAGAATCTAAAAGTTTAAAGCAACTTAACGTGTAAATTGGAATAGCAGTAGCCATTGCCTTAATGAGGACCTCTCTTCCGCTCATTGATAATAAATTTCTTTTCCAAACCCGCAATTTCCTCACAACCTTGTCCCAAATGTAGTTAAAAGACGCCTTCTTAGATCTCTAAATCACAAACGGTAACCCTATGTATTTGTCCTGCCTACCCATATGAGAAACTTGTAGGATGTGAGCTAGATAATTTTGGGTCTGTTTTTGGGTGTTCCAATTGAAAAATAATGCTGACTTGGACAAATTAACAACCTGACCGCTCAATTCACCATAGGTTTGTAAGGTATGCATAAGGTGTTGGTATGTTGTATCTGTTGCTTTACAGAATATAATAGAGTCATCTGCAAAAAATAAGTTGTTAAGAGAATGACATCTACTATTAAGCCTTAGACCTGAAATCTCTTGTCTCTGTTATCTTCTGTGAAGCAAATGAGATAGTCCCTCTACACAAATACGAAAAGATAGGAAGAGAGGGGATCACCTTGTCGTAATCCCTTACATGGTTTAAAGAAACCATAAGGTTGTCCTTCCACAGTAATAAAATAGGATGCAGTAGTCATATATTCTTTCATCCAATTAACCCATTTTGTTTACAAAAATTCAGTTATTCTATAACCTCCGACACAAAATTCCATTCCACCATTTGCTCATATCAAGTTTGAGGGCTAAATCATAATCACCAAATCTCTTATTCTTTAGAAAATGCATGTATTTATAGACAATGAGGATATTATCACTAATCAACCTTCCCTTAATAAATGCACTCTTATTATTACTAATTATCTTATTCATAACATTTTGCATGTGATGTACTAGGACTTTAGAGATTACCTTATAGAAGACACTACTAAGGCTTATTGGCCTTATCTGGGTCATCGTCTTTGCCATAGTAACTTTTGGAATGAGACAAGTTTTAGTATGATTTAGGTTTCTCAGCATCTTACCACCCGTAAAAAAACTACCAACCACTTCCACTACCTCCTTTTTGATAATTTTCCAGTAAAATTGACAGAGTTTTACCGTGAATCCATCATTGCTGGGGCCGGAGAAAGGATTAATAGAAAAAACAGCAGCCTTGATTTCACTTTCTGTTATCTTCTTGTGAGCATCTCATTAGTTCTATCATCCATCTTTCTTCGAATAGAGTGAATGTCCTCCTTTGTTGACCGAGGGTTAGAGGATGAAAAAAGCTCCTGAAAGTAGTCTTGAGCAACTTGAGCTATATCCTCTGGATCCGTTTTGAATGAATCGAAGTTGTCTTGTAGTCTGTGGATCTTTTTTTTTTTATTTCTATGCTGAAATTTTAGAGTGAAAAAATTTAGTATTCTGATCTCCCCACTTCAGCCATTGAATTCTTGATTTTTCTTTCTAATGCTTTTCTTCCATCTCATATGCATCTGCCAAATTCTCTTTTAGAGTATGAATTACTTCTCTATCTACATCGCTATCTTTAACTTTCTCCGTCATCAGCTTCACCTTAAGATCAACAATAGTTTTTTGTGAGTTACTGGGGCTGGTCTTTTGCCAATCAACAAGATAGTGCTTGCATTATTTATGTTTTTTAAATAATTTGTACATTGGAGAACTTGAAACTCCATATCTCCATGCCTCTTTCACAATATTCAATACATCTTCCTTTCCACACCATCGTTCTTGAAAGCAAAATCTTCTCTTAGTCTTCTTTTGTTCCATATCTGAATTAAAAAGAATAGAGTAGTGGTATAAACTCATATCTTTTAGATTCACAATAGAAATTCTTGGATAATCATCTGTGAGTTGTTGAGAAATCAGACATCTGTCCAATCTTTTTTGAATAAAATTGTCCCCACACTGTTTGTTACACCAAGTGAATTTCATTCTTGAGTAACCTAGATCGACCAAACTACTGGCATTGATGAATTCATTAAAGACTGCTATTGACGTTGCAGACTTTATTCTCCCTCCTTCTTTTTTGCGATAAGCCGCTATTGTATTAAAATCACCAATTACTATCTAGCAACTCGTGGCTTGGTTTAACACTTCAAAGACTTTATCGTATTGCATCAATCTCTGATTTTCGTCACTGTGTAAATGCACTGCCACCAATTTTAACTCTCTTTGCATCTGCTGATCTCTCCATTTAAAATGAATGAAATACTCTTCTTCATCCTGAATCTGAACATCTATATTATTTTTTCACATCAACGTCAAACTACCAGCTAGACCATTAGGATTAACACAATGAAATTTGGTGAAACCTGCTTTACCACCTTGACCCTGCACTATCGAGATAATATTTTTGATTTTACATAAAAATATTACTTTGGGAATGGGATTTACTAATCCCTTGCATGTTGTGGACTGTCATGAGATTTTTCAAATCCCAACAGTTTCACATCACCATGTTCATGATCCTTGGGTGCCATTTTTGGGTTGGCATCTTCCCCTCTCTCAGCAGGTTCCAATTGCATCTGACACTGTTTTTTCTGTATCAAATCACCACCTTTCATCATTGCAGTTTTTTTATCCCAACAACTTGTTTACCTCCTCTTATAGCTAAATTTTTCAGGTTCATCTTTCTTCTTTTAAACTGCTCTGATTTGCTGCCTTCGTCCCCAATCAAAAAAGATCCAAATTCAAATTGTTCAATTTTTTTTGACAACAACAGAATCTAAAACTTTTTTATTGTCTTGGCTAAAAATGTTATTTTTTAATGTCTTCAATGAAGTTTTTTCTACCCCTCGATTTGACTCTCTCTTTTTTCTAAAGCCTCCAGTCTTTTAACTTGTGAATCATCAACTGATAAATTAGCAAAACTTTTTAAAAGACTGACCGGTGTTAATTTTTTGGTGATCCTCAGCCCTGTACCTTCTCTAAGCGTGCTGTTTGAAATTATGTTTTTTATTTGGTTGTCCTCTCTTTTGCCCGCAACCAATCACCCCAACCCTCCTCTACAACCTCCTATTTTAGCGAATTTCATAGATGAGTATTGCATCTCCTGACCTCATGACCAATCTGCCTATAATATTTGCAAAATTTTTCAATTCTCTCATATCAGAGTTGTACTTCCATCACTTTACCATTAGAGCCAGCAATCTTTAAAATCTTTTTCAGTTATTTTGTAATATTTAAGGAGATTTAGACTTTGACAATTTTTTTTCTCTCATCTGAAAAATATCAACATCTAAAACATCTCCAAATCTATCTCCTAACTTTCTCCTCAATTCTTTTATTTTATAATGCTCCGACAATCTCCAAATTGTATCCACAACGGGACATGTGAGAACATTGCCTTTTCAATTGGTTCCTCCTCTTTCCATCGTTTTAAATTGAGAATAAAGTTCTTGAAGAGTCAGGAAATCCCTATTTCAATTCTGACAATCTCTTTTTTATCCTCAAAGAAAAATTAGAATATGTTGTCTCCAAAACCTGACACCTTAAAACCAACCGACTGTCTTTATATAGAAGTTAAAACTGACTCTACAATCCCAATAAAAAAGACTCGATCAACTAATAATTTTTCAATTAAACTACATTCACACATCTTCACTCCTTTCTAAATCACTTCTACGTTGACAGAAATTACCTATTCCTCCTCATCTAAACCTCTCTTTGGACTAGACTTAGTTTATATTGTATATATACTTGTATTGGATATCATAGAATTGATCACAATCACATATTTAGATCGTTTGATTATGTTAATTTTGAAAATACGGATTACTCTGACAAAAATTTTAGCAGAACACTTTAAACCCTAATAGGCCACAACTAAATAAATAAATAGCCATTTAGTGTTAATATATAATTTGCATGTATACTATATTAAATATCTAATAATATGTAGAACATTGTCAATAATTGAAGTAACCTATCTATTTCTCTTAATATATAGAACTATATAATTCATTGAATGAAGTAGAAACCCGAAATATGTGTATAAAGATATTTTCATTGTTAAACTATTTCTTCAATTTAAAATATGCATAAAGATAATGTACTTATTGCTAACAAGTAGATTTCGATTATATGTGCTTGAACAAGATCGACCAGTATAGTTCATAATTAATTATTAATTACCATCGTTGAATAGGTCAATAATTATTTTTTAATTTTTGGTAGATGAAAGTGGAACATTCGAAGGAATATGCTGAGAACCACTTTTGTACTTTGGTGCTTGAAAAGCCAAAATTGAAAAAAGAAATAAAAATAAAAAAGTATGATGGTCAGTATGCGAGGGCTCTGCGCCACATACAAAACCAGCTTTCACTCATTTTATTATTTTATTCCTTCTCTTTACGTTTGTGTCATCTCACGCTAGAAAGCGAAACAAAAAAGTGAACCAGAAAAGATTCTCGATTTCCTTCTATTCTATTTTCGCTATTCAATATGACAATATATAATGAGTTCATTCATTTAGCCCCCCTTAAAAAAAACCTTGGCTTAAGGTGTGGAGTTATAGTGTTATATACATTGTTCTGAAAATCAAACTGAACCAATTAATTTGATCTAGCTAATTGAAAATTAGTTTCGTTCGAAAACTAATTAGAAGTGACGTCAATTTTAATTAATTAGTTAAAAAATAGATCCATTATAAAAAAAATCTCATTAACTTAATTTTTAAATTTTAAAATAAAAAATAAAAAAATTAATTTAGTTGGCTTATATGTAGTTGACTTCTAAATTTTTTAATCGAAAATCACCGATCAGATTGATCAACTTAAGATAAAATCGCATGATAGTGAATTGGTCAAAAACCATAAAAATTAGTAAAAACATTGATTAGCCAGTTGAATTGGTGATAATTTTTTAATGATTAATTAATTTAAAAATAATAAATCATAACAAAAATTATTTTTTCAAAAAATATATTCTATATATTGATATATTATTTTATATATCCAGTTTAATTTGGAATTTAATTTCGATTGAATTTTTAAATTTTTAACTCTATGTTCAGTTTTAGAACCTTGGTTATATATGTAGCCATATCTAAATAAGGCTGATAGTTGAAGATAAAGGATCATCACAAACATTGAAAAAACAAATATAAATCAATGAAAGATTAAGTGAAAATTTTAAAATCATATAAATTTATAATGTGATAAAAAAAGTTTGAGAAATTAGTTTATAATTTCTTGAGTAAAGTATCGTTTTTGTCTCCAACGTTTGGAGTAAGTCTCAAAGTTGTCCCTAACGTTTAAATCGTCCTATTTAAGTCTTCAACGTTTCAAAATTGACTCAATGTTATCCTGCCGTTAGGAATCTGTTAACAGAATTAACGGCGGGACAAAATTGAGACGATTTTAAAACGTTAGGAACTTAAATAGGACGAATACGTTAGGGACAAAAACGATACATAGAAATAAATTTTAATTTGATCCTTCAATAATATCAATTATTTACGGTACATAGTTATTCAATTATTTTTTAATCACATCTAAGTAATTATACTTAATCACATTACTTTTTAATAAATTTATTTTTTTATAATTTTACTCTAAATATGTTTATTCATCATGAAATATTTGTAAAATGACTAGTACATAAACTTGCGAAAAAAAATGATACATATACAATAAAGTAATGTGATTCTAGTAATTTTACAAACATTTCATGATGAGTAAAAATTTGTAAGAGTAAAATTATAAAAAAATAAATTTATTTAGAATTAAAGTAATGTGATTAAGTATAATTTACTTAGATGTGATTAAAAAATAATTGAATAACTGTGTACCGTAAAAAATTGATATTATTGAAGGATAAAATTAAAATTTAATTCAATGTATCGTTTTTGTCCCCAATATTTTTGTCTTATATATTTAAATTCCTAACGTTTCAAAATCTTCTTAATTTTGTCCCGTCGTTAATTCTGTTAACAGATCCCTAACAGCGAGACAACATTGAGTCAATTTTAAAATGTAAGAACTTAAATAGGACGATTTAAACGTTAGGGACAACTTTAAAACTTATCCCAAATATTGGGAGTAAAAACGATACTTTACTCTAATTTCTTTTAAATATATACATTTTATTTTGTCTAAACTTATTAACTAATATTAAACTTGGTCATATTTTATTAGATATAATTAAAATTCTATCAATATTATTAGTCAATTTTAACTCTTATTCGATTCGAATGTAGCAATCAAAGCCTATTGTTTAAATATATTAACATCATATCATTCATAATCTTTTACACTAGGTATTCAAATTGTTATATATATTCCAAAAATTACCTATCAATTAGTTTTTGCGAATAGGAATATATATTTAACGTATATATTGATTTAGTGATTACAAGATGTTCAGGCTTAGAGGGTCACCAGTTCTAATTCGTTTATAATTGCTATAAAATTAAAATAGAAATGCTTTGTTTTTAATAATAAAAAAAATATATGGAACCAAAAGTTATCCGCCAAAAACTAAACAAAACCACATTAATTTATCCTAATAATTAATTTACAATTTTTTAAATTCAAAATTTAAAAAATTTAAAATTAATTAAGTAAACCTAATTAAAACCTATAAAAATCTTCATTTTCTTTTTCATATTAACCTACTCATCTTCAATAATCACACAGGTCTCTCTCTCACCAATGCTGCTGTGCTTTGTGGTGATGAATGAGTTTATTCTTATGCTTCTGTTAACAATGTCATGCTCACTAGTTATAACAAGGAGGAATTCTTGTGTAAGGAAAAAGACTGTTTCATGATATGGGGCTTGGTGGGAGGGACGAGGTTTCTTGGAACTCGATGATTGTGGTGTGCGGGCAACACAGCGAGAGATCGGAGGCGCTGGCACTGTGAGATGGTTAGGATGGGATTGGAGGTTGACATGTTCATTATGACTAGTGTTTTGACTGCCTTTACTTCCCTCAAAGATTTGGTAGAGAGATGCAATTTCATTCTAAGATGATTAAGAGTGGGTTTCATAGGAATTCTCGTATAGAAAGTGGTTTGATTGACTTGTACTCGAAGTGTGCAGGGGCATGTTAGAGTGTAGGATGGTGGATGTCGGGGTTCCTATTTTGTATTCAACACACATGTTTGTAATTAGGAGTTTGTTGCAGATTTTGCTCTTTGTGTTTTGGGATATTAGATGCCGTTTTGATGATTAAAGAGATTGCAAATTACACAATTATAGAATTATAAAAAAACATTTATTTAATATGAAAAAAAAACATCCTAATACTTAATAAAAAAAACATCCAATTATATTTTAATAAAAATAATTAAATATCTATAAAATTTAAAAAAATATAAAATTTTTAAAAAAATAGAGACATTCATATTTGTAATATAAAAAAATTCGAAAAATATATAAAAGAACATCTATTTAGTATGAAAAAGAAATATTCTGATACTTAGCAGAAGAAATATCCATACATATTAACTCGTAGAGATTTTAAATTCACTCAAAAGTATTTAGCTGATTTTTTACTAATACCGTTTTGGTTCCTAGCATTGCTCTTAATAATAATCTCTATCTTAACAAGTCATTTGAAAAACGAGTTCTCAGTAAATTGTTTGTGACCAAGATTAACTCCTGTTCTTTGAACTTTTTATTCTTTTTTTTATTCTGTAACGAAGGGCTATATTTTCAAATTCTTCATTTTGATTTAGTGACTCGTAGTGGAATCATATGTGCCTTCAATTTCAACGGCTGGTAACCAACACAGGTAAAGTCTTATACGACTTAAATAGCATTTTATTATGCCCTTGCTTTTTCTCTAATATCTAATAATATAATGCATTGTAATCCCTTAATTTTTTAATTACACACCCACTAGACCAAAAGCCATTATATACACAAACATAGGAGATTACTACTACTGCTAGAGTTAGTTAAGATAGAGCTTCTAATTGCTTTTTGACAGAATCTTGATTTACACAGTTGTCATCTATCTTAATACCTTCTTCAATTTTAAGTTGGACTTTGGGATAACTCTAATATAAACTTGAGTTTTAACCTCTCAAAAGTTGCTGATAACAAAAATTTTGTCAATATATCAGCAATTTAGTATTTTTCATACTAGTGTATATATATAAAGAACATACAGCTATATTATTATATAGTAAATTGATGCACAAAACTTAGTTTATATTCATCATCATGACTATTAGGCTTTAATTTACTTGTTTAATTTTCTTTTAGGCCTTTTTTATGGTAGATTCTTCATGCCTTCTTTGGAAAGGTCAATACTCAATATATTGCTTGCAACAAATTAAAGCTCACATGGTACACCACACTGCCCATTAGCTCTTTAATTTATTTACACATATACATGGAACATGGACTTTGTTATAAATGTCTTGGTTTATTTTTGTTTCAGTAAAGAACAAAAGGAACAAAAAACAAAAGGTGCATTGAGCTACTTTATTTTATTTTACTTTAGTTTTTCTATAGTCCTTATGTGGTTTAGAAATATCAAGAAATTCGATGAGAAGGGGCTTTGAACCAAACAATTTTTTTTTCCTTTCTCATGGTCAAACTAGAATCTTTGGTTTAGCCCTAACGACAATTTTCTTTTTGGAAAATTATTTTTTTTAAATTTAAGCCGCTAAAATATGGTATATAAATAGTTATATTTTTTAATATGTCTTTTCATACAAAAATTTTCTTTTATTAATTTATGTAAATTTTTGTATAGCTTTTTTTAATTTTTATTTGTCTTATATTAAAATTATTTTTTGAGTGAATATCCCATCTGACTCCTGACAATTATTTCAAAAGGACAACGAGACCTACAAGAAAAAAAAAACGCTCAATTGGGCACCTGATATTATTTTTGGAATTAATTAGCTCATGTGCCAAAAAATAACATTAAATTTTTTTGGCACAGGGGTTAATTAGTCCCATAAAAATAAAGTTCAGGAATCAAGTTGGATATTTTTTTTATCAAGGATTTTGTTGTCTTTTGAAATAATTGTCAAGGACTATTTTAAGTTTTTCTCTTTTTTATTAAAATCGACAAAAATTAAACTCGATTTTTAGATTATAAAAATTTTGATAACATATTATGAAATTATTTTTTTTAGGGGGATTAGTTTTGCCATTAATAAAGAAAATCAGTGATACTACACGTACATGAGCTTTTGTAACCAAATAATACAATGCAAACCCGACACAAAAAAAAGTGTGAATGCGTCATTTATTTTTCTTTTTCCGTGTTTCTTCTGTACAAAATTTTTTGTTGATTGAATACAGAAACTTATTGATATAGTACAAAAATTTTTATATATAGCAAAAAAATTTTTGCGCATAACACATAATTTATTGATATAACAAAAATTTTTACATGTAGTATAAATTTTTTTACACATAATACAAAAATTTTTGTACATAATACAAATTTTTTTATATGAACTGTTTGTTTGAGGTCAATGTATTAAGTATGTGATCTTTAAAAAATTTATGTGCTAAGTTACTGAACATATAAAAGAGGGAGAGACGACGATAATAATAAAAAAAGATAACAAAAATTTAATAAGAAGAAAATAATAATAAATGAAATTTGGTTGAAAAATCATTTGCATTGGCTACCTAGCTATATTGAATGATGATATTTAGAGATGTATATGAGTCGAATAAAATTGGATTTGTCTTAATTTAGATCCGACTCTAAATATATATCGGACCTATTTTTTAGATCTTAAACCGATTTTAAATATGATAAAATCTATACAAATTCAACCCACAATTACATCAGATAAAAATCAGACCTTTAATCATAATTTTATACATCTTTATATTTTTTTCTAATTTTATAATTATTTTTATTAAAAATAAATAGATTAATTTATAATTAATATTACACAATATTAATATGAGAAAAGTTCTAAATCTCTAATAATTATTTCATATGATAAAATTTATTTAAAAAATATAAAAAATACTAATTAAATTTTAATATTAAAACATAATTATAAATCAATATTAATAACACCAAATATATAAGTGACATATAAATTAAATAATACAAAATATTATATATTAATCTAAAATCTTATAATTCTTATACACAAAACAATAATTTTAGAATATATATATAGGTGAGTTCTACCCAACCCCCTCTATTTCAACATGTAAATTACCTCTCGTGACGTGACATGCTTTAATTGGATGCTTAGTTTTAGTTTGAGTTAATTTAACTCAATAAGAGTTAATATGTTAACTAAAGTAGAGTAATTTTGTAATTAAATATTTTTATAAGAGGGATAAATATATAATTTCTATAAACATTAAAAAAAAGTTATATTTTTATCATTGTGTAGAAATTCAATTTATCCCGGTCCCATTTCTCTCTGAAATTGAAAGAAAAAATAAACTCATTGGGTGTTCCATATTTTGATGAACCAGGAAATAAGTATTTAGAGAAAATAACTAATTAAATGGCCAGGGAAAAAAGATTTGAGTCTGTCCGTGAGACCATCTCGACCACAAGGTTGTAGCGCGAACGATCCTCCACCGTTCAGATGGCATGCGCTTTGGAACAATTAATCACGCTCTGACCTCACGGTCATAGTTCATCCGCCAGACTTTGGTTCTTGTCTTCTTAGAACTCAAGGATACAGATGTACGAGCCTATAGATCCTATTCAAGTAAGGTCGTGTTCTGTGTTTTGTGTTCTTTGTGTTTAGTTATAAAAACTATTTTTGTTTTGTGAACCTAGTCCAGGTGATGAGACTAAGTTTACGTTTGCGAAATTCAGAAAATCTTAAAATTTAAGAACGTGAAATCGATTATGATGGCTTTTTATGATGATAGTGTAGAAGGGGAAGACGAAAAAAAAGATGAAAATAATGATGATGATGATGATAATAATAGTGATGGTGATGATGATATGGGATTTCTGGATGGCATTGAAATTAAATTTGGAGGTATTTAATTACATAATCACCCACTTTGGGCTATAATTTAATTACCAATAATTTAACCATAGTTAACATAGCAACCAATTAAAAGATGACATATCACAGAGCATAAATTACATGTTATTATAAGAAGGGTAGACTAGAATTTACCATATATATATATATATATATATATATATATATCTTCACCGGATCGAACCGAATAACTTGAGCTATGGTCTGAATACAGTTGAGGTATTCTTTTGAATGCTGTATTTTATCTCCGATTAAATCTAAATCACTTTAGGTCTAAGCCAATATGTACAAAATTACTTCGAACTGAATCGGGTCGTATCCTAATGATAGCTCGTGATGGATTGAAAAACCAAAAAGAAAAAATTGAACTACTCGTTAAATTAAATATGTATTTCAAAAAAATCTAAAAGCTGGTGGCCAGCAATATAATAAAATATTTAAAATAAAAATAACATAATTTCAATTTTTTAAATAAATAGCGTGAAATTAAAGAATCCAATAAATTACATATAAGTAAGAGCGCGTTACTCAACATGTAACATATAATAACTACACATCCATTTTTTTCGTATTAAAAAAAGAGCAATGCTAGGGGCCAGCAATTTTTGTGATTGTTAGCCATCAATTAGCCATCAATGATGATTTGATGGTATGAGATTGGTGTGAAATTTCATCTAATGGCTCACCTTCCTCTGCTGGTTACATGCTGGCCAAAATTCAATAAAACTGCTGCCCCTAGACTTTTCCTATACAGAAAGCATCATTAGGTGAGGAATATTATCAATTTAGTGTTGTCTTTTCAATATACACATTATGCCCTCGTTGCCTTGTTTTCTTTTCTTTTTTTGTTAAGAGGAACAACTTTCATTTATAGAAAACTCGTAAAATACTTGCACATCGCAACAAAAGTATTAAATTTATATCTAAATCAGAAGATAAATATTTTATATATTAAACTATAAACTGAAGAGAGGCGCAGTATTAAATTACAAAGAATTTTAATTAATAAAAATAACGATAAAATTAAGTTTTTTTATTTCCAAATCTACATAGATATGCTACAAATTAAAACAATAAATAAAATAATTTTCTCCACTCTTAAAAATATATTTGATCAATTTTTAGATATATAAAAAACTCTATAAATATCCAATTTTTTTCAAAATATCTTCCTCCCATATTAGGATATGTATTACAGAAACCAAAATATCCATAAAAAGTAACTATTACACTATAAAAAGAGAAGAATAATTACCAAAAGATTATTGACAAATTAGATCTACGAAAAAATTTAAAAAATATATATATAAAAAATCATAAACAAAAAACTAAAACAAAAAATAGAACTAGAACAGAAAAAAAAAAGAAAAAAAAAGTGAAAAAAAGGAAAAAAAAAAACTGGAAAAGAAAAGAGAGAAGAAAAGGAAAAAAAAGGTAGGTGCGTGGATGGAAAAAAGATGGAAAAGAGAAAAAAAAAATTTGTTAGAAAAATTTGTTAAAAAGAAAAAACACAAATTACTTTCGACAATTATGTTTCTTATTCTTTATTTTTAAAAAATACAAAATCACCTTACCGATTTAGTGTATTTTAGAATAAAAGAAATGAGTTATAAAATTGTTCTCACCAATTTCGTGTTTCAAAATATAAAAAAAAATTGAATTCACCTTCAATGATTTTTGGTCATCTAAAACAAAAAAATTACAAAACTTCCTTCATCCTTTTGGCTTTTTAAAAATTGACATACCATATTATAGAAAATAAAAAAAATCACCATATTTTGAAAATTTACAAATAAATTTCCGATATCAATTTTTTTTTTGGCCAAATATACAATAAACATTTTAGTAATAGCAAAACATTAGATGAATATATAGAATTATATATCATAGGGGTTCGACTATATTTTTATATTGGTTGTCGAAGACCTAACACAACTCTCCTCTTTTATTCGGATTTAGAACTGACTATATACCACAAGTGTAACATAGGCGGAGTTATGAATAGATAGAATTATCTTCATAAAAAATTTAGTTATTGCAATTAATTATTTTTTCTTGCTTTAATAACAAATATATCATTATATATTAAGAGTAAAAGACGGAAAACATTTTGATATTGTCCAAATAAATAAATATTTCAAAATCTTAAAAAATATAAATGAAACAAATATTTTAAAATGGAAAAAATAATGTATTAGAAGTTTCACATCATTTGACAAGCTAAGGATATATAATGGTGATCATTTTTAGGGTATTGGTGTTAGATAATTTACTTGGACTAGATTTTAATTCGAAGTTGAGTTAAATTTATTCATTTTTACTAAATTAGGTACCAACACTTATTACTTATTTTTGCATGCCGTATATTTGAACAATATTATCCAATTCTCCATTTTTATCATTAAAAATATATTACAAGTTCTAAATTGCTCAAATTATTGATTTTAGTTATTTATTTAAAAAAATAAAACCTTAATTTTAGTTCTTTTCCTCTTTTTAATATCGTCTCAAATTTCAGTGCTTATATACTGTTTTAGGTAATATATAGTATTTAATCTTGTACCAAATGGAAATGTTGTTTCTATTTTTTTTTCCGTTTTATTAATTATTTTCTAAATATTTTAAAAACGGCTCAAAATTTTCTCATTGTTAATTCCATAAAAGAAGTTACTAATAAAAATAGTGACATATACAGTAAATAAATAAATATTTAAAAATAATACCAATGAATTTAGTTGTGGAGAAAAATTAAACTCTAATGATATATATTATTGTCGTAAATAAATTTAAAATTAGTTAAAAATAATAAAAATAAAGGTTTAGTTATTCTGTTAGTCCTTATAGTTTTGCGAAATTTTCAATTAGATTCCTATACTTTTTTTTCCTTTTAATTGAGTCCCTATACGTTAATTTTTTTCAATTAAGTCCGTGCCGTGAGGATAACGTTTAAGATAACGGAATATTCAGTTTAAAAAACAGATATTCTTCTATTTGAGTTAGATATTCTAATTGTACATATCTCTATTTTTTTCAAAATACTCAAAAACTCCTTGACATTTTGTCACAAAGGAAAACAAAACCCTAGCCAGACCCTAATTTTCTCTCTGAAAATCGTGTAAAGTGTGTAATACCCGGTCTAACCGAAATTAATTAAATAATAAGTTAAATAGGAGCGAATATGGTTGGAAGATTTGGCAATTGGAATTTGATAATTTAAATATGATATTTGGATTCAATGAGTTTTTCCGAGTCGGAAGACATAGTTGTCTGCGTAAAAGCGCGCAGTAGAATTTTGACCGGCAGTACCGGCTGAGACCTGTCTGGTACTGCAGCTGAGAAAATTGATTATGAGTAAATAGGATTAAGAAATGAGGAATTATAATTAGGGGAGGTAGAAATATTTGAAGTGCGATTTAGAGCGCTAATCTTAAAGGTTTTGGTCCAAAATTGGGCCAACGGATAAAAATAAGTGAACTGGGCCTAAGTGGGCCCAAGACCCAACATATATAAACATTAGTTATGAGCATTTCAGCTCATTTTGCCCTAAAGAAGGTGTGTGGGGCGCTGAATTGAGAAGAGAGAAGAGAAGAGAGAAAACCTAACTCTCTTTGATCTTTAAACCACCATAACTTGAGCTACGGAGCTCCGATTGACGAGCCGTTTGTGGCCACGCGTCGCTCTTCTTATCCTCTACAATTCTATCTAAGTTTTGTGGTGAGTATTCCATTCATCTCTGCCCAGTTTTCAAAATTTCCCACTGTTACACGTTTTTGGGAAGTTAGTGTTGAAATCTTGTGATTTTGGGTGTTTAGGGATACTCCAACATGGATTCTAAGTGGGTTATATCCCTACTTCATATGGGCTGAGGTAAGAAGTGCTCAAATCCTTGTGATTTATCATTTTTATGAGCCCTAGGTTGATGTATGTATGTAATATTGGTTATGTTAGTGCATTTGATGGTTTTGGTGCACAATTGGGAGATTGGTGTTGCTTGAGGAGCTTTGGTGAGGCTTGGGGCTAAGGTTGGTGGAGACTTCTAAAGAAGAGACTCAATTGATTTGGCTACAAGAGGTACGGTTTAAGTTTCATTTAAGTACCGTGTGGTGTGATGAGAATTCCTAGGCTAGATGCCCCTAGGATTAAGTTTGGATTGTGTAAATGGTTGATGCTAATATGCATAGTTGGTATGTAATGTGAATTGATGATTGGATTGAGAATTGTGTGGCCTTGTATGCTTGGTGTATTGAAAATTTGATGTATTGGGTAATGAGTATTAATTTGTGGTTTATGCATTTAAATTGTGAAATTGGGCCGGAGGCCGTAAATTTTGGGCCGGAGGCCAGAAAGAGGTAAGGGAGGTAAGTTGATGTGTGCATTGTATGATGACACAAGTGATTGGATGAATTTCATATAATGAATATGCGAATGATTGGGTTGATTGTTGAATAATAAGGTTTGAGGAGTTGAAGGGTGAAATTATGTAGATGAAGTATGTTTGGTTTTGGGTTGAGAGATATTATGTGGTCATATATGTGATTATGATTATTGATGTCTTGATGGTATGATGATGCATGAGAGGTATATATATTGTGATATATGCTTGAGGAATGATTAAGGTTGAGTTGTGGGTGAAACCACGTGATAGTGATTATGATATTGATTATGTATAATGATGGTTGATTGGAAATAGTATTGTTAGAAATTGAGATGAGGAAGGATGTATGACATGTTGATATGTTTGTAATTTAGCCATTTGCTTGAAATGGGTAAAGATGGTTATATGATGGTTTTGTGATTCGTGGTAAAGTGTTAATGTATGAGTTGAGGAGGCTTGATGTTGATTTTGGTATATTTTGATTGGTTTCAAAAAGGGTTGAAATTGGCATGTTTTGGTTGATTTTGAAAAGAGTTGAAAATGGCTTGTTTTGAAAATGGCACTTTGTGGTTTTATATGAAAACATGGTTTTTGGGCATACTTTGGCGGGACATAACTTGGACTATGGATCTTTGTTTTGTGCCAAATCTTTTTAGAAATGAAATTGGATCCGGGATGTCCATGCCGTTCGAAGAACGGGTGAAAAACGATTTAAAATGAGGAAGTTATGTCCGTCGGAAGATTGGGGGTTGAATCTGTGAATTCTGCAGCTTTTAACTTAGAAAATTTTTAGCAGAATGACCCTCCACGCGTAGGCGCACTTGGCGCGTACGCGTCGTTCTTCGAGAAGGCACCATCCACGCGTGCGCGTGGTGTGCGCGTGCGCGTCGATGCGCTGCACCCATTGCCCAGTCATTTTTCCGAGAGTTGTGCCAGAGTTGTGCCAGTCTTGTGCTTGGGGCGCAAGTGTACCCACGCGTACGCGTGGCTGACGCGTACGCGTCGTTGTCCATTTTTCAATACCGCGCGTCCGCGTGAATGGCGCGTATGCGCCGATGAGTCTTGTGGCCATCCACGCGTGCGCGTGGAGTACGCGTACGCGTGGCCCTGCTTTCATGCCAAAGTTGATTTTTGAGTTTTAAGAGCCAAATCTCATACTTCTAAGCCTCCGATCTCACCCCTTATGTATTAAATCATTATGATATGCTTAGTAATGAGAAAGGAACTAGGGGATGTGGTAACTTGCGAGTGAAGTAAGGGGAAAAGTTATGATCAATGGTGATCAACGATGATTATATGAGATATGGAGGATGACGGTAGGAGTACCGTGTATGCCATGAGCCGAAGGGCTATATCTATTGATAAATGGCTGGTTCTTGATTGAACCATGAGCCGGATGGCTGAATTATTGTCGGGTCATGGCAAAGCCATTATTGATTATGGCTGAGTATAAATGCATATGATTAATGAATGAATGTGTTGAATGGATAATAATGGAGAATGTTAAAATGTGATGTGACCCCGGGTAGTAGGCAGTGGCGTTGTCCACTTGCTCCGGGTATGAGACGGAAAGGGATGTTTATGATAAATGAGTTAATTATGGAGTTTTGAATGAATGTAACTCTGATACCTGGGTAGTAGTAAGGGTTGGGGTTCGTCCCACTTGCTCCAGGTTAATGTTTGAGATTTGATAACAATGAGGATTGATAATTTGAATTGAGATTGAATGAATATATGCTTAAGATACCTGGGCAGTAGCAAGGGTTGTGGTTCGTCCCGCTTGCTCCGGGTCAATGCTTAAGATACCTGGGCAGTAGCAAGGGTTGTGGTTCGTCCCGCTTGCTCCGGGTTAATGTTTAAGATACCTGGGCAGTAGCAAGGGTTGTGGTTCGTCCCACTTGCTCCAGGTCAGAGATTGTGATGCCTGGGTAGTAGCGGTAGTAGTGGTGAATCCACTCGCTCCAGGTTGAGCTGTTAAACACCCGCCTGGGTAGTAGCCGCAGTAGTGGTTGTCCCACTGGCTCTGGGCTGAGCGGGTAGTAGCAAGGGGGTTGTAGCTCAAACCTACTTGCTCCGCAAGGGGTGTTTCTGTCCATGGTTAGCTACCAGGACGTGTCGGGTTGGCTATATAACCGACAGATGATATCATCAGCCATAGGGCAGGCATACATCATTTGCATATGTTTGAATTATTTGGGTTTGCCTATTTGTTTTGGATTTCTATATCATATATGCTATGTTACCTAATTACATGCTACTTGTTCTACTTGTACCTTATTTGTGTATTACTTGTCTGTATTGCTTGTGTTTGTACAACTGAGAGATCCCTCATGATGGTGTTGGTGGATGTTGGGGGCTGTTCTTGATGAGATGAATTGATAATGCGATTGCATAATGATGATGATTTTTGAATGAGATCATTTGAGCCCCCTGGGTAGACGCAGTGATATGATTTCACTAGCTCCAGGCGAGGGTATGATGTATTGATATAGAGTTGCTGAGGCAGAACAACTGGTAATGGTTTTGCTTATGATTCTGAGTCTGATTCGTGAAAGAATCAGCGAATTGGGAAACATGTGTAATATGAACTAGATTTAGTATCCCCTTACGTCAGATGCCTATTTAAGGATTAGTGAGAATCTAGGCTGGATACTTGGTGAAAAGGAGTTTAGGATGCTTAGTGAGTTTTTATTGCAGTGCATTGTATTTATTTGGCACTTTTACCGTACTGGGAACCCATGGGCCCGGGGTTCTCATTCCGTATATATCTCTTGTTTTTCAGATACAGGTTCAGGTGCTCAGAAGTGAGCTGTGGTTTGTCTGAGAGACGGCGAAGATATTTATTTGCTCTACTTGTATTTTGCTTAGAATCTCTCCACCTTTGTTTTGAAAGGATTATATTATGTGTTGAACTCTTTTGGAACTTGCCTATAGAGGCTCTTATGTTTTCTTTGGGAGAGATTAGGATGTACTGTTGTCAACTACTTTCATACTGTACCCTAGCCAGCCTAAACTTCGCGGGTCGCGACTAGTGGCTATTATTTATGTTATATATATCTATCCGTTATCTATCTCTTAATCTCCTTTATGCCTTGTCCGTTTATCGCTTTCGGCTTCACAGTTTAACTTTTCGTTGTCGAAACGTGAGTGATACGTCTTCGCGATTTTATTTCTACTCTTTTCAGGCTTCTCAATGTAATACTCCTTTCGAAATTAACTATATTTATATATTAAAAATCCACCTGAGAGTCGTACCACCGTAATATCATTGACTTATGACTCGAGCATAAGGATTTGAATATTAGGGTGTTACAAAGTGCGCTTCTCCTCCCGTGGTTTGTCATCTTCATCCATAGGCTTCGGCGTCTTCATCATCCATAGCCGTCGGTCCATCATCTTCATCCAAAGCCTCTGTCGGTCTCTGAAGATCTTCACTAACTGATCCGTCGAAGCCCTGTCCGTAACTCGGCGGGCCTCACCTCACGTTGTCCCGCCTCGCCTCGCTTTGCTGCCTGTACACTTGATCTGCTAGAACAGGTGAGTTAGTTTCTGGTTGTACCATATATTAAGGTTGTACGCTTTGTGCCTTCAATCACGAACCATATATTCTTTACCACAAACGCACACACATCAACAATTTTGTTTTACTATTATAGAGAAATGAATTACAAACTGTGATATTCAATGGATAATTTTGGAGTTTGCCATAGGTAAGCTTTATTGCTATTCTCAAATGCAGATCAATACACAAAAAATTGATTACAGTTGTCCAATTCTAAAAATTGGCAACTCCTTTAGTTTATTTATTCACTACAGTTGTCCAATTCTAAAAATATATGAATATATGTGATGAATTGAAATATGAATTAGTTTTGCAAATTATGAATTTTGTTTATTGTTGATTGTTGTTAGTGTGATGATGCTGGTTTGTTAGGATTCTATTTTTTTATGTAGTTGTCGTTCTTGTTGAAGCTTTTGAGGTTGATGTTTCCAACTGGTCTTCCTTTACTCTGAATGGCATAAAAAGCATATTTACTGGAGCTACTGTAGTCTTCTTTGCTTATGTTGAATTTGATGCAGTTGCCAATTCTGCCAAAGAATCTAAGAGACCGCATGTATTTTATCTTGCGACTTGAAAATTTTTCCAGTGAGTTGTGAATTTGCTAGATGTCATATATTTTACTGGATGTAGAGGCATTATATAGTATGTATTTGATTTTGTTTTAAGTAGTTACTGCCACCGTTGCTTTAAAGCTTTATTACTACTATGACTAATACAAATAATTATTGATATCATCATTGCCAATAAGAATAAGTCATTTTGTAAATGTGCTTGTACTGCTGTATATCTGTGTAACAAAGCTACTATTATAGGATAATATATGGATCTGCTGCAACTAAATGAAAAACTTGTATTCTATTCAAAGTTTTTCTCCTCTTTTATTCTCATAAATCAATTCATCAAACTTAGCTAGAGATGATCTTGGAGTTGCATTTTCTTTATTTTATATTGAGCCAAAGAAGTATGAGAAGGTGCTAAGGAAGTACTTCTTTAAGGAGAAAGGACCAATAACCAATATACACCCGATTGGCAATTTACCTGTTATTGTTGTCAAGGTATTTTTCAATTTGTTTCCGTCCAAAACTAAGTGTCTTCTAGGTTGTATTTGATAAATGTATAGAAATAGACTACAGAGATAAGACAAAAATATGTTGAGATAAGAGAAAAAAATTGTGTTAAATATAATTTTTATTTTCTTTTTAAGTTTTGGTGAAAAGACATATATTTTTGGATGAAAGTAGCAGTACTTATAGATAGTCTCTTTATTTTGGGTCACCCTTTAATTATATATGTAACGTATGTCAGAAATCCCTGAAGAAGATTGCTCCCACTTGAATGAATGTTTCCCTGGCAATGAAGAAGGATCGTGAAACAGATAAAGCTTTTGGATGGGTGCTTGAAATGTAATAATTGTCATTCTCTAGATTCAGAAGAAACTTTTTTTTTAATGAATTTTTCCTGTCATGAATTCACATAAATGTAAAATATTACATGATTATAATGAATACTTGAATGATAGAAATTGAATTTTTTATGTACTTATTTCTGTTTTATTTTATCCATTTTTTTAAATGTTCTTAAGGTATTTTAAAAGTTAAAAAAAAAGAGAGAATGTATTTTTGGTACAATTTGTGTATAAATAAGTAAAAGAATGATAGTGACAAAATAAAAGGATTATAGGAATATCTTTCATTGAATATTTATAGTTTCATCAAATTTTTAATTAGGTCCTTATATTTTTTTCTTTTCAATTGGGTCCTTAAGGGTATACAAGTAATTTCACAATTCACTATCAGTTTTTTGACATTTAACGTTAACAGAGACTAAATTGAAAAAAAATAATGTATAGGGACCCAATTAAAAGGAAAAAAAGTATAAAGACCTAATTGAAAATTTCGCGAAACTATAGGGACTAGAGTAATTAAACCAAAAATAAAAATAGAAAAAAAATTCTATATTATAAAAGGATTTATTATGAATTTTTTTACTCCACATACATTATTATCATCATGTTCCTATATATTGATATATAGATAGATAATATTGATATTTATCTCTATTATTTAGTGTTGAGCCTAGTTTGATTTTGGGTTAAGTTATGAAGATAAACATTGTTTTGAGTGGAAAGTCCAATATAGTTTAATGTGAGTGTTTAGTGATGCAGGCCCATATGTCCAAGTTCATATTGTTTCAGCCCAAATCCAACAAGTGCTTCAGCAATGTAAAAGAGCCAAAGCTCATCCTTGTTGCAACATTCAACAAGAATAAAAAAGGCTATGCATTTGGCAAAAGTAAAAGAAAAAGGGGCAGCTGTCTACATCATGAGCAAAGCAGGACAGCTGTGGCTCTAGGAAAAGAACAACACAAGGACAGTGCTACTACACAAAGGACATCAGCAAATCAAAATGTAGAAGATCATTAGCAAGTTTGGAAGAGCAAAACAAAATCGCAGAGCTATGGACAGCAATTGGAATGGCTCAAAAATGGAAGTGCTTTGCATGCCAAGGAAGACAGCAGCTCCAAGGACAACAAAGGTTGGTGGATCAGACCCTCCAACAAGCAGCGTTAGTGGAGCAGATGAGCAAGGACTGCATGCCAGCTGAGACAGCTCCAACGGGCAGCTGGTACAAGGAAATGGAAGGAGCAACAATGAAGCCAAGTTGAAGATATATAAGAAGCTTCACTTCATCATTTCAAAGCAAGGAAGTGAGCACACACACTGAGAGCACCATCTCTAACACAAAACTGAAATCTCTTTCTTCTACTCAAGCTTAATTCTGATCTTATGTTATGGCTGTCTTGCGTTATTTTCTGTTTTAAAAAAGGTAATTATGTGAGGTTCAAAGCTAAGAGAGAAAAGGCAAGAGTGATGCAAAATAGCCACTGATTTTCTGATGTAATTTGGGTGTATGAACTAGGATTAGTTCCCCTTGCCAAGTTGGGTTAGCACTTTGAGAATTGAATCTGTGTAGATTCTCCTTCCAAGTTGGGATAGCACTTTGGGGTTGCTAAGCTTTGGTGAAGAAAGCTTAGAGGTAGATACTAGTTGGATTAGGAATTAGTTCAATAGTATTGGTGTATGTAATTTGAAAATTATAGTGGAAATTCCACCATGGTTTATGGTGGAGACTAGACGTAGGATTCATGGCACTGAGAATCTGAACCAGGATACATGCTGGCCTCTTTCTCCTCTTCTTTGCTCTTTCAATGTTCTGCGTATGAGACAATTTTAAATAATCTCCTGCAACTCGAGTAACAGCAAAACAGAGTTTGAAACTTTAAGTTTTAAACTAACTTGATTCAACCTCCCCTTCTCAAGTTCAATTAGAACCATCAATTGGTATCAGAGCAAGGTCTCAAGAAGGCAAGCTTCACAGCTTGGAGTAAAGATCCATAGCTAACAACATGAATCCCAACATCGTGGCTTTCTCTCTCACTGAAGGGCAGTCCAACAATAGACCTCCCTACTTCAATGGCAGCAACTACTCTTACTGGAAAGAAAGAATGAGAATCTTCGTACAGTCGATTGACTACAACATCTGGAAGATCATTCTCAACGGCCCAGATATTCCTACCAAACAGAATGCTGATGGAGAAGTTATAGCAAAGGAGGACAACGAATGGACAGATGAAGAAAAGAAGAAGGTTGAACTCAATGCCAAGGCAATCAACCTGATGCACTGTGCAATCAGTTTTGAAGAATTCAGAAAAGTGTCAAAGTGTAAAATAGCGAAAGAAATCTAGGATAAGCTCAGACTCACTCATGAAGGCACTAAGCAAGTGAGGGAAACCAGAATTGACATGTTAATGAAGGAGTATGAAATGTTCAGTATGAAGGAAGATGAGAGCATCGATCAAATGTTTGAAAGGTTCTCGATAATCATCAACAATCTGAACGCCATGGGAAGAAGCTACTCTGAAGAAACCTTGGTAAGAAAGATTCTGAGGAGTCTTACTAAGAAATGGGAAGTGAAAAGCACAGCCATCTCTGAAAGGAATGATTTGATCAAAATCACCTATGATGAGCTGAGAGGCAAGCTGCTGGCTTATGAAACCACTCACATGTCTCAAGACAAAGATGACAAAAAGAAAAGTATAGCACTAAAATCAAGAATGACAGCCTAAGGAGAAGAATCTGATGACAGTTTCTCAGATGAAGAAATGGTGCTCTTTGCAAGAAAAATGAGAAGACTACTGAGATACAAAAACAAAGGCAAAGGAAGCTCTTCATCCAAAGATGTCAAGAAAGATCAAGTCAAGTTCACATGCCATCACTGCAAGGAGCCTGGTCACTTCAAGTCAGATTGCCCTCAACTTAAGAAAGGCAAAAAATCCAAGAAAGACAAAAAGAAGGTGATGATGGCAACATGGGAGGACTTGGAGAATGATACAAGCTCAGAAAGCTCAGATCAAGAAGCTCAAATATGTCTGATGGCAGATCATAATGATGAAGATGAGGTAGATCTCTCTGACTTATCTATTGATGAACTGCACTACATTATCAAAGACATTTCTGTGAACTCTAAGAAACTCTTGGATAAGTATGCTAAATGTAAGAAAGAAAATGAGGCTTTGAGGACAGAAAATGATCTTCTTTTGAAAAAGGTTAAGGCAAATGAAACTAATAATGAAAAGTTTTTAAAAGAAGAAAACATTGCCTTGCGAACTGAATTAGAAAAATTCAAACTCAAGCATGAAGTTACTACTTCCACTGATTTGATTTCTGAAAACAAAAGGCTGAATGAACAAATAAAAAGTTTGAATGAAGACTTAGCAAAATTTGTTCAAGGTTCTCAAAATCTGAACAAACTGCTTGCTTGTCAAAGATTTGGGTCTGAAAAATCAGGACTTGGGTTCAAAGAGGAAAGTAAAGCAGTTTTCAAACAAAACATTATAAAATCTGAAGCCTCCTCTTCCAAGCTTTTCAAACCAAAAGGATTCAGCAAACCTCAAAAATCAGTGAGCAAGAATCAGTGCTACAAGTGCAACAGAAATGATCATGATCCTCCTCAATGTTTCATCTTTCCTAGGTCTTTTGGTAATGATAGTAAATTATATAAAGTTGTTCATGATTTTAATGCTCTTGGGCAACCAAGAAGATTTCACATCAAAGGATCCAAATGGATTTGGATACCTAAGGTTAGTTGAAGAACATGCAGGTTTGCCTTGCATCCAAGAAGAAAAAGGACATGTGGTATCTTGATAGTGGATGTTCAAGGCATATGACCGGAAGGGATACTTTCTTCATTAAACTCAACAAGTATGATGGAGGATTTGTCACTTTTGGAGATAATGGTAAAGGTAAAATAATTGCCATTGGTAAGGTTGGCAAAGATTTTTCAACTTGCATAGATAATGTCTTTTTAGTTGATGGGTTAAAGCATAATCTATTGAGCATAAGTCAATTGTGTGACCTTAGATATGCTGTAACCTTTAGGAAATCTGATTGTAGAGTCATAAATGAGAAAACAGAGGCTGTTTTATTTGTTGCCAAAAGAAGTGATAATGTTTATGGTATCACTCTAGATGATCTAAAAGTTCAAAATGTAACCTGTTTCTCTTCAATGGAATCTGAAAAATGGATGTGGCATAAGAGGTTAGGACATTCTAGCATGTTCCAAATCTCCAAGCTTGTAAAGAGAGGCTTAGTTAGAGGTCTTCCTAATATAAAGTTTGATAAAGACATCATTTGTGATGCTTGTCAAATGGGTAAACAAATTAAAACCTCTTTTAAACCCAAAGAAGATGTCTCTACTAAGAAACCATTGGAGTTGTTGCATCTTGATCTGTTTTGACCAACTAGGACTCAAAGTCTTGGAGGAAAGAATTATGGCATGGTAATTGTGGATGACTATACTAGATTCGGATGGGTGTTCTTTCTTGCTCATAAACATGAGGCCTTTTCTGTTTTTGAAAAATTCAGCAAAAAGATTCAAAATGAAAAGGGTTTTAAAATTGTTTCAATTAGAAGTGATCATGGTAAGGAATTTGAAAATCAATTCTTTGAATCTTTTTGTGATGAACAAGGCATATCACATAACTTCTCTTGTCCAAGAACACCTCAACAAAATGGTGTTGTGAAAAGAAGAAATAGAAGTTTACAAGAAATGGCTAGAGCTATGTTATGTGAATATGAAATTCCTAAGTTTTTATGGGCTGAAGCTGTAAATACAGCTTGCTATGTTTTAAATAGAACATTTATTAGGAAGTTTTTAAAGAAAACACCATATGAACTTTGGAAAGGGCATCCTCCCAATCTCAGCTATTTTCATGTGTTTGGATGCAAGTGCTTCATTCTGAATATCAAAGAAAATTTAGGAAAATTTGATCCTAAAACACATGAAGGCATTTTTCTAGGTTATTCCACAAATAGCAAGGCCTATAGGGTTTATAACAAGAACTCCAAAACAGTTGAGGAGACCATGCATGTCACTTTCTGTGAATCTAACAATGTTCCCAGTGTTTGTATTGATGATAGTCCAAGTTTTGAAGCTGAGGTTCCAAGGATTACTGAACCAGTTCCACAAAATTCAATTTCTCATGAAGTTGCATCTGTCAGCAGCGATAATCCCAATTCTGCAAGAGACAATTTGGAATTATCTCCTGTCGCTGCAGAAAACACTGATGCAGAGGCAAATATTGATCAAGAGGAACCTGAATCCTCAAACCATTCAAGGAGACCAAGAGAATGGAGGTTTCTGAAAAACTATCTTGAAGAATTCATAATTGGAAATCCTTCCATTGGTAGAACCACTCGTTCATCTTTGAAAAGATCCGAATCCAACAACATTGCTCTCTTATCAAAGATTGAACCTCAAAACATCCAAGAAGCTCTTGCTGATCCTTCATGGGTGCTAGCTATGAAGGAAGAATTGCAGCAATTTGAGAAAAACCAGGTCTGGTCATTAGTGCCTTATGCAAATGGAAAGAAAGTCACTGGCACTAAATGGATTTTTAGAAACAAACTGGGTGAAGATGGATCCATAGTCCGAAACAAAGCCAGATTGGTCGCTCAAGGATATGATCAAGAGGAAGGGATTGATTTCGATGAATCCTTTGCACCTGTAGCTCGAATGGAAGCCATCAGATTGCTCCTTGCATATGCTGCACATTGTGGCTTCAAGTTGTTCTAAATGGACGTAAAGTGTGCTTTCCTCAATGGCATAATAGATAGAGAGGTTTATGTGGCTCAACCACCTGATTTTGAAAACAAAACTTTTCCTAACCATGTTTTCAAACTAGCTAAAGCCTTATATGGTTTAAGACAAGCTCCTAGAGCTTGGTATGAGAGGCTTAGCTCATTTTTATTGAAAAATAACTTTCAAAGAGGAGCCACTGACACCACTTTATTTATTAGAAAATATCATAATTATTTTATTCTTGTGTAAGTTTATGTTGATGATATTATATTTGGTTCGGCTAATGAGGATTTGTGTGCAGATTTTGCTAAGCTTATGACCAATGAATTTGATATGAGCATGATGGGAGAACTCAATTTCTTCCTAGGCTTGCAAATCAAGCAAAATGCAGAAGGCATATTCATCCATCAAGAAAAATATGCAAAGAAACTTGTCAAGAAGTTTGGACTGGACTGTGCTAAGCCTATGGGAACCCCCATGCATCCTAACATCAAGCTTGATAAGGATGAACATGGTAGAGATGTTGATGAGACACGTTACAGAGGGATGATTGGATCCCTAATGTACCTAACCTCCTCAAGGCCTGATATCATCCAAAGTGTTGGAGTTTGCTCAAGGTTTCAATCAAAGCCTAAGGAGTCACATCTCTCTGCTGTCAAGAGGATCATCTGATATGTACTTGGTACCACTAATTATGGGTTATGGTTTCCTAAAACTGATTCTTTTCAATTAGTGGGTTTCTGTGATGCAGATTTTGTTGGGGATAGGATTGATAGAAGAAGCACAAGTGGCATGTGCTGCTTTCTTGGGAAATCCCTCATTGTTTAGTCTAGCAAGAAGCAAGCTACTGTGGCACTTTCAACAGCCGACGCTGAGTATATTGCAGCCTCCTCTTGTTGTTCTCAATTATTATGGCTGAAAACTCAACTAGCTGATTATAAACTGAATGTCTCAAATATTCCATTATTTTGTGACAACATGAGTGCTATTAACATTTCCAAAAATCCTGTTTTGCACTCAAGAACAAAGCACATTGAAGTTCGTTTTCATTCTATTAGAGAACATGTGCAAAATGGAAATTTAGATATTCAGTTTGTTAATTCTGAAGGACAGCTAGCAGATATTTTCACCAAACTATTGATAGAAGAGAGGTTCTGTAAGCTGCAAACTGAATTGGGCATTCTTGCTTCATCTCTGTTTTCTTAATTTTTCTGATAATGAGATCTTTTGTGTTTTGTCTCATAAATCGCGGTGAGATTTTTTTGGCAGATGATGAGTAACCTACATTGAGTCACTATGAAGCCTACTGGATTCAAGCCTGAGTGAATGATGAACATCACGTGCTGGAGCAGTTCACGACATATGGGCTTACCTTACTGAATCCATTTGAGCCCATTTCATAGTTGCTTTTTCAATTTCTTTAAAAAAAGGTTTTTGGGCCTCATTTGAAATTTGTTTTCAAATCCAAATTTTATTTTGCTTTTGTTCCCATATGCAACGTACAACAATTACAGCTGTTACTTTCTATACATTTTCAAAGTTGGGATTTTTATCTTTTCAAGATGCAACCTTTACACTTCTCTAAGTTTATAATAACTTCCCACTGCATGCTTCCATTCACACCTCACTCTCCACCCTTCACTCTTTCATATTCTCCAACCCAGTGTTCTATAAATATGGCTCGAAAGAAGAGAGCTGCTCGCAGAGGCTCTCACAGTGGCACCCACCGTTTTGATCACACACACTCATCTCCGTCACTATCACCTACTCATTCCTCTCCTCCATCACCACAAAACCTTTCTCCTGACATGGCACGCACTAAGACCACCGCTCGCCGACCTGGCGTTGCTCCTCGTCCTTCACCTCCTCCTCCTCCAACCACATATCAACCCAGCTCCTCCAAACCCAGCTCTTTCAGAGGAAAGAGGCCTCTTCACGAAGACGAAGAGACTCGCCCCACTCAAAGTCGCCATACTCGCGTAAAGAAAATAGCTCCTAGACGTCGCCAAACTGATGACAGCACTGATGTTCCCTCTGTTGATGAGGATCCTCTGATTCCCCCCTCCACATCCACTACAGTCAAGACCATGACACGCATTATGAAGAATGTCCTTGAAGAATTCCTCAATCTGACAGATCTTCTTCTCCATCATGGTGCTGAGCGTAAAAGGAATCAAGTTTTGGAGGAAAATGCTCTCAAAAAGACTAAGGGAAGGATTTGCATTCTGAGAGACTTTGTGGAGGACATCGAGGTTGGCCTCACAACTTCTGACAATGAGGGGGAGGATGACGGAACCTCTGATGAATCCAACTTTGATGCCTAGCTTCTTGTTATCTCATATGCGAATATGACTTGTTTTTGTTTTGAACTTGTTTATTTTATTTTTGTGGGATGACTGTAACAGACTTAAACTAATCTGCCACTTGAACTATATGCACCAGCCACTAACAAATTTTGTGCAGGTTTTTCCTTTCCTCCCTTGATGACAAAAGGGGGAGAAAAGAAAGGAATATGTTAGTTTTGGCTTAGGGGTTAATAGTGATAGTTAAGAACAATGATGCTTTGTGTTGCTAATTAACTTATTAATTCCTGTGTATCATGCCTAGTGTTAATTGCTCTGTGTTATTATTACTGTAATATATTGCTTGGAAATTTTGGTCCTGGCTTTTTGTTAAGATTTGTTCAGGTAAAGATGTAAGCCATGATCAAGGGGGAGTAATGCTAGCATTGAGGGGGAGCAACTCACAATCCAAATGTCATCAAAGGGAAGTGTTCTTAACTCACTTAAATTAGTTTTAATTTACCTATTTAATCATGTATGTCATCAAGGGGGAGATTGTTGAGCCTAGTTTGATTTTGGAATAAGTTATGATGACAAACATTGTTTTGAGTGGAAAGCCCAATATAGTTTAATGTGAGTGTTTAGTGATGCAGGCCCATATGTCCAAGTTCATATTGCTTCAGCCCAAATCCAACAAGTGCTTCAGCAATGTAAAAGAGCCAAAGCTCATCCTTGTTGCAACGTTCAACAAGAATAAAAAAGGCTATGCATTTGGCAAAAGTAAAAGAAAAAGGGGCAGCTGTCTACATCATGAGCAAAGCAGGACAGCTGTGGCTCTAGGAAAAGAATAACACAAGGACAGTGCTACTACACAAAGGACATTAGCAAATCAAAATGTAGAAGATCATTAGCAAGTTTGGAAGAGCAAAACAAAATCGCAGAGCTATGGACAGCAGTTGGAATGGCTCAAAAATGGAAGTGCTTTGCATGCCAAGGAAGATAGCAGCTCCAAGGACAACAGAGGTTGGTGGATCAAATCCTCCAACAAGCAGCGTTAGTGGAGCAGATGAGCAAGGACTGCATGCCAGTTGAGACAGCTCCAACGGGCAGCTGGTACAAGAAAATGGAAGGAGCAACAATGAAGCCAAGTTGAAGATATATAAGAAGCTTCACTTCATCATTTCAAAGCAAGGAAGAGAGCACACACACTGAGAGCACCATCTCTAACACAGAGCTGAAATCTCTTTCTTCTACTCAAGCTTAATTCTGATCTTATGTTATGGCTGTCTTGCGTTATTTTCTGTTTTGAAAAAAGTAATTATGTGAGGTTCAAAAGCCAAGAGAGAAAAGGCAAGAGTGATGCAAAATAGCCACTGATTTTCTGATGTAATTTGGGTGTATGAACTAGGATTAGTTCCCCTTGCCAAGTTGGGTTAGCACTTGGTGAGAATTGAATCTGTGTAGATTCCCCTTCGAAGTTGGGATAGCACTTTGGGGTTGCTAAACTTTGGTGAAGAAAGCTTATAGGTAGATACTAGTTGGATTAGGAATTAGTTCAATAGTATTGGTGTATGTAATTTGAGAATTATAGTGAAAATTCCACTATGGTTTGTGGTGGAGACTGGACGTAGGATTCATGGCACTGAGAATCCGAACCAGGATACATGCTGGCCTCTTTCTCCTCTTCTTTGCTCTTTCAATGTTCTGCGTATGAGACAATTTTAAATAATCTCCTGCAACTCGAGTAACAGCAAAACAGAGTTTAAAACTTTAAATTTTAAACTAACTTGATTCAATCCCCTTCTCAAGTTCAACTAGAACCATCATTTAGTAAAAAAAAAATACTTTACTTTTTTATTTCCTTTGGATCTCACCGTACCATTGGCCAATGCACATGCATTCAACAGTAAATATGAATAATATAAGAAAAAATTTTAAATATATTTAAAATATTAAAATTCTAATAATTTTAACGGTTGAATTTAATTATTATATATTATATATATTTTTTATATTTAAAATTATTAAAATTATTAAAATATTGGTGTACTTGATATACTTAAAATTCTTTCAATAATATATATACAAAAAATATTATAATAAAAAAATGGACTAACCTTTATAAAAAACTAAAAAACAAAAAATAAAGACGAACAAATTAAAACTCAAATAAAGCAGTTCAGATTTATTAAACTAAAAGCTTATTTAAACTTTTTTTCATATGAATTAAAAATAAAAAAAGAAATTTTCATTATATACAAATTAAATTCTTCAATAATTTAAAGTAGAACGGGTGGGACTTTATCTGCTTAAAAAAAGGTGTGACAATAGCCTCTCTCATAAATTATATAAAAGATTTGGGGTAAATATGTAATATAATATAAACCAAAACTCATCAAACTCATAACACTCTGATTCTATTTCCATTGAAACAAGTAAAAAAAAAGGAACAATAATTACTCACTTGAAATTTTCTTAAAGAAAAGTTATTTAAATTTCTCATACCTAGTATGTATAAATTCAAAGCTGAAATTTTATTGTTGACCATTAATGTACTCTCAAATAGATAAATCATCCTTTTTGTTTGACTAATAAATCATGCTAAAAATTGATGAGATATGACATTAGAACTTTATAATTGTTTAAGATAAAAAGAACCATACATTGTGGATCGTAAATCTTTCCAATATCGGAAATATCTATTATCATATTATTTGAAAGTTCAGTCAAAGTGAAAACTACCTTTGTGGATAATTTTCATCCACCCTAACAATTTAGCTACATAGAAAGGGATATAGATTGTTTTACGTGTCCAAATATTATTTATATGTTATTGGATATTGGTGGATATATAGAATCCTTAACAACCGTTTTCCATGCGTGCAAACAACATCTATAAAAAGATATATTTAATCATCCTTTGTTAATAACGAGTTCCCAGGCCATTCATATTTACTTCTATGAACATATCAAAACCATCTTCTCATAATAATTTTTGTTTAAAAAATATAATTTATTTATTTTATAATACTTGAAATAAAGATAATATTTTTACTACAAATAAAATTAAGTCCTACAATTTATTATTTAATAGTCAAAATAATATATCTTCACATAATAATAATTATTAAATTTTTATTGAAATAACCATCTTTACATAATTGACTCTTCTATATGTGTAACATTTTAATTAGTGGTGATTAAAGAAGATAAAATGTAATAATGTTTAAAATTATGAACATGGACCTTTTTTTTTTCAAAAAATATCCAATCCATTTCAATTATTTATGTATCATTCAAAAAGATTTTGTTATAATATTGTGTTGAGAAGTGTTACACATATAAGTCATATAAATTGAGTCAAACTTAACAAAAAAGATGCTCACTCATACGAGCGTGTTAACACGCGCGCTATTTAACGGTTTCCATAGCGTACTTTGCGTTCCTCCTCCTCCTCCTCCATGTTCTTCTCCTTCTTTGCGTTTCTCCTCCTTTTTCTTCGCGTGTTTTATCTTTATCGTCGTTTTTTATTACTATTGTTGTTGTTGCATTTTTTTCCTCCTTCTCTTTCTATTGATTTTGCAACATTATGTAATTTTTTTCTTCTTTATTTGATTTTTTCCTTCCAAGAAGAATTATGAAAATATGAAATAAAAAGATAAAGAAGAAGAAGAAGCAGTAGAAGATGAGGAGGAGGGAGAAGAAGAGTTTTGAATTATGCATAATTTATCAGTACACATATACCAAAAATTCTTAAAGAATATACCCAAATATCTTCATGTTACACCCAAATACAGATAAATATTTTCTTTAATGCAGAACTCTTACATTACATTCAATTCAAACCATCAACGATAAACAACAATTTTCACAACAAAAAACAACATTATTCACCTACAGAATCATAAACTACTAACGAAAACATTAACTAGAATCGAATCACACCTCGGCCACTTTATTGGATTCAAAATAATCAATTTTGTTCTGGTTCAATTGACAATCTGAACTTGAATTACTCATTATCTTCAACAACGAGATAACTGATTATGGAGGAGAAGGAGAAAAAGGAAGGAGGAGAATAAATTCTAATGAAAAAAGAAGGAGGAAGAAGAGGAGGAGGTGGTGTTGGTGAGAGAGTAAAACAAAAAGAAATTTGAGAAGGTAAAATAAAAAGAAAAAGATGAATAAGAAAAAAAGAAGGAGAAAATGGTGATGATGATGAAAAAAAGAAGAAGCAGTAGTAGAAGATGAGAAGGAGGAAGAAATACAATTTTAAATTATGCAGAACTTATCAGCACACATACACTAAAAATTCTTAAAGAATACACCCAAATATCTTCGTGTTACACCCAAATTTGCTGCAAATACAGAAAAGTATTTCCTCTAATACTGCATTTTTTCTTCTTCTTTTTTTCTTTATTTCTTTCTTTTTTTTAGTTGAATGAATGTAAGTTTATTCTCTTTCAAGTAATTTTGTACCATTATGTATTTTTTCTTCTTCTTTGTTTGATTTTTTTGTTTTTATTCTTATTAAAAAAGTAAAATAAGAAGAAACCTAAGAAGATAAAACAAGAAAAAAATATGAATATGAAAAAAAAAGATGATGATGATGATGATGATGATGATGATGATGATGATGATGATGATGATGATGATGATGATGATGATGATGATGATGATGATGATGATGAAAAGAAGAAGAAGCAGCAGCAAAAGATGAGGAGGAGGGAGAAGAAGAGTTTTGAATTATGCAGAATTTATCAGCACATATACACAAAATTCTTAAAGAATACACCAAAATATCTTCGTGTTATACCCAAATTTGCTACAAATACAGAAAAATATTTCCTTTGATGCAGAACATTTACATTATATTCAATTCAAACCATCAACGATAAAACATTATTCACCTACAGAATCATAAACTACTAACAAAAAATTAACTAGAATCGAACCACACCTCGGCTACTTGATTGGATTCAAAACAATAATCAATTTCGTTTTGGTTAAATTGATAATCTGAACTTGAATTATTCATTATTTTCAACGATATAAGGAGGAGAAGGAGGAAAAGGAAGGAGGAGAATAAATTCCAATGAAAAAAGAAGGAGGAGGAGGAGGAGGAGGAGGAGGAGGAGGAGGAGGTAGTGGTATTGGTGATGACGATAACGAAAGAAGAAGAACGTGCAGTAAGAAGAAGAACATGCGCGCATTGCGCGTGAGAGTGATTTAGAGAAAAATTACTTGTATAGACTTGTATGGTAAAATAGCTTATATATAGAGAATAATTATATTGTGTTTAAAAATTAAGTATATCAAAGTAACCTTTTTAATGATTTTTCACCTATAATATCTTTAGTTTATTTGTGATAATTAAATAAATAATGCTTATATTTATTTAAACAACTACCACCACTTTTCTACCACTATTAATAACTCTTAAATTAACAAAAAAATATTCAACAAACAAAATAACACAATATCTAACAAACATTAATTAAAATTTGAATAAATATAAAATTAAATATACAATCATTTTGTTCTTTCTTTTAAAAATAGAGATTCAGAAGAAGGAGACGCGGTACAAAATAGAGATAAATGAAGGTAGAAGAAGGCGATGACATGGAATAGAGACAAAAGACAAATTGAAAGAATGAAAAATAAAAAGACAAATCTAAAAGCTAATGATACTAGAGATGATGATAGATGCAAATTGATAAAGCAGAGAGATTCATAAAAAATCTGAGACATAAACAAAGGTAGACGCAACACGAAACAGAGGATTTTGCACAATTTTTGCAAAGACGGCAATGACAAAGAAGATGGATAAACGAGAGAAGCCGCAAATTTTATCTAAAAACGAATAAAATAATGTAACTATTTTGGAGGAGCGATAAATGAAGATAAAGAATAGAAAAAAGGGAAAAAGTCACAACAATGAGTATGACAGCGACGCAGATGACAATAACGAAGAATCTTGATCTGGATAAAGGAGATGAAGGAGATGAAAGAGGCGAGACCCTTGAAAATGATGAAGTGGGAGAGCATTAAATAAGAAGAGAAAATATTTAAGAATTTTATAAATTATATATTAAGAGTAAAATTATTCAAATAATTTGTATAATTTTTGTCTAATTTTAAAAATTTATGTCTCATTATTTAAAAGAGATACAAATTACATACCTTTAGTGTGTAAATATATATAATGATATCTTTCATAAATAAATTTATGTTTTACAAATAAACGTTGAATATACTAGTGTATCAGCAAACAAATACTACCTAAAACTCAAGCCACGTCACTTCTCTTGGGACATTATAGGTATATATGGGAGAATTATTTCTAAAACTTACGAAGAAACAAAAAAAAAATATAGATAAATAATGAAAATATTAAAAAATATGAATAATAAATATATCGGATGTTTAATTTATTAGGTGTGTGAATGGTTATCCAGTTATCTTAATATTAAGATTTAGGTGAGTAATTTAAAAATATAATATATTTTTACATTATTGAACCAATTTTAGAATCCATTGTTCACAAAAATTATTGTCTACTTAATAAAATCTAAAAAAAAAATCATTTTTCCAGTGATAACAAAAAGATTTTATTTTGTCTCAATTTCTTTTTTGAAACATAGTAGGTCTGAATTTAAATTCCTGGATTCTTGCTGCTGATAATATCTAAATAAATAATAAATTTTCTTTTATTTTGTTCAACATTATGTTATCAGTTGTCTGGGTTATGCTGGTCCCCTTTTCATTGTGCGCAAATTGCTTGGTTCATAAACAAAGGACGGTTTCCATCTCATTCATCATCTGAAGCAATTACTCAATAAATTAAACCTTGTAGGGCATTCTATATTTAAATTTAATAAACCAATTTGTTCAAGCAATGGCCTTAGAAGTAACTTTATGGAATGTGCCTTAGCTTCTTGATGATATAGTTATTATTGATTGGTCCAATAATGGTTCATTTATATATGTATGTCAGTGTATGTGAAAGTCATAGTCATTGCTTATTGCTTAGGAGGACATTAATTATTACTTTACACTTAGTTTGATATACAATTATTTTCAAGTATTAATTATATATAATAGCCTTTAATTATTGGGTCAAATTAGACCAACCCCCTCTGTATAATAGGCACATTGATGTGTCAGAATACAATTAGGATAGCAGAAGGAAGAGAATTCCAAGATGATAGCCAATGCATTTAGTATTCCACTAATAATTATCATAAGTTGAAGGTTTTTGTATTTAAATAAAAAAAAAATTTTAATTACTTAATTTTTCTAAAACAATTTTTAAAACATGAATTTTTTATTTTTATTAATATATAAATCGTTCAAAAACGTTGTATTTTATATTATATATTAAATTTTATATTCCAGTATAATTTATATTTAAAAATCTTTTTAATAATTACTCATAAATTATCTTAGAATAATGAGCTTTTCAAAATAAATGTAAATCGTTTCACCTTGTGATGATTTACGCTATTCTCTCAACACAAAACATTTTAGAATGATTTATATTCAATCCTAAACTTTAAGAACCTATGACAATTTATGTTTAGAGGCTAACCTTTAAGATTTTGTGACGATTTACGTGTAGATAGATAAAGTTCAAGATCTTGGGACGATTTATGAAGACAATAAATTTATAAATAAACGAGTATGGTGTATAACGAGCCAGATATGAATTGAGGGTTTTGAGAGAGATGGCTAAGAATGTGTTTTTATAGTTCATCATTGAGAAAAAATTAATGAAAACACAAGTGAAGGTATTACGTTTTCTAGTAAAAAGCATATTGATGTGTTTGTAAATTCGTGGGAAAACGTCAAAAACTCCAAGACTACAGCAAATGCTAATGGCCCGACTAAATTCTTAACATTCCGATTAGCAATTTTGTAGAGATACCTGTATAACCAGGATAGAGTAGCCAAAACACAGCTATACTTGTCGAGTCCATCGAGGTCCGCAACATAGAGAAGACATCGTAAATAAACTCTAGCTAGCACCAAACTTGTCCCTGAGAAACATCATGGACAACAACATTATAATATAACCACGCGCATAAACCTATATCGTGGCCTCTGATGCATTAGCTGACATGACTCTGAATTTGTTTTAAAACTAGGAAAATGACACGGTGAACTCATCCATACAATGTCGGTTGGAAGTTCATCAAACAACTCTTCAAACCACACCTATGCAGGCTTTCCCACTCCATCAACTGCTCAAAGTCGCTGAGACATCTACTAAGTACAAATCCATCAATAGGGAGGCCGAACTGATATGCCATATCCTATAAAGTTATCGTGCACTCCCCCAAAAGGCATGTAAAACATGTGGGTTTCGAGACGCCATCGCTCCACAAATATACTAATCAGTGGCTCATCAAGCTTTAACTAATAATCATTCAGCCTTGCAACATATAGTAATCGAATACTAGGTATGACAACATTATACGGTCATGCATTATCATTTTCTGTTGCCTACGAATGCTCCTAATACATCAAGTTGGCTAATAAAACAATAATATATACAGTCACAACTCAACAATGCATAATAGCAACAAAAACATATATTAAAAGTGAAATCCTTTATAACCCTACAACAACCTCAATTTTTCTAAGCATTTTAAACCTAATAAATTACCAAACAATTAATTCACAAAGCAGATGACTTGTTTAACTTCATTAAAAATTTCTATTGTATGAATACACTTATGGCCAATTTCAAACCGCTTACAGACTGCTCTCATGTGATATACATTAAGAAGTTACATTAAGAAAATTCAATATATTACTGTCATCAACTATATAAATTACAAATAAGTTTAACAACTAACCTCTTTGTCGACAAATCCCGCAACATGCGCGATACCATTTAATCGGTACATGTCTCCCTCGTTTTTCGCTATCATTCACCAAAACTGTTGTTCCCCGGCCCCTGCCCTGCCCTACCTTGCCCCGCTGCGAATAGCCTTGCTCCGCCTCCCACTAACGCTTCCACCACCACGATTCTCAACTATCGTCACCGCTCTTCTCCTCTGGTTGCACCATGCACCGCCACTCACTTGGTTGTGCCTTGCTCTGCCGTTGACCCCAACGATTCTTCTTCCTCCTCCGCCGTTGACCCCTTTCTTTTCTAACTTTCCTTCTCTCCAAAACCTTTATTGCCGTCAATGGGAGTTCTCTTTGCCAAACGTAATTCGTGGGAAGTTATTTAGGGTTTGATTCTATGTATAAATCGTCACAGCTTATAGTGCATTAGCTTATTGCACATAATCGTGTTAGGCTGCTGTGTGTTGTGAGATGCACATAAATTGTCCTATCCTAATGTGTTTTAGGGTAAACACGTGTAAGTTTATTTATCCTGCGACGATTTATGTTCATTTTGGCAAGTTCATTACCCTGGAACGTTTTATGTTCATTTTTTACTAGATTTTCAGGCATAAATCATCTTACGGTGTAACGTTTAATATGTAATTTAATACACACAATCCTAAAACAATCTATATATTAATCAGAATAGAAAATTCATGTTTTTAAAATTAGTTCAAAAAAATCAAGTAATTTTGGAGTCTCTTTATTTTATTTAAATAAAAAATGTCTAAACAGAAGTTTTATCTTTCTTCTCTATTTATTTATTTTTATTACCTTCCAAATTAATGAGTAAGATTATTATTTTATAAATTATATAAGAATGTCCTACGTTTTTGTTTATCTTCTGAAAAGATTAATTAAAAATTAAACCATATGCATCCTAGGTATCATTACTACAAGGACAATCTTCTGAGTCAATCAAAATTAATTATTTGGTGGCGGCAAATTTATTTTTTAGAAACAACTACATACTCAAAATTTAGAATTCAAAATGTTTGGTTAACACAACAACTAGGCAATTAAATTATATACTCGCTCATTAGCACAATTTAGAATGTTTGATAAATGCTAGAGCAATTTTTTTATTAAATGGTTGAAAGTTATTATTGAATTATTAGAAGTATTAAAAATATAACGATTTATGTACTTCATTTTATTAGTTTAAATTTTTTAAAAAAAAGTAATTTATGATATTGTATTAACATTTTTATTATTAAAAAAACTAAATTTCAATTTTTATTGAATCTCGAAAAAAAATAAACATAAAATAAAAAAGAAAAAAAAAATCTATATAAAAAAGTAAATTTTTTTTGAAGAAGCATATTAAAAATATACTCATTCAAATATTTTTCTAATTTCTTGTTCTTAGATGTATTCCCGACTGAATTGGAATATCTGTATAGAACATGGAGTTTTTATGCTCATACTATGATTGTAGGACCTTGTAATTTTGTTTTTTTTTTTTGGCTTTGGTCTTATTATATTATCAAAAAATATAATATTTATGTCTTTTTTTAATTAATTTAAATTTTTGTGAAAAATAATTTTATGAAAAATATAATTTATTATGTGCCATTTAATTTGATCAGATTGCTTATATTTTTTTCACTGTTCAATTATCGTGAGTTTCATTATTTGTGATCTTAGGCAAATTAAATAAGTGTATACTGTATAGTACTGTTAAGTACACGTGGAAGACAAGAGTGTTCAGTGCTAACATGCGTGGATCTGTATCATATAAATAATAATAATGTATTTTATTAATGTATAATATACACACCCGAAATTCAAAACAAGCTAGCTAGCAGGAACTACACTCGAACGCCAACCAAGGACAGATCTATAACATAATTATTACGTAACCATGACAATTATCTCAAGTTTTGTGGACAGCAATATTTTTGCCTCATAACATGAGGCAAACAATTAATAATAATTGTTAATTTTTTTTGTTTGAAACTAAAAAGGATTAGAGTATATGATAGACGAAAGATTTCGATATTTAAGTCAACATATAGATTTCATAAAGCATTAAAGATTACAAAACATGTGTAATATATGATTACGATTATTAGTTTTTTATAAAAGTATTATTATCTCTTTGTTGCATGAGCTAATTAATTAATAATGACGTTATAGGCTTTTAGAAATATTTAGTAATAACAAAAAAATATACTAAAAATAATAAAAACTTATCTTATTTAGTTTTCATTAATTATTATTAGAAAGAATAATAAAAAATATTATTTATATACTAAAATTTACTATTAAAATTAGTTATTAATATATTTGTGTATAAGTACATGTGTGATTTAATTTATTTTTAATATATTTATATTTTAACATATATTTTATACTGATAACTGACTTTAATATACACGTAACATAATCATACAAAAATTAATAAATACTAAATAAAATAACTTTTAACTATTTTTTTGTCTCTCTAATATTTTCAATAAACTTTCAACATCTTAACCAACATTTTTCGTTTGTAAAATTGTTCTCTTTTTTATATATATGACATAAAAACGCAGAATCAATTATAGTCTTATAATTAAAGGTTGTGTGTAAGAAAGCTTTTATAATAATCTCAAAATACTAACTATTTTAAAATTATTTCTGAAAACTTATAAATACATTATTGTTGAAGCAACTGAATAGTATTAAAGTTTGTTTTATTTGTATTTTTATTTTCTATTTTTATATTTAGTATTTTTTGTTTTTATAATATTATGTATAATACACTTTGGTGTACACTTTTTGCAATAGAAAAACAAAATTAAAAATTAAAAATATTATGTATAATACATACTTTTCTAAAAAATGAACTATAAACATTTAAAGGGCTGGCTAATGAGTTGCTACATACACGAAGCGGAATTTAAATTCCCGACACTTATTTAAGCGAACGAGTGAGCTGATCACTCGACCAACCCAAGTTGGTTTCAAATTAATGCTTTAAAAGAGTCAAATATGAATGGTCCTGGTCCTTGAAGTTGTTATGAGCTGCATTTTTGTACGGAACCCAAGATTGCATGTGAAGGTGGTACAATAATTGACTATATGCAAAGCCCAAAAGTGCTTCTCCTTATCCACAAAAGATCAATAATATAATAGATATAGAAAAGTATAGCTACCAACTTATTATTTGTCAACTTATTATTAATAATAATTAATTATTATATTTTAAACACATATATAAAGAGATATATTTAAAAAATATATCTATAAAAACACTTCTATTAAACACAGTCATAAAAGGATATTTTTATTAGATATTTCTACGAAGACACTTCTATTAAATACAGTTATAAATAAGAATTGACAGAAGTTGACAAAAATAATGCTGTTGATAACGTAGCGGGATTGGATAGATATTTATCATAGATTCAATAATAAAGGGTTGCATTGTTCAATTATTGTTACAAAGTAGTTTATAGGAACGAGAATAATGCAGTGAAGGTAGTAGTGTTCAATAGAGATAATAGATGAGAGACAAAGCCGGTTTCTTTGACCATAACAATAATAATGTAAGAGAAGAGCATGCTTGTAATTGAAGAAAACGTATCATAAAAGGTAATGCATATGATTTGAGACATATGGATAGGTTTCCCAAATAATATATACACTTTATGAGTTGGATAATAAATTAATTCAAGTCTCTTAGCTTCCATTGCATGGCATGTCAAACCTCCAAAGTCACCAACCATTTGTTGAATTTAAAGCTTTTATTGACTTCTTAGTTTTTCTATTTTCATTTTTATGATTAAAAATTTAGATAAATTTAACACTAATTATTCTTTGGCTTGTGAATCTCTCCATGATTCAAATGTGGTTCTTCATCCCAATGAGAGAAAGAAAAAAAACGTGCTTGTTTTGTCATAAAAGAATGTTAACGATAGACGTAAGAACAAAACAAGATCGATCCAGTTATCTATAGTTCTTGCTTATTAAGGAAGTTGAAAAATGAACTCAACTTTAGAATCTAATTTAATGAACTATACATTATTAGAGTAATTAAACATTGCACACTTGTGTGCATATATTGACATTGTAAAGTAGTGGAAGTGAACTAGGACCTCAAGTAACCTTTATTAATTAGTTGTATTAATTTATTATGAACAAGTATAGAAAATTAATTTTTAATTAGTTAATGTTAAGTAACTTTTTTATTGTAATTTTTTTTAACCTTCAAGTTTTGAAAGGTTTAGCGTATAGCATTAAAGAATAAAAATTAGTTAATGTTAAGTAATTTTTTATTGTAAATATTTTTAAACCTTCAAGTTTTGAAAGGTTTAGAGTATAGCATTAAAGAATAAGATTTATAGTTTAGAATTTAAAATTTTAATAAATTGGCTAACATTAACTAAAAAAGTTAACTCCTTATATTTGATAATTAATCTGCTATAGATTTGAATTCTATTTAAAGATCGGCTAGCAGTCAACATACACAAGGTAAGATTCAAACTCATTATACTTGTTTATGCGAACAATTAAGAAGATGATGACTCGGCCAACTCAAATTAATTAAATAAAAATAAAATTTTACTGTAAAACAAAATGAATATTTATACGGTCTACAATTCAAAATGAAAAAAAAAAAAACTGGGGGTAAAACTACGGTTTTTCTCTCTCCTTTTTGGGCTTCTGATAAAACTAATTAATTTAGAAGGCCCATACATGTAGCTAGTTTCAAAGGCCCATGCTTTGTAACAATTGCCGAGGCCTAGTCTAATTTCGATATCAAGTGAATTAAATTCTAACACTATTCCCATACGTATGAATAATATGTTAATCATTTCCAAACAAATCAAGACATGTTGATCAGGTACAATACGCTACTGTTTTTGTTAAGTCCCTGTCTCATAAACTCTAAAACCACCAATTTCCAACCAAAATTCTGTTCCAATTATATCAGTTTCTCAATACAAATGAAAAACAGAAAGAAGAAGATTATTTTCAATTGCATTTGTACACAATAGTCTATGTCAAACAATATTATAATATTAGTTGCATAATTTTTTTATTTACTTACAGACTTTATGGAAGAATATTTTTAAACTATATATTTTTTTGGCAAGAAATACTTAAGTTGTTTGAAATTAGTCATTCTATTAAAGGTCAACTAGGAAGTTACTTTTTTTTCAGCTAATATATCAGATAATTTTTAAAAATTATTTTTTTAAGTTTAAATTTTAAAATCTAAATTTTAAATTTTAAATTCTCAAAAATAAGATTAAAAAATAATTTTATAATAAAAAAATAGCTAATGCAAGTTACTTAAAGAATAATCTTTTATACTTACTCAAAGTTAAAACCTATTTTAATGATTTTTTTTTTTTGGGATACAGAAGTACTTACAAATCACCTACTTAAGCAATTCTCACACAAGTAAGAATTGAAATAAGAAATTTGAGTTTTTTTTTTCCTTACCAACTGTGTCAACTCAACTATATATCATAGATGTATTTGTTGATTATTAATGAATTTTATGTAAAGGACCATAATTAATTTTTTTATTTAAAAAAAATTAGCTGTATTTCATGAGCTGTAATCATGTACGGAACCAAGGGTTGTAGTTTTCTTGTATAATCATGCAAACATGAATTTGACCACGTTAAGTGAAAAAAGAAAATATATATAACTATACATTCCCACTTTTCTATGAGTTGTGACATATAATATAAGAGTACATAGTCATTGCTGTTTTATAGCTATGAAATGCGTGCCGCATAGTCTGACCTTAATTAATAATGTGACAAAATAATGGAATCATACATACATACATATAACTGCATTGTTGCTTCACAATTATTCATCCATACAAAACGTATTTCAGCATTTTATTGTAGAATCTCGTGTGCTATGAAATTACTTCTTTTAAAAATTTTATTTAATAAAAATTATTTTTTAAATTTTTTTTAATTTACATAAAATTTATATTATGCTAAATTTTTTAATTTATTTTATACTAAATTTTATTTTATTTATTTAGTTCAACAAAAATCAATTTTTAATAAAAAATAATACATAAATAATTATATCTCTGAGACACATTAAATCTATTTATGTGAAATTAAATCCCTTGTAATTAATTTCAATCTTATATTTAGATAGAAAAAGTATATGGAACTAACTAATAATCAGCCAAAAATAGAACAACATAATTAATTATAATTAGTTTTATTAATTTATAATTTAATTTGTTTTTTAAATTATTGTTGACCACATTCAAAACATGAGGGAAGATACGCGTGATAGGAGAGAATTACGGAACAGATGCTTTGATTATTCATTAGTTGGTTCCATATAATTAATTATGTTTTATTAATGCGTAACACATGAAACATAGAAATCATATCCAAAACCATCCAATTTACAAGAAAAAGAAACATTTGTGTGCCTATCAGTAGCAACATCCGGTTAAAGTCACTGATGCTTCTGGTTTACCAGTTGACTAATTCTTAGCTAGAGTTAGTATTCTCATACTGTCATCCACTTCAATTCGTGTGGTACCAAAGTTAACAAAGTATTAATATAGTCCTCGTGGTTTTTGTCAGAAAAACTGTTCAATGATTCAGTGCCAAAACTTCATACATGTGAAGACTGAACACCCTAGCCTTTTCTTAATTTAGTATGTTTTTCTTTTTTTTTGTTTCCCTTCTATTTTCGTTCATTATTAATAATAATATAACACATTATTAAACATTATTTTTTTTAATTATTGTATTGTTATTGAGAAAACAGTAGTTTGACTACACAAATATAAGTACAAAACTCAGCCATATATAAGTATCCGTTTCGAGTATTAAGAACACTTTTATGACCAATAATTACTGTGTAACAAGAGAGAAATAAATAATGTAAACTTATTAATCCCTTAATTGATTAAGAAAACCATATTATTTGTGTTCATTTTTGGTATTTATTAATGAATAGGTTCCACAATATCTTTTAATTTTATGCCTTCCTTATATATACATATATAAAATGACAAAAAAGTCCTCCAAGTAATTAAGCCACACTAAGTTAAGAAGAGAAGTACAAACTACAAAGGGTGTTTTTTTATTGATGGAGTGGAGGAGATTCACTTGGCATGGGGGATTCCAGCAGGCCAAAAGTACCAAAGGGGGCCCAACAAGTTGAATTTGAGACCTTTGAAGATTGACACTTTCTTGTACAATTTCAGGGGGGTAAATACTTGTAGTACAATATAATTGAGAGAATTTGTGGTTGGAGCCTTGTACTAATACTATATGTTGTACCTTATTAAAAACTATACCCAGATTCAACTCTTAGTGTGAAGATATTAGATCAACTCTTTAATTAAGTAGTGTCAGAGTGTGTGTGTCTAAATTGTATGACCAAAAAAAAATTGAGAGAATTTAAGATCATCATTTAACCAAGATATATAATCCACAAAGTTTTAGGAAATTAAATTGATTTTTTAGCCAACGAATTATAACTCAAGTGGCATAATTTTCCCGTCCTCATCACCTAGAGGTCTCAGCAGTAGGGACGGACCTTAGGGGGCGAGTAGAGGTCTCGGCTCCCCCAACTTTTTTAAAAAAGATTAATAGTAATAAGTTATTAAGTATGACTTAATTTTTTAAAAAATTTATTTAGTATTAGTCTAATAATATAAATAAAAATTCAGTCTAACCTAAATATTAATGATTTCTAATATCTAAAAAGTAAATAACAATATTAAAAAAAATTGAAAAGATATTATTCCTAATATTTTCTATTTAAATAAAATTCTTCAAATTGCATAAAGTGAATTTTTTTTCTTCTGGTGAGCTTCCTTCTTGATTTATTTGGTATTAATTCTCTTTGTTTCAACTACTACAATTAAAAAATCTTTTTTAGCTATGAATATTGTGAAGAATAACTCAGAAACAAAATGAAAGATGAGCTTCTTGATATTTGTCTTTTAATTATATTGAAAAGAAAATTGCTGAAAATTTTGACACAGATTCTATTATTGATGAATTTTATGATACAAAGAATCAATCACTTCGTTAATAAAAAATACATACATATTTTTTGTACTTTAAAATATATTCTCTATCGGTATATTTTTATAATATATTTTATATTATATAATTTTTTGTATAATTTTTTAATATTATATATATTATTAGTCTCCATGATAATATTTCTGGATCCGTCCTGGTCTCATGTTAGAGTTACGCTATTATATTAAGCACTTTAATCAAACATATTAAATTATTTTATTATTTTCAATTGTTATTTCGTATAAATATTTACTGTAATACAATCATGAAAAATCACACCAATTAGAATATTTGATTAGAATATTATTGGAGAAATTTGTCCTATATATATTCTAAACATCTTACAAACATATTTCCATCATATATACTTTCAACTTCTAATAGTTAAAAACTCCTATAGGATGTTCCTTGAAGAAAAATTGTAGTAAAAATAATTTTTTTTAAGTGATGAAAGCGAGAGTTTTTACTTTTTATCCATAAAGTATAAATAGTTCTTTTGCTAGTTTACATCTTTAAAAAATTGGGAATTTGGTATTTTCAGTCAATTTTTGAAACTTAAATAAAAGAGAATTAACATCCCTCTATTGAGATTTCGACGTTTTCGTTATTAATAACTAATAATGCCTTTTTTAATTAACATAAATTCCAAACCCTAAGTAAAAGGAAGGGAAGAGTTATTTCTAATCTCATTATAATTAGAACAACCTCCATTCTCTTAGAACTAAAACATGAACGAAATTTAGTCATTTTGGGTTTGATTTCAGCCTTGCAATCATTTTAAATTACAAAAACTCTAGTTTTTAGTAATTTCGACTATTATTTAATTAATATAAATATTAAATTATTTTTAATAAATAAATTTTATTTATTTATATGTATAAATTATAAAAAATGTAGGTATAAATTATATTAATTCATACGTGTAAATTTGTTATAAATATAAATATTAATTATATTTTTTTTGTGTGTAAATATTTATAAATATAAATATAAATTATTATTGACTAAATACTAATCTAAAATGATAATATTTGTTAGTTATATAGCATTATTATTTTGATTATCACATTTTATTATGAGGTTCATCTACTCTCTCTCCTTAAAAAAAGAAAAAGAAAAAGAATTGCACTCATTTGTATTTCTGTACGTTGCATTATGTCATCATAGAGGTACACACTTGATATATCGCAATCACCCTAAGCATATAAAGTAAATCCTTTCTCTGTAAAAGACTTTTCATTTAATTTTGATTTTGAAAATTATGAGTTAGTTACTCGACTGATTTAATTCTTCCTAAAGGTTTTTTTTTATTTCATGAACCACAATAAATAACAACATATGAAATTTTGAATATCATATATTTGAAATATTTCAATTAAGGAATTTTTTTTTTTACTTAATAGCAGCCAAGTTTTTTAGATTATTTTTATTTAAATCCTAAATCATAACTTCAAATCCTATATTTCTCAAAAAATAAAATAAAATAAATAATTTTACAATAAAAAAGAACTAATATTAACTAATTATAAATTAGTTCTCTTTACTTATTCTATTTGAAAATATTTTCTGGCCTTCTTATGTGTATATTGCCGTTGAGTTATATTACTTTAGGTGTTGTATGTCCTAACTCTAAACACAAAAATAAGTATGTCATAGAAAAGTAACATTTTTTCTAAAAAAGAATAGAAAATTAAAGTAACTTTTGACATAAAATAAAGTAATAACTCTCTATTTATTGCGAGTGTTAACTCGTTTTCAGGGTGAATTAATGTTGAAGAATTCTTATACTCCGTATTATAATTGAGTTGGTTCAAATATATGTTCAACTTTTAATGAATTCCCAATATATACAGAAGGATAGGTTACCCTATTTAGCAAAAAGACACCAAGAAAAAACCTATTTAGCAAAAGAGTTAACTAGAGAGTCATTTTTTCGGTCGATATCAATTTTTAAATGTTAAGTTTTAATTTTAAATTCAAAATTCTAATTTTAAAAAGAAATAATTTTACAATAAAAATAAATGATTAATTAATATTAAATAATTAAAATTATTTTTTAATTTATACTTATTCTTAGGAAAAGAGATTAGAGTGAACTACAAAACCGAGGTTTATCAATAATTAAAATTAGTTTCCTAATTTATTGTACCGAAATAATAATTACCCTAAATGAAAAACCAAGTAAGAAACAAAAGTAGAATTAGTACGTTCAAAACCATGCATTACTTTGAGTTGACCTAGGGGGCTGCATGACGTTAAAATATCATGATGACTTCACAGGTTTGTGATTCAGACAACAAAAAAAGGTTGTCAGTCATACCACTCAGTTCAGGAATTATAATCACACTCTACTCTCCATACCCCTCTCAAATGAGTTCTTACTTCTTAATTAAAATTCAAGTATTTTTTAACATTCAATCTAATTCAATTTTACAAATTAGTTTAAAAGATAAAAAATATTTTTTATTTATAAAAAAATTTAATTTTAATGTATTAATAATATAAAATTAATATTTTATATCACTATTTAATTATATTTATTTTTTTTAATAATTATATTTATATAATTAATATAAATATATTTTTTATTAATATAATATTATGCATCGCCAAAATAAAATTATTTATAAATTTTATTTTTGAGAAATTTGGTGATGGTAACAATATTGCAAACAATATTTACAAGATGTGTTAATTAATTAAATTTTAAGTAATAAGATCCATGGTAAGTTACATATATAAAATGTTTAAAAATCAAATTTATCAGATTATAACTTTTTAATATTACATATATTTTTACAATTTTTTTATATTTATAGAGATCGCTATAAAATATTGTGGTTTTAAAATTGAATGTAAATTGCTATAGAGTGTAGCGATTTATGTGGATTTATGTGCTCTGCAAAAATTGTTATAGGATATAACGATTTCTAAAAAAATTGTTATCTAAAAAATCGCTATTGGCTATAACAATTTAAAAAAACGTGTGGTATTGCACTCTTATAGCATAATGGTATCCATTTGAGGTTCTAGCCAAATGAGAACTTTTTTTCTGTGCAAAAATCTGAGAATTACTTTAACTCAACTAGAATGGTGATGGTTTATGAAGAATTTCTCACGAAAGCTTTTCAATGAGATTTTTTCTTTTATGAATATAGCATTTGTTCTGAAAATCAAACTATTATTAAGATGATGGAAGGCGAAAAAATAATTCGTATAATTGATCTTAATACTGCTAAACTTGCTCAGTAGATTGCACTACTCCAAATTTTAAGTACACGTCCTAAAGGTCTATCTTATTTGAGAATCGTTGGTGTTTATCAGAAAAAAGAGATTCTAGACCAAATAACTCATAAATTGATTGAAGTAGAGAAGTTGGATATTCTATCATAATTTAACCCTGTATTCAGCAAATTAGAGCCTAAATTTTGAAAGATTTCGTGTAAAAATTAGGGAGGCACTAGCTATAAGTTTTATGTTCCAATTGTATTAGCCTTTTGGCATGGGACGATGAAGTTGTGCAGAGAAAAAACCACAAGTCTTCAGAAATTGCTATAGTCAATGGCAATTTTTTTAGATTGTAGCTTTTTTTTTAGAAATTGATATAGCTAATTGTGGTTTCCTCAGGTTGCAATTTAAATCGCTATATTCTATAACGATTTTTATCCAACATGTAAATCCACGTAGATTACTATATCTTGTAGCGGTTTATGTTCAATTTTAAAACTACTACACTTTTATAAAAATAAAATAGTTACAAAAATATCTATAGTATTAAATCTGATAAATTTAAATTTCAAATATTTTATATACGTAACTTCTCCTAAGATCTAAATAATGATAGTGAAGAATATCATAAATTATATATGACATGTTTGATAATAATTTAGTTCGACTCTTCTTCCTTTAACCATAAGATCCGAAGTTTTATTTATTTATTTATTTATTTTGATCAAAGATAGAAAGACTCGAATCCACAACTTTTAAGTGAATATAAGAATATTATGTCATTTGAGTTATAACTCGTCGACACCATATGATCCGAAGTTAAAATATTCATACTTTTGAAAAAATATATATATTTTTTATGGTCAGCTGGTTAGTTTTTTTGAGAAGAGTTCTTACGACAGAAGAATTAATTACTGCTAGCAGTAATATTAGATACCCTGATTTCAATTTTTTTTTTTTTGGAAAAAAAAAAGGGAAAAAACAACCGGACCAGAAATCCAAAGTTGGTGATCAGGGTTGCAATAATAATACAGCCATGACAAACAATTGCTGGTCCCCTATATATAGCACAACCAATATAGCACCAAAATATTTGAACTCTATCTTCAGAGCTTTTGGTTATGCATGATTATATATTTTCTTTTCAAAACTATATATAAATAATCATATATACAATTTCCAGTTAATTATTATTAAATGATAAAACATTGTTTGGTTTATTATTATACATAATTTATAGGTTTTTTGCTTAAATGAATTAAAAAAAATCTAAATTATATGAATCACCTAAAACAAAATTAATATAATATTTTTTATTATATAAATTGTACTACTAGAGTGGATGGTGTGGGTTAGGATTACAATATAAATCGTCATACCCTAAAATGATATACGTTTAAAAATTGTATAACCCTTATGCACATAATTCGTATTAGGATATTGTTGTAAGATTAAGAAAACACGTAAATTGTATTAGCCTAAATATATTATTTATAAAATAGTAGCAAATGTATGGTAATAATATGGTGGACAATATTGTTGAATGAAGGATAAAGATAGCTCTTTTTATAAGAATAGAAGTTAAAAAAAAAAAGAAAAGATTATGTGCATTATATTATATTGTACATCTCTATATAAATTTAGTGAGAATTTTCACTCTTCACTCATTTTTCCTATTCACCAAAGAAATTTTCGCTAAAATATTACGTCTAATTAAAATAAAAGCCATAAGGCAAGAGCGTATATTAATATTTATGAAGTAAGGTTCAACTTATGTCGGTGTAACTTTTTGTTTTACCTATATAGACTTTTTCATTTTACTTTTTTCTAATATAATTCTATTTTGGTGATGTATTTATTTTGATATAAACAATACTATATGATCCGTAAATGTTATTATTTCTAGTTAATATTTGATCAGTAATAATTTACACATATTTATAAAAATTTTGTATATAAAAAGTATACAGTTTATATTTATATTTATTAAAATTTATACACATGAATCAATATTATTTGTATTTATATTTTTTAGAATTTATACATATAAATTAATAAAATTTATTTTTAAAAAATAATTCAATATTTGTGTTAGTTAAATAATAACAAAAAATATTAAAAATGAGTGATTTTAAAAATTTCTCTTTTGAAATACAGTAGTTTTGATGAGGAAAAAAAAAGGAAATATTGGAAGGCATATGTGTAAGTGGGGACATTAAATAAGAAGGAACAAAGAATTAACCCCATCTGATACTGACCATACAATAAGTAATAATAATGGGAGTACTGCAATATGGAGTTATTACATAAGACGTGAGAATTAGGGCTTTGGGTTGTGCTTTGTGTGAATTTGGGAAGTTGCAGGCAAAGGGACAAAACCCACATTCAGTAAAGTAGGACTGCGACCCAAGAATCCCTTTCTAGCTAACTTCAATACCCCTTTCATTTCTTTATATCTTCTCTCTCTCAATCACAAATTACATATATATCTTTATCCTTGCTAACATTGGAAGGATTCACCAATAGCACACTTGGCTTAACAGTGGGAATTAAATGAGGAAAATAAAAGAAATTACCCCTTACATATATCATACATGATTGGCCCCATTTAATTTTCAAATGCTTGAGTTTTTTTTATGGTTCTTTCTTATACAAGACTCAAATTTGATTAATTAGAAGTATGAGTGCAAGAGAAAGTAGACTCACCTGCACTACATAAAATGATGAAACATAGACAGAAATATTATATTTAGAGATACTAAATTAATTATGTTTATTTTGATAAAAAAGATATAGAGATACTTAAATTTTTTAATAAAAACTATTTTATCATCAAACAACATACAAAAATATTAAATTTTATATCTCTATTTTTTTATTTTATTTTCAGTGTTTTATTTTATCTTATTTTTAGAAATAAATGCAATCTAAAACACAACATAATATAAGACATAACATAATAACACATTAATTTTAATTTATTTAAAATGTGTTTAATAAGCGAATATGACAACTTAATCGAGTGTTATAAACTGCCTAATTATAAATAGATGCTTAAAAAGGATTTGGATTTTCTAAAGTTTGAATTTCATTTTAGAGAGTAAAGTATGATTTCTCACCATTTATTTTATAAATGGGACCAACAATAAATATAAAAGAAAAACTATTCAAGAGCAGAAAATTACACTTTATTCTCTAAAATAAAATTTAAATTTTAAAAGATCTAAATCTACCTGAAATATCCAGCTAAGTCTCCTATTTTGACCCTCTCCAAAATTCAACTATTCTTAATTAGTACCATTAGGGGGTCATTCAATCCTACAAGAAAACCTCAATTTCTATGTTAGCCTCTGTAATATTTATTTTTATACAAAAAATATAAAATACATATATATTTTTTATTTACATACCGTCCAAGGAAACTCAGAATAAATAAATTTAACTTTAAAAAAAAAAAAACTTAAGAAACATAACCCCAAAGAATAGTCTTAACCCCTCCAATTTTGTTCCTCTTTCAAATGGTTGAGGTGCTTAATAAGTGAATACTGACAATACCTTCCATTTTCCATCTAGGGTTTGTACTCATTAAAATTTTTAATTTGTTGGGAAAATTAAAGAATCAACTTTACATACAATAAGAAATGGCTTTTGGTTTGATGATGAGAGAGACTGATGGATGATATTCATATGATTCACACACAGGGATGGTGAAAATACCTTGCAGGAGGAGAGTAAATTCAAGGGTTGAAAGTCAAAACAATAGCAGCTACTACGAACTAGTAATTAATTATTAATAGGATAACACTTGAATAACTTTTGAATAATCATGGTTCTTTTTCTCTGATCTGATCCTGTCATAATGCAGTGATATCCCTATTGGCTTTGACAAGAGATTATCTATTGGCCATTACATTGTTCATATTAATTACCCTGCCACACTTCAAATTAATTCCAACTTATTTTATTGCGTCATATATGCTATTCTGTAATTAATTATTATTAGTTATTAAATGCTGCATCATGTGATTCATGTAGTTTACACATCAAACATATACAGTTGCAGGTGCTATCATCCAAGATTAAATGAGTGCTATTAAGCCTAAAATTAATCTAAGAAGTCATGCATGAACAATAATTAGTAGTCACCACTCACCAATCATATTATATTTGGTAAAAGGTTTAGCTAAAATGTGTAGGGCACATGATAAATTAAAGTTACAAATTAAATTTTTTTTTATAGAAAATAAGGGAAAATTTAAATTCTCAATATATTTATTGTGTATATATTAATATAAAATATTTTAAAAATTTTATTATTAACAATATCTTAACTTAGCTTGTGCCCATAGATAAATTCTTTGGTAAGAATTTATATTCATCCCTAATAAAATTAGACAATAAATGCACTACATACACTTTTATTTATGAAAAAAATATACATTGTTACTAGTTACTCACGAAAAAATATCTTTATACAAAGATAATAAATAAGATGTTGATGCATATTAGGTTAAGTAATTTAATTAAATATATCAATAAATAATTTACGATTATCTTCTTTGTAAAATACATCTTTAAATAAAATAATCATCTACATTGATAGTCTCTCTTATATTTATCTTACATGACTATATTTTACTCTTAATTTTCATTTTAAAATATATGATATTATATTGTATCTCTCTCGTTAAGAAATTAATATAGATCAGACATTATTACAATTGAGAGTGACCAAGTATAATATATAAATTACCATGGTATGGTGTTTATTATTATGATAATTACGGTTACTATACAAATTTAACAATATTTAAAAAAGAGAAAGTTTAGGGGCAGCACTTTTATTGAAATCTGATCAGTACTTAATTATCAAAAGAAAAATGAGTAATCTTACATCGTTAGATGTTATCTCACACCATTAAAAATGTTGATGATGATTAATTGATGGGCTATACATCACAAATTCTACTGGTCTCCTAGCATTTATATTTAAAAAGTATTGTTAAAATAAAAATAATATTTCGTTAATATATAAAAACACTTTATTGTAAAAATATAATAAAAATATTATCTTGAATTTACAATAGTTTTTAAGTGTTATAAAAATTATATTAATATTAGATAAACAAAAATGTAGATAAAGCAAGTAACCTTATTAATATTAGATGCGGTCAAAAGTGAAAACCCAAAGTTTTTGCATGTGTTGTAGGATACATCATAGATGATAGATGAGGATTAGAGCACAGGAATATGCCTAAAGTATGAAGCTAAAAAAGCAAAGGGGAATATGGTAACAACTAACAAGCTAAGGCAGTGAACCTGATAGGTACAACAATTAATGAGTCCCAAAGAAAGCCATTCACGGTTCAAAATGAAACCAATTTTCTTTATCAGTTTATGGCAGCAAGAATGTCAGGGGAGGAAAGGAGGAAGGGCAAGCAAGACCCTGACATCAAAATTTAAGAGAGAGGGTCCAACAACAACCAAGAAGGAAGAATAGTATGATCATAATTATTTTTTTATTTATTTTTTGAATCCCAAGAAAACAAACTCTCATTATCCTTCCTGTCTCTTCCTAACTAGAAAGGGACACATCAACCCAAATTTACGTGCAGGTAATCATCATTTATATTCACTCTCCCCTCAGTGTTTTCATTGTCTTTTATCACCATTTTTATTTTCTTTTTAATTCCACTATTTATGCCTTAGTTATGATAAATGTTAAGCAGACAATTATACCTCATAACTATACCAAATGCAAGAAATATATGCTTATTTTGAACTTCTTACATGTATCTCTTATTTTTATATAGTCTTCATATATAATTGTCAAAATCAATTATTTTTTTAGTCAAGTTTTTTGTTTTATTATTATTTGAAAAATTTAAATAAGTCTTTGGTTCTTGTAAAATATTTTTTCTTTCTATATAATTTTCTCTTTTTTTTTTATAAAATTTAAAAATTATCTGTTTTAGTTTGTTCTATAATATACTAATATGAAGTCTTATTACATCAATACTTAACAGGGTACATTAATGAAGGAAGCTAAAATAAATCATTTTTAAATATTATCGAAGTAGAAAAAAATTATAAAAATCAACTACTTATTTAAGCCTAAATGGAATATAAAATTTACATGAAATAAGTCTTGTGCCACACTTTAGCTAGGAGGCATTTAATTGAAACAACTTAATATAGAGATAGAAATTAAAAAGGAAAAAAAATTAATGCATGTGTGGTAATAATAAATACATGAACACAATTTTACTAGGTAGGATTCGAAACTTCGACATTTGTTTAATGGAACGAATGAGCTAATCACTAGAACAATCCAATTTAATTTGGTTAAAAATTATTTAGGTATACTTTTTCATATACAAAACTTTTTCACCACCTCTCATTTTCTTCATTTCTTTTGGACCATACTGAGTCGCTGACACCGGCAAGTTTTCATTATATATATGCATTATATAGCAGCACTTTCTTCATCATCTCATGGCACTATTCATCTGAGCTTGTTCATCTGAAACCCTCCCTTAGCTCATAATCATCACCATCCTCAAGTAGTGTCTAGGTCTTCATGGTGTCTTGTTCAGTGCACGAAATGCCATCGGTGTCCATTGTAATGGCGCCTCCTCCACGAGATGAAGGCTGCAAAATTCAAACAGAAATGCAACAAGTGTGGTAGATGCTATGGCGATATCTCTCCTGAGCTTATTCTTCTTACGTTTTTATTTTAATTTTTTTAACTTTATAAATAATATTCAAGTTTTCTTGACCTTGCAAGTCCAATCATTTGAAAAGATCTGGTCAAGATTACTTGTAATATTTCAGCAGCGAGCACTCATAGTGCAAGTTGTTAATGGTATTTTCGGACTTTAGGATACTAGAATATTCCGTGAATTATTTTTGTAGGAAGATTTCAATAAAAAACATGATATGTAAAACTAGCAAGATTCGTTCATATGTTAAAAGTTAGTAGAAGAGATTAGTAGTTATGTTTTGTTTTGCATCCGTTTACAAAACAATTTTTTGTATGTGTATGAAGATGTGAATGAAAATGGTTTTACATGTTTTGCTTAGTCCTCAATGTATTTTAGTTGTAAGACTCTTACTTGAATGTTTAGTTACTTACCCAGATCTCCAAGTTCTTTTGGCAGAATAAGTTTTATCCCTCACTGATTGATATGTAATGTTATCTCTTTGGTTGTGGAAGTTCCCGTTTTCAGTTCTATTAAGAGAAAGACAGAGATTGAACTATAGATATGCACTGAGTTAAAGGCTTAAAGCTGAACTGATCAAACTTTTTTGGACTTTCTCCTTACCGTACTTTGAATAGCAGGGACTTACCTGCAATTTTAACTTAAAGTTGGTAAGAAGAATTATCATGATTCATGAGTGACTCTTAATTTCGCTTTAGCATTATTTATCTTCTTAGTTCTTAATTTTGCTGTAGCGTTAATTAATTAATTAATTAATAAGAAGCAGATTGTAAAATATTCCATCCAGTCATCCAGATTCCGTGGCGTCTGGTGCACTAATTAAACTATTTTCTTGTGTCACGAGTAGCACATAGTTCTTGGAGGTAGCATTCATGCATGAAATTCATTATCATCTAATAAGGCCCATTTTTGTGTTAGTAGGATGCTCTTTTAATCATTTTATTCAAATATAAAAGTAAGGACATATTAAAAATTCTCTATAATATTTTCTGTATGGAGCAACTGCATACTCATTCAAATAATATTGCATTTCCAGCGAGGTTTTAATCATTAGTATTCGACTTCATTCTCAATAGTGGTTGGATGATGTGGTAAACAAATGAGCAGATTAGAGGTATTGATCCTAAAAGGCTCAAAGTGGATGATTTCGAGATCAAACCTTCAACAGACATACGGATAAAAGTTCTGACTTGACTACATTCAAGTACAACTCGAGATAAATATCACACAAGATTTTAGTAGAACCTATTCTTCATGTGTACTTAAATAAATTATTTAGGTTATATTCATCACATAAGAACTCTCAAAATTTAAATTAAAATACCAGCTGAGTTCAGAGTTCTGAACACCATTATTACAACAATGTAGCACCGCTGTGAAGGCAATCGACATACATAGCAACCTGGCAAGATGCATGGTCTACAGAAGCACAAGGGGCCTTGTGTAAGAAAGGGCTAAATCAAATGTTATAATGGCCAGTCACAGTAGCTTTGATTTTGCTTCGATAGTTAAAACTACTGATTACATATACTTTTTCTAAATTATACACAAGTGCTCTCCATGGGCCTCAGCCATAACGTGATAACCAATTGAAGATTCAATCTTAAAATTTTTATCGATTATGAAGCTCAACTTTAACTAGATTTTATAATACTTGTCAACTGATGAAAGCAAAAGTTCATGTTCCATATATTTTGTTTTAAATACAAATTATTTCCATATGCAATATTGGATACTTCGGTCTTAACATTTTTGTTAACAAAGTGTATCGGAATAAAGGCGATGTCCATAATTGGCAGAATCAAAATTTAAGTTGGTTTATCATAAGTCCGCAGGGACTACTTCATTAAGATTTCTAAAATCTATCATATACACTCAAATATTATGTACAATTTGCATCCTACAATCAATAGGAATCAGCTTTTGCTAAAACACATAACACATTCAAGCTGCAAGCACCAATACTTTGATAGTGCCTTGGCTATTTGCAGTTAGTATAGTGGGACTATCACTCTTCCAACATACAGCGCTGATGAAGTAAGATCCTGCCTCATCCTCAGCATCATCCACCTCAGGCGAACCAAATTTATGCCATGTCACGGGCTTGGATATTTCCTGCAAAGGAGGTTGAATCTTCAGTCACACACGAGGCATATATAACATATTTCATGTAAATTTTGACATAATTAAACATGGCAAACCTTGTGATAGACGAAAACTTCATTTGTTTCACTGCCACAAGCGATGTACTCGCTGTTTACTGTAAGACCAACAAAGTTCTTCTCATTCGCGTGGCCTTTGAAAGTCCGAACCTGCATGGGGTATACAGTATTTTAAAAAATTTATGATAGTTATGAATATTTAAGGCTCATTTAAACAAGAAATTCATTACAACTGATGCCCAAATCAATAACCCCACATATCCGAAGAAAATAACTGACTGTAATGATCAAACAGAAAAACATGTAACAACAGTCACTAGACTCGCTGCATCCAAATTGTGAAGTAATAGACCATGATTAAAATGCCTCAATATCAGTCACCACAGACATCACACAAAAATAAGACCAATCTGTTTGTGGCCTTCAATAATAGACCGCATTCATGAATAATTGGAGGCCTCATTGCAGGCATAAAGTAAAATAACATCCCTCAAAAGATCGACTGGAGTCGGGGTATTTTCCACCTGAGGAAAAGTCTTTGGGAAAAAAAAAAAACAAAGAAACCAGCAAATAGCTCAAATTTGTGCCAATTCTTATTTTAATGCACGAGTAAACCGCTCCTGTCTAAACATCTTTTCTCTCATGATTGACAGCTTTGGTTGCCAGACTCAATCCAACCTCAATGGCTATGGAGATCTTATACTGTCATTTCTCCATAATCTTGGCAGACAAACAAGGAACGATCATATAATATTGCAGAAATACTTCCCACTTCATAGCTCAAGCAATGGCTTTTGACAGGCATCAATCCAATATTGCGGTTCAAGGAGGTCTCATGGAAAACAAGTAAACGTGTTTAGCACAAGCAACAAATATACATTTATATAATTTACCTAAGTTTCTCAGCTACATTCATGAGTATATCTTTGAAACAATATTACAAACAGATAGGCATTTGGAATATTTGGGATGTGCAACTGGAGTACACCAATTATCTTCAGCCAAAATTTGAACTAAAAAGAAGTGATAGTCGTGGATATAATACTCAAAATAAGCATCTGAAATGGTTATATTGAGTAATTTACAGTGCAGTTCAGTGTAAATTTTCATAACAAAGCCATATGCCGACACATAAATTCTAGCAGGCGGGCTGGTTATTGATAAATTAATCAACACAAGCCAACGGGAGTTCACAGGTTAAATGCAGAATGCAGATAAATTTGATGATAATCAATCAAATACAAGAAATTCCTTGGCTTAAATTACTCACTGGTACGTTGTCCTTCACATCCCACAACCGCAATGTACTGTCTGTTGATGCAGATGCAAGTTCATCATTAGACAAAAATTTCACATATGAAACAGCCTTCTTGTGCCCACTGAAAACATGGACTGGACGGCTAATGTTTCTCAAATCATAATAATGGATGTGATGATCTGCTGATCCAACCTGGAAAGAATATTAAGATCATTGTACTGTAAGATAAATCAAGTTTAGATGAAAGATAACAAAACTTGTCACTATCAAAGACAGGTAAAGTATATAATTATAATTGTAAATTTCATTATTGCAAGCAATTACTGATGATAGATTTGCATATGTGCAGCTAATAGTATGATTTTCTAAATTTTATATATATATAGCCAGACAGAATCCAAATTGGCAAAAATGATTAATGGTTAGAGATATAAGAAAAGGAACTATTTTCTGAGGAAATATTACAGTTATGTAATTAAAAAGTATATATCTTCGAAATGCCAAACTTTGAGTTGGCAGCAGAATGATACATTGCAAGATAGTACATATATGGGATTAAAACTGAAGTGCACTAACTTGATATATCATCTTCTAATTGAACAGAAGGTACATACTGCAATATAATTGCCAGATCCTGGATTATACTTGACACAACATATGTTTGCTTTCATGTCTATATTTAGAACACTTGCCTCCTGCCTTGTGCACCAGACTTTGACCTGCTCGAAGAGAAGACAGAAATTACAGTTAGTTCGAATAACTTATTAATTACATAGTAATCAAAACAGAATTTAGGAAATCACTTATCTACCAGCCTGTTTCAACTGGCAGGAAATTCCATATTCTTGATCAGCATTAAACTTTTAAATAAATGTGCTATAGTACCTTACAATCATCACTACCAGATACTAGCATAGATGGATCTGTTTTTGAAAAATCAACACTCCATGCACGCTTTTCATGTTCTTCATATTCCATTAGACTCTGCCAAAAAAAATGATACTCATGAGAGATCAAGCATGTAATGGTGGAAACAATATCAGTTAATAAACTGATACACATAAATTGACCATTTGAATTCAATAATTACCTTCCTAGTGGTTACATCCCAAACAGTAACAATTCCTTCATAATCACTGCTAGCTATCTGGTTCTTAGAATACTTGTTCCAACTCAAGCAACTAAGTTTCGATCGTGTAGACATCTCCACAACAGGATAATGAGAATCTGCAGGTTCATTCACAACCTGGATAGTAATAACAAAGGTAACAGTTATTTTTGCATTCAAAATCTATTGGTTTTTCGGGCAACACCAGCATACCCCTCCACACTAAATGTAACAGAAAACCCTCCAGCACCAGTGCCTTATTACTAATTTGACGTAATTAAAAACCAACACATCAAGAACAATAAAATACATAGCACTAAAGATTGCTAATCCATTTTCTACTGCGTGAATCTCTTTCCAGTCATACTCTTATCATATAGTTTATTTATCCCTTGATAAGTTATCAATGTTTTGCCAAATTTGAGAATGCCTCTTCCTGTAAATTGGAGTCAGTAGGGGAGTTGGAAGAAAACTCGATCAACTTCATATTAAAGTTAACAGCACTAAAGAAACTCTGTTAAGAGCGTACTTCATATAAAATACACTAAATACTACTTCAATATTGAAGATGACTTAATGACCATATCTCCAAGACTAGTCTATCATGTTTCCAAGACTTGACTCAACACTTTGCTATCCATAATTCACTAAAGTGATATATTTTATCCCAAGTGAATATCAGTGGTCCACACTGCCACCTAAGTTAAAGTTATAGCACCCATTTACCCCAGAAGAGCAGAAAATACAAATTGTAGTAAGAGCAAAAGGCCATCCATTTACCCCAGAAAAGTCGAAGACTTTAATGCTTCGTGAAACTCCAGCAGTAGCAAACAAATCATCATCACGGTCAAACTCTATGCTGCAATAAATGTTACAAAATCCATACATTCAGAGTGATCATACTTAAATACACATGTAAATCTGAAATAGAGCCTTCTTCAGAGGAAAGAAAGAGGGAGGAGAGGGGGGGGGGGGGGGGGGGTTAATAGAGCCACTTCATTTCTCTGATGCAGTTCAATATTTCTTATTCCTTCACATTCAGTTGGCGGTGGGAGAGAGATAAAGTCAGTCAGGTTTTAAAATACAAACCAACCTCCTCATATTACCTAAATTATTACTACCACATTTTTTATCTTTATCATACAATGTTAAGATATGTAACACTGTTATGGCATAAAACCACCAAACAAAGACCAAAATCTTGATAATCAGAGATATGGTCAAATCACTATATTTTACATCATAGACCTTTGTATAAATCTATAACCTTTATTTTATGTTTCATGAACCATCTCTTCCAAAAGTTTTAAGTAGTTGGATAGAGACATGTGAATGGTTTTATATCTAACACATCCCCTGAAACAAATATAGTATTCTACTTGATGCTGAAACTAAACTTTTTATATGGAAAAAAGGAAAGCAACTAAGAATAAAGTCTAAACCTTTTATTTATAGAATCTCTAATACCATGTCATGAACAATCCCTCAAAAAAGCTACGTTGCTGCCTTGTTGGGTAAAGAAACATAAATGGTTTATATAACATTTTACGTCAAAGAACTAGATCTATCTATGACCTACAGCAAACAAGTGCACAACTGGAACTATGAAAAAATTGGTCACAACTCACAAACCTATAACTCTATGCCAATAAACCTTGCATATCTGATGAAAGCGAACTTTTAATTGCAGTAATTAGACTAAAAAAATAGTCTTATATCTTTTGATCATACACAATATTATAAATATAATAAATATATAGTGGAGAAATCACAGATTGCACACTAAATTAAGAAAACAATTCTTGACCAACAGATGACTTTAATGGGTTATGCCAACCATACTGCAATAACTGAAAATAGGTTGGACATTATTTCTACAAAATCACAGCTGCAAAGATAAAATGACATAGATGAATAACAAAGATTCCTTCATCAATAAATAAGTAAATAAATCCCTCACCTTGAAACAATGTTGGCAGAATGGAATAAATCCCCATGTCTTAGTTCCGCAATGACTCTCAATCGGCTGTTTCAAATAGAACAGAAAAGGTTGAAGATAACTAGGTACTTCTGACTCAAGAAAATAGTAATTGACATCAATATTGTATTTATCTATTGGTATATATGAAAACGATAGAACATGGCAATACCTGTAACGAGTGAAAGTAGTCAAAACTGACTGAAAATCTTCAAGACCAGCCGTGTAACCTTCTCGGCTTATGAGATTTGTATCAAGTTCTTGTTGGCCATGGGGCTTATCTACTGAATGACGACGCTTTCGTAGGTAGCATTCTTGTAGATCATTAAACTGGAATGAGGTAGGGAATATTTGATTGAGAATTTGAGATTTGTTTTTGAGACGGAAAGGAAAAATGAAAGAAATAAATAAACAAATAAAACAGAACGCTTTAGGTGGTATAAAAAAGGATTTTTCTAGAAAATGTTTCAAAGCTTAGACAACTACAAAAGCTATATCGTTAACTTCTCCAAATTTGTTTAGCTATTTCTTCTGGTCTTGAAAAAGAAAAATGACAGAAAGAATTTCCAAACAGACAACTTCTTTCAAAAAAGATCACATTGATAATATTTAAAGAATAATTTATCGAAAATGAATTCAAGAACTAAATAATGAACCAAGATAACCTGTGTATGCACCCTCTTTTTTCTGACTAGAGCAGCACCCGATTGATTTATATATTGTGATTCTGATCCACTGATGCCATCTTTTCTATGTGCTCCATATCCATGAGAACTGATTTGGGATTTCCCCTCGTTTTTCTTAGTCAAACTTCCCGAAGACAGCCCTCCTCGAAGATTTAGAGTACTAGACATAAGACCAGTACTGTTCTTGTCCATTGATGAGTGCCATGATTTTCTTCCACCAGAATCATCAAGCATCCGCAATTTGACAGAGTACCTGTCTCTTGCACGATACAAGTCCATTCGATGTTTCTCTACAGCACTAATGTCCTCTTTTATGAACTGGAGATCAGTTTGCACCTATAAATGGAACACCCGTCAAATGCAAGATTGAAATGAAAAAAAAAATATGTATTAAAGTTAGTACAGAAGAAGCCATTTAATGCAATCGGATGAAAGGAAAAATTGATAAGTTGATAACAATAATTTAATCCCAAAAAGAAGATAGAGATCACGTCAGCACACCTCCTTTAACTCGTCAACTTTTTGCTTCCGTAAGCAATGCAAGAAGTCTAACAAGATCTGCATATTTCTCTCAGCTTCTTCTTGTTCCATTTTTCTTTTCTTCTCTGCAAGGAGAGACAGGAGGGTGTCTAGCTCCTTAATTGTCACGTCACAACCCTGTTTGAAGATTCAAAAAAACAAAGAGAGAGAGGAATCATCAACTAAATAAAACAACTAAATATGAAGAATTAGGCCAAATTTCACAAAATCCTGTTAAATAAATATACATAGCTAGTGACTGACCTTCAATAAAATCACAAGTATGAATTCAACAGAATTAAAGAAAAAATAAGTTTCCAACTTAATTACAATCTATTCATAACCTACAAACTTTGTCAGACACCACAGTATCCCAACCCCACCAACCACCACCACCACACACACACACACAAAAAAACAGAAGGGAAAACACACCACAGAGAAAAGGGGGTCATTCAGCGTTAGCATTTAGCAACTCAGTTTAGGCAAACAGTTGTCATTGAACTTGTATTCATAATAATACAATCAGTTTTGCCGTGTGCCCTATTGAAGAACAAAATGTTACAGTATCATTTTTACTGTGCCATAACAGCAACATGCCATATATCCATAACAGAGTGACAAATAGAACAGTATTTTGAATTATTACAACAATCAATAATTATTTAATTTTGTGACAACTCGCAAAATGAATTAAAAAAATTAGCTATGACAAAGGTAAAGATCAAAAGTAGTACAGCTAGAACAACAAACCTTCTCCAATGCATGGCGGAAATGCTCCACAGGGGTAGCAGTTCTCGATATTTGGCGAGCAGAAGTCTTCTTTAGTAGCTACAAATGTGGTACAGAAACCGTATAACAATAAGCTGCATTTCGAAGTAAATCCAGTTCAAGATAAAAATTAAGCTCAAACTCTCATATTCAAACTTTCACGCTTTCAAATTACCGAAAACAGAAAAAACGACGCTAGTGAAGCCAGTAAAACCAACATTATTCCATTCACCGAGTCATGAAACTCAAAAGCAATATCAGCTAGACCTATTCAGCTAAAAAGAACGCTACATACAGCAGCACAGATTCTTCTCTTAAACGCAACAGGAACAATTTCAGTCTGGAAAAAAGTTAATATCACCTAAAGCGCGAAAAGCTTAATTCAAAGTTTTCTTTTCCTTTACACAACGAAGCACGCATATATTCCTCTCTTAAACGTAAACGAAACAACCGATTCCAATCCAAACGAACCGAATTCGAAGTTTCTAACTCCGGAAAACGAACTCTGCCGAATCGGAAGGGAGAATAAAAAAAGCGAAGAGGCGAACCTTGTCGAGCAAGAAGTTAGGGAAGAGGTGGCTGTTGGTGAGGTAATGGCCGCAGCAAGGGCAATCGCTCTTGTTGCGAAGGTGAGTGGTGATGCACATGTAGCAGAAGCTGTGTCCGCACGCGGTGAGGAACGCGTCCTTGATGATCTGCATGCAAATCGGGCAGAGAAAATCCTTGTCGAGCTCCGGCATAACCGCTTCGGAGGCGGGAAAAATCTCGCCGCCAGAGACGGCGCCGACGGTTGCCGCGGACGGATCGGCGGCAGCGGCTGGTTTGGACTGCTCGGATTTGACGACGGCTGGGACCAGAGGCCCAGCGGAGAAGTCCTCCATTTGGAGGTCTATCGTGGAGGAGTGGTGGTGGCTTCTTCTGTCTTCCTTTTTTGGTTACGGTTTAGAGAGAGAGAGAGAGAGAGAAGAGAGTGTGTGGTTTTCAGTAATTCGGGGTTGTGTGAGAGATTTGAGTGCAGAGAGAGAGAGAGAGTGTGGGGAGTGTGGGGCCATGGTGTAGTATTGTGAGGGTGAGATATGTCCACGTGATGGCAACGCTTGCAATATGATGAAGAACGCCACGTCACTCTAAACGCCAAAATCTTCACCAAATGTTTTTTTTTATGGCTGAAAAGAATGGCAAAAAACTTTACCGTTTTCACTAACAACAAACTGATTAGAGATTACTATTTACTAACACAAAAGAAACGACGTTATGTTGTAAATTTTTTTCCGCCAAGGATCCTTCAAGTAGAAGCACAGAGTAAGTGACCTTATAAAAAAAAAGTTTCTTTCTCATTCTCAAATTGGTTTTCTATTTTGATATATGCCTTAGGTTGCATGGGCCGTGTCATATAACTATATTAGCACCTAATTTAAAATCTATTCCATCACTAACTAGTAACTAGTAGATAAAAAAGCAGTATATATGTCTAAAACACAATTGTATAGAATTAAACTACTTTCTACTCTCAAGAATAAAAGTTGCCTTTTATTTTTACTTTAATTTACCTGTCATTTCCTTTAAATAGGTGTCAAGCAAGGTCCGCATATATAGGTCAATTAAACTAACTCAAGATGAGCAAAGAACTCAAGTATATATATTATATTCAAAAGCACACAAATGAATTGTTATATTATATTAATTAATAAAACAATAATTGTCTCTACTTGGCCTTCTTTTTCACGATTTTACTAAAAAAAAATAAAATAAGATTTATTGTTTTCACTTTTTATATATTTTAAAAACTAAAAATATTAAAAGGTCCTTATCCTTAATCGGCATATTTTCCCCCTACTATTGTGAACAGGTTACTAAAATCACAAGCATAGAGAATAACATTGAAGGTATAAATGTGTTAGGTATCATCAGAATTAATAAGAACCAAATAACGCAATCAAAATTTGTCAAAAATATTATTTGTAAACTAAAATCAGTTATTAATGTATTTTTGTATAAATATATATGTGGTTTAATTTATTTTTAATGTATATTTATATTTCAATATATATTTTATATTGATGTGGCTGATTTTAATGTATACGTAATATAGTCAAAAATTTGCAAACGAAAAAATAGATGGAACTAAATAAGAATTTACACAATAGCAAAAATAATAATATGATAAAGTGGTAAAACTACAATCTTTCACAGTATATAAAGAAGTCTATATACTCTTTTATATATTACGAAAATTTATACAAAAAAATTATACATATAAAAAAATTTTACTAGTTTTTTCTCTAAAGTTTTACTCACTAATTCTATGTAAAACATGGCATACATTAGCAAATGCCTTAATCCTCTATATATAGTTTCTTAAAGAGTTAATAGTCAAAATCGTCCCTGAAAAATACTTCGATCTTCATATTAGTTCCCGAAAGATGACGGATATGACCACGTTTGTCCTTCCGTCATCTCTTTCGTTGAGCTGGCTAACGTTGGGTGACGTGTTCTGTTAACTGCCCACATGGCACAATAACAAAACGACGCTGTTTTGATTCAATGGCCTCCAGGTCTTGATGCGACGTCGTTTAGTGTCCAGGAAAGATTCAAAACGTTGCAAAGTATTATCCCCCTCTGTTAACAAGTATCTCACTCTGTTTTGCTACAAAACATATCGTCTCCCTCAAGCTATGTCCTAAGCATTTGACCCAACATTTGAACCATGCCATCAACCTTCGTCAGTGTTGGAAGATCAATAAAACAGAAGAGGTATCGGTACTGAATACAGAAATGATCGTCTCCTGGAGTAACATTGATAGTGGAGGAAGCCATCGCGATAGTTATAGGTAAAGATGAAACCTTTTTCTTGTTTTTTGAGTTATTCTGTGGCGTGATGTCTTCCTAGTGGCGTGACTCATGGGTTCATCTGATTCTGGGTAGGGTTTGGGGTGACTAAGGATTTGTATGACTGTTCTTATATGATATGAGTGGGTTAGAATACTTTGCTGTTACTGGCTTTGTGATGTTTTGTTAGGTAGGGGTATTTCATTTTAGTGATGGTTCTATTCGTTTGTTGCATACTCGTTTTGGATTTAGGGTATGTTTAGGTATGTTTTTCTATGTTTGTTAATGGGATTTTCGTCTCTGTTATTATAGATGGAGGGTCCTCCCATGACTTTTAGGTTTTACCATGGAGGAATATTTAAAAACTCTGTTGATGGAGACATGATATATGAACCCGACAATACGGAAGTCTTGATGGGTGTTGATGAAGACACACTTGATGTGTTCTTTGTAAGGGGATACTATAAGGAGTTGGGATACATTGAAACTGAAAACTATTGGTGGAAAGCTCCTGGGGTACCCCTCTCATCTGGATTGAGAAGCTTAGTCACAGATGCAGCTGCAACTGGCAGTTGTTGCTCCTGCAGTCCTACTGTAGATGGTGCTAACCCTGAAGTGAATGATGCTCCTGTAGAACATGATAATACTCCAGAAGCAATAGCACATTTGCCTTCACTTCTAGCACCCATCCAGTCCTTTACAGAGATTGACATCAGCCAATCTGAAAACATTCCACCAACCCAAGCTACACCACATATTGGATAATCACTACTCAACTGTAAGAAAAATATTACTTTTATTTTATAAACTAACAAGTGCTTTTGGTATTGGCTTATGTAGGATGAAGTTGTAGCTAGGCCACCTAAATTACAGGTGATTAAAGCGAAAGCAAGAGCTAGATCCTTCCCTAAACCTACTGCAGCTGCACCAGTGGCTATTTCAGCTGAGACCATTAAAGGGACAAGTTCTGCAACTGCTAAGAAGCTGACCAACTTTATGACTTTTGTGCCTATTCCAGGCTTCAAACACTCAAGGAAGAATGATAAACCACATTGATTAGAAAGCAATGTATGGGATTGCTTTAGTTTTTTGTATAGGGTAAATGAAGTACCATATTAAACATTGTGGTTATGTGTAATCTGAAAGTTGTATCTACCATTCTCTTTTGGTGTAGCCTTCATTTTTAGGATTGATTATCTTATGAATTTGTTGTGGTACTTATCTTTCAAACATTGTGACAATTAGCCTTGAATGACAGCACACTGTTATGACTACTTACTTTGATTACTTATCCTGTTTATGGCTTAATCTTATAGCAACAATGATATTGATTAATTTGCAATATTCTATAATGCTAGTAATTGAGAGTTTGGAGTTAATCTTAAACAGCACTAATCAAACATTTATTCTCAGTCAATCCATCTAACTCGATACATCATTACATTTCAACATAATGATGTTTTTTTGGAATTACATATCAAACAACAAAGGATCACATTAATTACAACTATCACAAACATGAAAATTATTAGTAGTTTCAAAGATCTAACTTCAGCTTCCAAGCTACCCAATCTCCATGCCACCTTCACCCTCCATTTATTATAGTCACTTTCAACTTGCAATTCCGTTCTAGAATCTTTCTTTGTATCACTTTCTACCACTGCTCGATAGTTATCATCATCAACTCACTTAAAGTAATTATAGTGACTGCCTTTTTACAAATTGATAAATCAGAGAAGAAAACAATAAAAAACACCCAATAACACAGAATAAGATGAAAAACCTTCAACTTTTTCAACACCACTCATCCGGTGCTTTGGACGTGCATAAAATAATCTATCTGGGTTCTCTGCTGTCCTATATTTTTTTTATCACAGCCTTCAACCCGCAGAAACATGATTCCTCATGAGTCTTCCTCCTCATTTGCATTGAAGCACTGGAACTGCTAATGTCATGCGACCGAAAAGACACACCACCACTACGACCTCCATTTCCCGTCTCCATCTTCCCGGCGACCCAACAATTCCAAGTTCTACCCAACTATGTGGCCATATGATTCTTGACCACCACTTATTTATCAACGAATTTAGGATTAGGGTTCATCATCCAAGGGACTGATTTGATTTGTTTTAACGTACTTACCTTGTCAGCAACCCCAGCGTACACGTAGGTGTCATCCACCCGGACAGTTAACTGAACACGCCTCCCAACGTTAGCCAGCTCAGCGAAGGAGATGACGGAAGGACAAACGTGGTCATGTCTGTCATCTTTCAGAGACAATTTTGACTAACTTTATCTTTCAGGGACTAATATGGAGACCGGAGTATCTTTTAGAGACGATTTTGATATTAACTCATTTCCTAAAAGTAGTGATATGAGAAATAAATCACTACTTATTCAAGTTGTCATAATACCAAGTTGATCAACTTGATCTTTTAAGTTGTCATCTTGTACAATTTTATCAAGTTGTATGACAAGTTGATAAATATCAAGTTAATCTTATCATCGTGTAACAACTTATTCTTTGACTATGTCAAAGATTGCAATTAAACTAGCTTATCTTTAAGTTATAATTTTTACTAGTGATTCGTCCGAACACTAGGGAGGCCGAGCTTAAGCGCTTCCGAGCAAATCTCCGATGAAGGGGAAGAGCTTTACGTCGACCAAGATCAAACACCACGGCGGGAATACCTGCACATGATACTCCGACGCTCAAGTTAGCAGTGATTCTCAGTAAAATGAGAGAGAGAATAATTGAGTGAAAGTGAGATAAGTTAATATGAAAACTGATAGTTGAACCTGACTTTAGCTGAGGATATTGGTTCGGCTTTATAGGGATTGTTTTACCGTTTTCATGTGGATCAGTCCTAGTTTGTAGGTTGGTTACGATATTCTGTTTTTATGTGATTTGATTTGTTGAGCACGTGTCTTATTTCTTCAAATGGTTGAGGCCGAGCTTATCTGCATGCCTGCCGAGCTTATCGGGCGGTTGGTGCAACGTCGGCCTCGAAATGTTTACTTGCCGAGTATGCCGGGCGGCCGAGGATACAGGTAACGTATCATAGCCCCCAAGCTTGCCTTGGTGTGGACAGGACTAAGGCGAGCTTTCGGACCAAGAGTGCTGGATCCTCGGTTGCCGATTTTGTTTGTCGCGTATGGTCCTTGTAGCCCCCAAGCTCGGCTTGGTTCTGCTTGGATCATGAAACGGTTTTTGTGTGTTTAATGGTTGCTTCGTTCTTCGCGCCATTTGACATGATTGACGTGAAACGTGCCCCGCATCCCCAGGCATCCCTGTCCGTTGGATTTCGTGGTCATTAAATGCCTCTCTTTTTTGACGACGAGGATTAAATGGGGGGGGTTTATGTAACCGTTTAGGTTACTAGGCTTACTCCTTTATTACCATTGCTTTTTTGTAGTTCCTATTTGCTGCTGTTTTCTGAAAAAAAGGAGTTTTGGTTTAGTTTCCTGTCTGAGAATGTCTAGCAAAGGTCAGTGCTGAATTCACGTTTTTCCTCTACCTTTTTGTGCTTTATTTTTTCTTTGTCTGCAATGGGGAGTTGTGATGCGGTTGATCCGTGTGGGTGGGTTAATGCTAGGGTGAGGGAATATGCGTCTCACTTTGATGATGAGGAGTCGGTAAAGTTGTTGGGGTCGGATATGTGGGTTAGGAAGGGTAGTAACATTAGGATAGAGTTGTTGTCCTGTGGTAGAGAGGACCGAGCCTGTGACCGGTTGAGGGATTGGTCTTTCTTTTATATGTATAGCTGTTTATTTACTGAATTGGGGGTCAAACTGCCTTTTACCGAGTTTGAGTGCGGGGTCTTGTATTGGTTGAACTGTGCTCCAACCCAGCTTCACCCTAACTCATGGGGTTTTGTTCGGGCGTTCGAGGTCTTGATGGAACTGTTGGAGCGTCCGCCGTCTTTGAGGTTGTTTTTCTCCTTGTTCCAGGCAAAGGGGGTGAATAGGGGGTTGTGGGTTAATCTTAGTAGTTATCCTCGCCGTGCTGTGTTTCGCTTGTATAAATCCTCGTTTAAGGATTTTAAATCCATGTTTGTTAAGGTTAGGAGCGTTCTTGAAGACTTCCCGTTTTATTTAAATGAGCATTTAGTTGAGAGGTTTCTGTTGTTTTGGTGTTCCGAGCCGTATCAAGCTTTGGACGTAGATGATAGACTGCCTGATGATGATATTGTGATGGATTTTCTGTTTAAATCCTTGGGTCCAAAAGGGTTGTTATCCGTTGCCGAGATGTTGAAATGGGATACTGATAAACAGGCTGTGTATGATCACATAGGTAATCTTGTTTTATTGCATTTGTCCTGTGTTGATGTTTTGATATATTGTTCCTTATCTTGGTTATTTTCTGATTTGCAGGTGAGAAAGCTCCTGCTATTACCACTGCCGGGTTGAAGTCTTATTTCAGCCAGCGTAGGAAAAGCGAGAGAGAAGTTTCGTCTAATGTGGGGAAAGGGCCTGCTGCTGTGGTGGCCCAGTATGGTCCTGGGCCGAGGTCTAAACGAAGGAGATGTCAAGCTAAGGGTAGTCTTGCCGAGGTGTTGGATGGTAAGGGAGAGTCATCGCTGATACTTCAAGCGGTTGAGTCTGCGTATGAATCGCAGAAGAGACTTCACGGGTATGATGAGAATGAGCATGGCCGATCTTTATGGGCGAAGCTCTATCCTTTTGGTGTTATGGCTGATGAACTTTGCTGTTTTCCGGACGATATGAAGATGATTGATGAGGTGGGCCGTGCTGGCGTCAGTCGATTTCTTCAGGTATGTCTTAACTGTATGTCTTTGCTGAGTGTTCCTTTATAATGTTGTTTGCTTACTGAGTTGTTTTTCCTTTAGGTTATTGGTGCTCGGGTCGTCGCCATTGGTTGGTCTCAGGAGCTTGCCTTAGAGCGGGAGAAAAAAGAAGCTACTCGGCTGGAGGAGTTGTCTGAAATTATCCAGAAAAAAGATGATAAAATTGTTGAGCTGTCTTCCTCCATCGAGAAGAGAGAGCTTGAATTTGCTGAGGAGCGGAAGCTGCACGAGGCTTCTTTGAAGAACGCGAAGTCTGAAGTTGATCAGTTGTCTGCTCGGATTAAAGAGTTAGAAGGGGGGGTTTATGAGGCCTTTGCCCAAGGGTTTGATCGTGCTGTTTCTCAAGTTAAGGTGTTGTATCCCGAGGCTGACCCTTCAAAGCTCGATGTTATGAAGGTTGTTGTTGATGGAGAACTTGTGGAAGATGAAGGTGCTGTTGGAAGTGAGAGTGAGGGATCCAGCATAGGTGATAAGATAGAGTAGTTTTTTATTATTTGTCTTGTTAATGCTTGTAGTATCTTTGGATCTTGTTGCTATTTTGTCTTTGAACTCTTTTCTGAATGTTTAACAGTGATGTTTTGTATTCCGAGTATGTAGCTCGGTTTAAAACAAATAGCTTTAATGTGATATATATTTTGGTTAGACCGTTGTAGTGTGGCGTTATGAGAAAACGACTGTTTTGTGTTTACTGACGATGATTGAAACCATTCTTTGTATGATTGATCTATTGATTAGGATAGTAGAGGCTTTAATATACTGTTTTGATGATCCCTTAGGATTCGCTCGAAATAACTTGTCTGTTGTATTTACATGTGCTTCTCCGAGTATTATTACCGGAATGCATGCGTTGTTCTCCGAGTATTGAGCTCGGATGAGTTTTAAATGTTCGTTTGTTAGAATGCGTGGTAGGGACCAATGTGCAAAATGTTGGTATGTATTTGTCCGAGTATTATGCTCGGCATGCGCATGTTGAATTCCGAGTATGAAGCTCGGATGAGTATGTTCGTTGGGAAAAGCTTTGACTTACTTTTGTGGTGGGGGTTTTCCGAGGAATAAGCTCGGCTCGTGATGTTAGGGTTCCGAGGAGTATGCTCGGATAATTTGAAGTGTTTACTAGCTGAAATGTATGCTATTTGTCAAAATGAGATTTTTTTTTATTATAATGGTTTGTTGCGTCCGGCCTCATTAAAACCCTTTCCGAGTAAAACCCTTGTGTTTTGGGAAAAAACCTTCGGAGGGAAAAAGAGTACCATCATTCGCTATTATACAGGCTATGTCATGACTGATATCCCCTTAAAGAGGAGACGTTCCACGTTCCTGGGAGTTGTTCTCCTCTAAGGGTTTCTAATTTGTAAGCCCCCTTTCCGAGGTTTTGAAGGACTCGGAAAGGTCCTTCCCAATTTGCCGCTAATTTGCCGTGTGCTGGAGGTTTCCGGGCTTCCTCTGTGCGCCTAAGTACGAGGTCTCCATTGTTGAAAGACCTGTGAACTACTTTTCTGTTGTGTCTTTGCTCTAGGTATTGTTTTCTGGCTCGCTGTTTTATGGCAGAAATGTCTCTTTCTTCTTCTACGAGGTCCAATTCAGCTATCCGAGCTTGTAGGTTATTTGATTGATCATAGAGCTCGGTTCTTAATGTTGGGACGCTGACCTCTACTGGGATTAGTGCTTCTGCGCCATATACCAGTTTGAAAGGGGTCTCTCCTGTGGCAGATTGAATGCTGGTATTGTAACTCCATAGAATTTCTGGGATGAGGTCGGCCCATTCTCCTTTAGCGTCGCCGAGCTTTTTCTTTAACCCCTGCAAGATAATTCTGTTAGCCGATTCAACTTGTCCGTTAGTTTGCGGGTGCTCTACTGAGCTGAAATGGTGTTTGATGTTAAAGTTTGTTAGAAAGGTGGCGAGCTTATGATCTGTAAATTGTCTCCCGTTATCCGAGATTATCTCTCTTGGGATATCGTATCTGCATATGATATTTTTCCATAAAAAGGATCGCACTTTTTCTGCCGTTATGTGTGCTAATGGTTGTGCCTCTATCCACTTAGAGAAATAATCTATTGAAACCAAAAGGAACTTTACCTGGCCTGGCGCTTTCGGGAAAGGTCCGAGGATATCTAATCCCCACCTATCGAAAGGCCATCTTACCTCTATGGTATGGAGTTCTTCGGCCGGGGTCTCCGAGAGGGTAGCGTGCTTTTGGCAATTATCACATGCCTTGACTTTGGAGATGCAGTCCCGTTTTATCGTCGGCCAATAATATCCTGTTCGCAGGATCTTTGCTGCTAAAGCTAGGCCACCGATATGGTTGCCGCAGACTCCTTCATGTGTTTCGGCCATGATATCCTCGGCCTCCTTGTTGCTAATGCACTTGAGTAGTGGTTGCGAATGCCCTCGTCTGTACAAAGTGTTTCCTAGCACTGTATAAAAGCTTGCTCTTCGTCGGAAGAGCGGCAAGTTCGGCTCGTCATTTGGTATAGTGCCTGTGTTGATGTAATTGAGAAAAGGTGTTCGCCAATCTGGGACCTGTGTAATACTCAGAATTGTATCCTGCTCAAAACTCGGTTTGTCAAGTGTTAGCTGGGACAGTGCCGATGTGTTTTCGGCTTGCCGAGTTGTGGCTAGCTTAGATAACACGTCGGCCCTGGTGTTTTGTTCTCGATTTACATGAATAATATCAAATTCTTTAAATTTTGAAATTAGATCCTTTGTTATGAGCCAATATTTCTCTAACAAAGGATCTTTTACCTGGAACTCGCCCTTTATTTGATGTACCACTAACGAGGAGTCGCAGTAGGCTGTTATTCGAGGTATTTGTAGTTGTAGGGCGAGCTTTAGTCCAGCGAGTAGGGCCTCATATTCTGTTTGATTGTTGCTTGCGTTGAAGCGGAACTGTAGTGACTGCTCGGCCACCACTTTGTCTCCTTCTTTGAGTAGTATCCCAGCTCCACTGCCTTCTTTGTTGGATGCTCCATCTACATGTATGGTCCAACTGACTTCTGTATTATGTGTGTCATTGGTCATCTCTGATATAAAGTCGGCTAGCACCTGTGACTTCAGTGTTTTCCTTGATTCGTACTGAATGTCGAACTCGGAGAGCTCGACCGACCATTTTATTAATCTGCCGGCGAGCTCGGGTCTGGTTAGTATCTGCCTTAATGGTTGGTCCGTTCGTACTATGATTGTGTGGCTCTGGAAATAGTGCCGCAGTCTTCTTACTGTTGTGCTTAGTGCCAGTGCCAGTTGTTCTATCTTCAGGTACCTTGTTTCTGTTGGTTGCAGTACCCTACTGATGAAGTATACTGGGTTTTGCTTTTTCCCTGTTTCTGTTACTAGAACCGAGCTTATAGCATGGTTAGATACTGATAAATATAAGTATAATGGTTTACCTGTCTCTGGTCTTTGGAGGATTGGTGGTGATGTTAGGCTTTGTTTGAGTTCGGTAAAAGAGTTCTCACATTCGTCTGTCCAGGTGAACTTCTTGCCTTTAGAGAATGTCTGGAAGAAATGATAAGATCGGTTTGCCACTGCTGGTAGGAAACGAGATAAGGCGGCTATTCGTCCTGCTAATTGTTGGACTTCTTTTACCGTTTTTGGACTTGTCATGTTCAGTACGGCTTTACATTTTTCTGGGTTGGCTTCGATGCCTCGTGAGGTTAGCATGAATCCAAGGAATTTCCCTCCTTGGACTCCGAAAGCGCATTTGTCCGGATTAAGTCTCATGTTGTATGCTCGGAGTTGTCTGAATATTTCTACCAAGTCATCACAGTATGACCCTTGTGCTGGTGTTTTTGCTACCATATCATCTACATAGACTTCCATATTCCGGCCTATTTGCTGTTGGAATACTTTGTCCATTAACCTTTGATATGTAGCACCTGCATTCTTTAAGCCAAAAGGCATTACCTTGTAACAAAAATTTCCATGTTCTGTTATAAAAGCCGTTTTGCTTTGGTCTTCTGGGTGCATAAGAATCTGGTTATAGCCAGAGTATGCATCCATAAAACTCAAAGCTTTGAAACCAGAGGCGTTATCAACTAATTTATCAATGCAAGGTAATGGATATGCATCTTTAGGACAAGCTTTATTTAAGTTTGTAAAGTCGACGCACATGCGCCATTTACCTGAGCTCTTCCTTACCATTACCACGTTGGACAACCATGTGGTGAAACGAATTTCTCGGATGAATCCTGCGTTGAGGAGCTTTTTGGTTTCTTCTAGCGCTGCTTGCTTTTTCTCCTCTCCGAGGTTCCTTTTCTTCTGTGCTACTGGTCGGACTGTTCTGTCGATTGCCAGCTTGTGGCAGATGACTTCTGGGCTTATTCCGGGCATATCATCTGGTGTCCACGCAAAGAGATCGGCGTTCTTGCGCAGTATCTGTATGAGTTTAGCTCGGTATTTCCCTTCTAATGCCTCTCCGATGTATGTGCATTGATTGTCATCTGCCGTTAGTGTTATTCGTTGGAGGTTGTCCATTGGGCGAGGTCTTTCGCCGAGGTCTTCTCTTGGATCGAGATCGGCTAGCACGGTGGTGTCAGCCGAGCTATGTATGGATTGGACCTGGGCCCGAGTTATATTTCTCGCCTGGTCCTTCTTTAGACAAGCATTGTAGCACTGCCGAGCTTCTTGATGGTCGGCGTGAACTGTAGCTATCTTGTTTTTCTACACTGGAAACTTAACACACAGATGTAATGTGGACACCACCGCTTTGAATATATTCAAGGCGGGTCTCCCGAGTATAATATTATAAGGGCTATAACAGTCTACTACTAGGTATTGAATATCGATGGACTTCGACATAGGAATTTTTCCCATTGTGATCTTTAGCCATATATGTCCCATGATGGGAACTCTCTCTCCGGAGAACCCAATCAGCTCTCCCGAGGAGGGTTGTATTAGTTTTTCTGATAATTTCATTTTTGTAAATGTAGAATAAAATAAAACATCCGCACTACTACCTGGGTCTAGCAATGTTTTTCTTACCAACAGGTCTCCGACCTGGATAGTAATTACCACCGGGTCGTCGAGGTTAGGGCTTGCCGATCTGAAGTCTGCTTGGTTGAAGGATTTGGTGACACCAGGGTCTTTGTCCCTCTTTGGCTGTATGGTTCCTTCGATTGCTAGCATCGTCCTGTAGCTTCGCTTCCTGGCCGAGTTTGTTTCTCCGCCGCCTGCGAATCCTCCTGATATGTGGCTAATGATTCCTCTTGGTGGATTAGGAGTTGTCCGTTCTTTTTTGTTGTTGTCCGCCGTTGCCTGTTTGTTCTCTCCCCTATCCGGGTTTCCTCCTTTGCCTCTCCGATTCTCGATATATTTGTCCAGGAGCCCTTGGCGTGCCAGCCTTTCCAGGAGGTCCTTGGCGACTATGCAGTCATCCGTGGTGTGACCAAACTTCCGGTGGAAAGCACAATGCTTTGTCTTATCTGCAAACCTTTGATCCTGGTAATTTCCTGCTCGAACTGGTGGCTTTATGATTTTGGCGTTGAGAATTTCTCTGATGATGTTTTCTCTTCTGGTGTACGTATTGTATTTTGATGCGGGCTTGGAGGTCTTCTTAATGTCTCTGCTCCCTGGGGATCTGAAAATTCTTTCTTCCTCTTTCCGATGAGGTGGTTTGTCCGATTTCTGGGCTTCTCGGAGTTCTTCAATCTCCATTTGACCTGCCGCCCTTTCTCGGAATTCCTCTAGCGTTTTTGGCTTTGTTATGGCAATGGTCTCCCGGAATTTGCCGGGCCTGAGGCCGGCCTTGAGGGCGTGCAGGTGGACGGCCGGATCTAAGTCCTGGATCTCCATAGTGGCGTCAGCGAACCTAGTCATGTAGTCCTTCAGGCTTTCGTGTTGACCTTGCTTAATGGTGCCGAGGTAGTCTGAGCCATGTACGTAGATTCTTGAAGCGGCGAAATAATCAATGAACGATCTGGCAAGATCTTCGAAGGAAGAAATTGAACCTTCAGGAAGTTTAGAGAACCAGAATAATGCGGCGCCGTCGAGGTAGGTAGGAAATGCTCGGCAAAGGACGGGCTCGTTCTTAGGGCCGTTGAAAAACATCATTGATTGGAACTTCTTTATGTGGGCTCGGGGGTCGCCGAACCCTTTGTATGGCTCCAGCGCGGTTGGGAGAGTAAAGTTTTTTGGCATCTGATAATTTGTGATCTCTTCGGAGAAGGGGTTATCGAGGGTGAGCTTCTCCTTTGGCGGGGCAATGTTCAGAGGGTCTGTGGCACCTTGAGCCGAGTTTTTGGAGCTTTCTCCATTGTTCTATGTAGACAACTCGGCTATTCTTCGTACTTCCGCCTGCAGCTCGGCGATTCGAGCCAGGAGGTCATCCTGTAAAAGTTGTGGACTTTCCTTGTCAGCCATGTCCGAGGATCGGGAATCCTGCAAAATAGGGTAGAAGACTAAACAAAGAAAAGAGTGGGGTTAGATGTACTCCGGCCCCACGGTGGGCGCCAAGTGATTCGTCCGAACACTAGGGAGGCCGAGCTTAAGCGCTTCCGAGCAAATCTCCGATGAAGGGGAAGAGCTTTACGTCGGCCAAGATCAAACACCGCGGCGGGAATACCTGCACATGATACTCCGACGCTCAAGTTAGCAGTGATTCTCAGTAAAATGAGAGAGAGAATAATTGAGTGAAAGTGAGATAAGTTAATATGAAAACTGATAGTTGAACCTGACTTTAGCTGAGGATATTGGTTCGGCTTTATAGGGATTGTTTTACCGTTTTCATGTGGATCAGTCCTAGTTTGTAGGTTGGTTACGATATTCTGTTTTTATGTGATTTGATTTGTTGAGCACGTGTCTTATTTCTTCAAATGGTTGAGGCCGAGCTTATCTGCATGCCTGCCGAGCTTATCGGGCGGTTGGTGCAACGTCGGCCTCGAAATGTTTACTTGCCGAGTATGCCGGGCGGCCGAGGATACAGGTAACGTATCAACTAGAATTTTGACTATACAAATTGAACAACTTGCCAATTAGCTTTATGAGTTCTTCAATTTAATAAGAACATACTTGATTCTAGACAAAGTTTACTTCTATAATGTTCTTTAATATTCTACAAACTTAAACTTGCTCCACTTATAATTTTTAGTTATTTTTGTTGACTTGAAACCAAAAAAAAAAATTTGCTTCTTCTTTTTACAAAATGTGGTTTCTATATAGCGATTTTAAAGTACGGTATATTTTTATCTTTGAAATTTATTAAAAATTTTAAAAATATCTTTAAATTTTATTTTGTTTTAATTTAATTCTAAAACTTTTTTATTTGCGTCAATATATCTTAGTGGCTAAGTTTTCAAAAAATTTAAGATCAATTTAACAACAATTTTATAAGAACAACTTTTAACACAAGTAAATCAGGCATAGTTGTCATACATATTGCTGGATTAGTCTTAAATTTTCTAAAAAGTTAGTTGTTAAGAGTATATTTGATGCAAATAAAAAATTTTAAAGATAAATTTAAAACAAAATAAAACTTACATATATTTTTAAAAATTTTAACAAATTTCAGAAATAAAAAATATATTTTATCCCGATTTTAATTAAATTGTAGTTGTAGCTGGCTATAAATGTCGTCAAAATTGTAGTTTTTCTTCATTCTTTTAATTTGTAACTTAAAAGTTGATCCATTACAATCTTAATGCGACTTCGTTATAACCTATTGCAATTATGTAGCAGTTGATTTATATGAATATTATGTACGCCAAAATTTCAAGGTGCCATATGATACCATATGATTCTGGAGCTGACCATGATTTCTATAATATATAGTAACATTCTCTAACTACATTTTTATTTTGCATTTAGGGGAGATATATATATATGCTGCATTTTTCCAATTTAAATGATGCAGACACAACGATATCTGCAAATATATAACACTTGGCTAGTGTGCTTCCAGGTACAAAGTTGACAGGTTGCAATAATACAACTGAAATATCAACTATGGAGTGGAAAGACCATAATACCACAATTAATACATTATCTTCTCAAGTGGTGCCTTAATTGAATTATCTGCTCTAAAAAGTAGATTAAACATCTAAAATGATTTTTTATTTATAATAAATGTTAGATCGGATACTTCATTTTTTAATAATTTTTTTTCTAAAAATTTTTTATAATTATTTTTGTCAAATATATTCATTTTTTCTGCTTTTTAGAAATGAACTAATTTATTCTCTTATATATATATTTTTTTTAAATTTACTTGTCTTATAGTAAATTTTTTTAGAGTTATTTATCAAACACATATATTAAAAATTTGATTGAAACGATAAAACTATAAAGGGATTACAAAAGTAATTCTTAAGAACTTCTACAAATAAAAAATTTATTAGAAACTAAAGTGTGTCTGATGATCCGAAATTTATTGGGATCAATTTAGCTTTTTATTCCAAAAAAAATTATGTGAATAAAAGTTTCTTTTGACATATATATTTTAAGTTGCATTAATTTAAATTTATATATATTGAATGCTTTTAGAATACTTTCTAGCTAATATCTTATTCTTAATTGCAAATCCTTATCAATTAGTGAGAGTGATTGATTAAGATACTTCAAATCTTTTTTCAAAGTTGGTTGGTTGGAAGTTTAGGGGTTATTAATTCGACTTTTGTCTTTTTATTTTTTTTTTCCTCAATAAATTCGATTTTGGGCCAAATTTAGACCATTACGTTGGAGACTCTATCAGGACCTTTCTTTCATATGATCCAAATACTTTTCCTCTTACACACCAGACCAAAAAAAAAAAAATACCAAACTTTCGTCCCAAAGAACAAACAGATGATTAATAACTTGTATAAAAGTTTCTACATTAAAGTCCAAAAAAAAAAGTTTCTACATTAAGAATCTTAACACTTGACCAAAAAAAAAAAAAAGAATCTTAACTATTTATACTAATCTTATTAGGATATTAAGTAACAGGATTCTTAGTTAAACCTTAAAAGCTAAAACAACTAATACCATCATTTTTTTTTTTGGTTTTCCAACTAATACCATCATTATTTCTTGTTGAAAAAACTTTTTTTTTTTTTGTCGTGTGATATCTTATTAGAAAACTTTGTTTTGTGGTCATTGTACCCAAAAACAACGTTTCCACCCTAAGTGAGACCCAAGCGTAGAATTTTCTAAAACGTGGAATCTACTTTCTATTGATTTATTCAACATGGAATAAAGTTATTACATTATTCATAAAAATAATATTTTCCAATTTTCTTTTTAAGAAAAATAGTTATAAAATAAAATAAAAGTGTATGTATAACTCATTTATCTACGTAAAATCTAACATGAATGCCCTACAACATTATTTTATGATTTTATCAGTCATCATATAAGCTTTAGTAAAGATTATTGTCACTTTCTATATATATATATATATTCTTCTCAAGATTATTTTATGATTGGATCTGAATCCAAGACTATATGGGTAATTAATTAGAATTATTATATGTGCGCGTGTTATGTACGAAATAATATATATAAATTTATAAAGTATTTTTTAAAATAAAAATATGTGTGATAATTTCTGTTATAAAAATTTTGTAAAATTAATTATTTTTAAAATATAACCTTTACTTATTAATAATAATATATCATTTGTGATTAAATTAAAAAATTTAATATTGGAAGAAAAACTTGAAAGAATAGTAGAGAAAATAAATGAAGAGAGTATTGTATTTAATGATGCGTATGTACAATAGAGATCATGCCTTTACCCAGAAGGCCAGAAGCGTGAGATGGTAAAGAAGAGAGAAAGAAGAGACTAGTAACAAACTATAATGACAAATTAATACCCTCAAGATTTATTTCAAAGAATGGAACGGTACAAGAAAATTGTTGGAAACTGTTAATTTACTGATGGAATTACGAAAAGAATCTATCGATAAATTTATTACGAGAAGGTCTAGGTGGTTAATATTTTTATTAAATTCTGACTAGTAATTAATTATAAAAAATTAAATAATTTTATACAATTAGATATAATCTCATATTATTAAAAATATTATTAATAACTAATTAATAATTACAAATTACATAATCTATTGGTTCCTAACACTTCTTATTTATTACTGCTAAATTTAGTGTCAGACAAATTTTGATGATAAAATTTTGTTAATCACTGATTACTGTCGAATTTTGTAACCCAATAATAATTTTTGATGTAATCAGTAGCAAAATAAATTAAATAAGTGACGAAAAATTAGAGGTAGTTACTATCAGATAATTTTCGCCTCATAATTATGGTGTCATGTATTAAGGTATAAAGATGTATTACTGTTAGATTTATTCTCTGATTATAACATATTATTTAATATTTAATTAAATAAAATTTATGGATGGATTAACTAATAGTAAATCCAACGAAAAAGGTAAATTTCTTTTAGCTTGTTGGAACCAATAATCATAACTAATAGTCAAATCTCAATTAGTGAAAATTAAATAGTATTTTAAAAACAATCAACTATATATAATGTGAAATATATCAAGTGTACAAAATAAAAATTCAGAAATAAAATACTGGCAAACAAAGCAAAATAAAACCTTAATCACTATTGATCTAAATTGTTATTGTCGTCGTCATCTCTCTGGTCCTGCTGAAGCGACGATTTAGATGGTAGTGTCGGTGTCTATCATGGCTCCTATGCAAAGGATGAGGAACCCTAATCACTATACGTGCATCTATTCATAGTACACCGCCATCTATTGTTGTATCCGCTGAATCTGCTCGAGCTCCTGTCTCACACTAAAAGAAAAACGTTGAATATCGTTGAATTTATCGAAAAAGTTTGTCAGTAATATGTTTACTGTCGAAATAAATCCAACGGTATAAACCTCGTTGATAATTGCTTACTGGCGAATTTTGCAAATTTTTCCGTCCGTCGCTAATTATCACGGATTTAGCAGCGGATATTAACTTTTAATTGGTGAAATTCTAGAGTTTGTTACCATCAGATTTATCTCAGTAATCTTTAATTTTATTTTTTTAAAATTTATTTAAAAATTCAATATATAATTTTAAATGGTTAAATTCAATAAATTTTTAAACTAATAAAATTCAAAATTTTACAATTTTATATAATAACTTGTTTATAATTTTTCATTAAAAGTTTACAAATAAGTTTACACATCAAAGTTTAAGAATAAGGAAGAAAAATAATAATTACTTGTGTATGAAAAAAAGTAGTACTATAAATATATACTACAAATCTAGAAAAGATGAACTTACATAAAGTTCGATATGAAAAATATGTTATCTCATGGTAGCTAATTAAGTAAATTGTATAGTTGAGACTCTCTAGACAATAAAATATTGAAAAAAATTAGTTACGTTTATTTAAGATTCTAAGTAATCCACTAACTTACTTATGTATGACTCTCAAATAGTATATCTATTAACTTATATATCTACAGGAACATTTTCTGGAATAGCAGACTGTACACCTTCAATTGCAAGCTATAAACATAACCAACACACAAATTATAATTAAACAAACAAATCAAAGTTTCTATATACAAATGAGTAAATTGCAAGAAAACAATTAACTCAGACAATAATAAACTTATAAAATTAACAACAATCAACAATAAGTCAATAATTAACTTAAAAAATTAACAAGCTAAAATTAACTCAGAGAATTAACAATAATCAATACTAATTAACTCAGAAAATAATTAATTCAGACAATAATAAACTCAGAAAATTAACAATCATCCAAAACACCATCAACTCAAAACAAATTCTAAATTATACCCTACATAACCTAATATTATTTAATTTCTAATTACACTAAATTAATATAACAAACCCTAATCACACACTTCATTAAAAATTTTAATCAATAATTTAATAAAATACCTAAGAAAATTCTAAACAAAAAAATCTTAAAAAATACAAAAACTATAAAAAAAAATTACCTCTAATAGTGACGGCAAAATAGTGGAAGCTTAGTGGTGACAGGAGGCAGCAATGAAACCTACAATGGTGAAACTAGGGTTTAGTAACATAGCAAACAACCAAAAGAAAAAATAGAGAACAACCTTACTTTGGCGCGGTGGACTTCAGCACGGTGATGGTGACGACTTCTGATCGACGGCAACAAACACCAACAGCGGCGGCATGGCGGAGGCTTTCCACAGAAACTCCAACAGTAGTGAGGACGACGATCTGCGACGACAATATTGCTTACCGGTAGCGCATCCTTTTTCATTGGAAGAGAGAGAGAGTGAGAGAGAGAGAGAGAGAGAGGAGTTTCGCGTTTGAGTTTTATCCAAATTTATCATCGTATTTATCGGTGGAAAAATCTAACGTTAAAGTGTTTGTCATTGCCTAAACGATACGTTTTACTAAATCATGTTATTGTTGGACGGAAAATCTTAATGTAAATAAAATTAATTTTTGAATATGAAAAAGCATTTGTAGGATATATAGAGGTAGTGGTAACTGGGGAGATAGATGTTTCACACACAAACCAATTAAGTCTTTGTACGTTTGCTAATCACTTTTTTATTTTTTGTTTGCAAAGTCTTATGAATTGCACCAACTTTTACTGTGCAAGTGTGTTGTGTATGAGGTTCTCCACTTTGATATTGGGTCGGTAAATCAAGGTTTCACTTTTACATCATCATCACTTAATTTGTTTTTCACTGGTTAAAAAAAAGGGGAAAAAAAAGAAAGTGAGATCAGAGAAGTATCTATATAGTTTTATAGTTTGGTCTAAAACTATATGATTATGTTTGAAAATGTTGAAAGTGATAGATGGGAATGACTCATAATTAAATTGAAAGGAAAAAAGAAAAAGTTCGAAATGGAATGGTATAGAATTATTTCGTATATGGATATGTAAAAGTTTTAATAAAGAAACAAGAAATTTATATAACAGGCTAAACTATTCAACCCCATATACCTGGTATATATGCTAACCTTTCACCCCCATATTATTATGTGATATATACTAAATGTCATTTAGTATAATATATTAATAAACTATTGATTATCACTTACAAATTTTCAGTTAAGACCTAAAATGACTTCAAATATAAATTAGTTTTCAAAGATTTTAGAGATCAAAACAAATGATGATATGCTTATACGCTATTTTAATTTAATGCTAAATTGAACCTTCACGGTCCTTATGAATGTGACCCTTAACATGATGCTTGAAAAAGTTGCTCATTTTCTTGACCTTCGAATTCATGTTGGCAATGATAATAATTTACCTCAACTTAAAAAGTTCATTGACTTATTGCCAACTGCCTTATTTAAAACAAATAAATAAAAAGGATCTAACTTTTTTTTCTTATTTTCATATTTTTTATGGTTGTCTATGGTATTTTTTAGTCTATTAGACTAAAGATTATTCCGTCACAAATCTGAACTCCATTTAAAAATATGTTATTGTCTAATAAATTATTATATACACAAGAAAAAATTTAAACCATCCGATACTTGTTTAATCGGATGAGTGAATTGACCTGTCTACAAACTCAAATTGGTTTTCTATTTTCATACTTTAATTTTAGTCATCTCGTACATGCGTGGGCCTCAATGTCGGCTTCTTCACTATTTTAGGACTCTATTTCAACTGTTGACCAAAAGCAACTAAGAAAGAAACTAACTAAACACTACAAGAAATAAGGGGTTTAGCCACGAAAAAAATTGTGGCTAAACTCTAAAATAACCGTAGCAACTATACATTGGCCACGAAAGAATATTTGTGGCTAATCGGGGGTTGCATTTTTAATTTGCCACGATTTTAGTGTTATTATCCACAATTTTAAACATCGTACCTTCAAAGAGCCACGATTTGTATATCATTGTCCGCGCATAATGCCGTGGCTAAATAAGAATAATTAAATAAAAAGTATAATTCTACTACACTTCATCCGTAGTTAATTTGTGCAGGCCGGGTTTTTCAGCCACATTTTTTGTGTGGCTAATGTTGGATTATTTAATCACACTATTTTTGTGGCTAACTCACTATATTTTTCACATACAATTCAGGACTAATTTATGCTAATTTGCTCTAATTGAATAATTTTATTAAATTAAAATTATATTTATATATATTACATTAATAACAAAAATCAAACTTTTTAAATATATAATATCTAACATTTTTCCATAAAAAAATACTAATAATAATAATAATAATAATAGTCTAAACTTATATATAATAAGAAATAAAAAAAATTTAACATAAATAAAATAAATTCTAATCCCTTCTAGATTAAATATATTTAAAATTTTAACTATTACTTATTAAATATATCAATTAAATGTCTAACATATCACACTTTATCACTGTATTTTGATAACAAAAATTTGTACAGAACTGTCATATCCATAGCTTTTTCTCTAAAGTTTCATCCAGTTTCTCTAAATTTATCACACATCATACATTTTCAACACCAAAGACCTTTCCAATTTACCGCGTTGCTCTACGAGCCATTACACCCAGAAATCGTATCAATAAATTTACGTCATTATCTCGATTTTGTCCATGCCCATCAAGTTCCATAATGTCTTTTTCATCCATTTTCAAATGCCAAACTTGAATTGTCGTCCTTTTGCCAGTTGTAATTTCTCCCATAGAAGTGTCTGTAATGAATATAAAATTGAATAAAAAAAATAAACTAAATATTAGAATTCAAAAAATCACGTAAAAAAATTGAAATTTCATATACCTTTTGACATTCACAACTAAAGGGTCATTATAATCTTTTCTGATAGGTATAGTTGGTTGAGACTTATTTCACCCAAACCTTCTGCAAATTCTTCATTGTTGTTGATATTCTGTGTTATCGTAGTTCTGCTAAAAGGGTCTCTTCTGAATTATTATGTTTTTGCTTCACGAAAAAATCTACTAAAAAAACTAACAAATAACAAAGAAAAAATCGGTATTTTGAGTTTGGAGGATACCCTGTCATATGATAGGGTTCATATAGTATGGTTAAAGAGAGTGCTTTTAAGGTGCTGCAGAAAAGTAGGAGTTAAAAGACAACGTGAATGATGGGAAGTTATATTAAAATTTTTCCGTGATTATTTTAACTTTCCGCCAAAAACTACTTCAAAAGTTAAGCGCATATTAAAATTTTAAATTTTAAAAATTCAACTTGACCAATGTTGTTTAAATTGTCTTTTAACTTTCTTTGATCTTAAGAATATTTCTTTCATCTTACTGTTTATTATCTACTAAATATACCTTAAATTATTTTATTTTTAATACAATAGTTATTTATTTATTTTTTAATGATCAAATATAATAAAAAATTTAAATTTAAATTTTGATTTTGTAATATTTTTATCTTTAATTTTTATTACAATAACAATAAATAACCAAAAAACTACTTTAATCAATATATGACCATCACAATCTCTCATTTCATGCAGTTGATAGTTGATGATTTAAACAATATACTATTATTTAATTATTTACCTATTATACATGAAACAATATAACAAGAGTTATACATTAAGTAAATTTTGTAAATATTTTTACTTGAAAATTTTAATGTTTAATAAATTTTAATTACTAAATTAGTTACTAAAATTTTATTATATTAGACAAATTAATTATCAGATAAAATTGTTATAAGAAATTTTTTAAATTAATTTCTTTGTTACTTAATAAAATTTCAAACTTTTATACAAGTGACTCATAAAGTAATTAGTATTAATTTTTTTATAATTGAAAATAATTGTAAAATAATTAATTAATGGAATATACCAATTAAATAATAGTAAAAATAAAAAATTTAATTCATAATTTCACAAAATAATTTTTAAAAAGATAATTATACATATAATAAGAGTATAGTACTCACAAAAATATATAGTATGTACTAAACCATATAAATAAAGACTAATTTTTTTTAATTTATTCTCATTTTTTTAAATTCAAAAAATGATAAATAATTTATTTTTAATAAAAACTAAAAAAATTTTATACTTACAAATTATTGAACTTTTTATTATCTATTCAAATTATATTATTTTAGTTAAATAAATTTTATCTTTATAATTAACTCAAATATTAGAATATTATCTTTATTTTTATAATTTTTTATTTTATCTAAATTCATTTTTTTATATTTTTAGATTTAATTTCATAAATATGTGTTAATGTTAGAATATTAAAAAAATGATACTATACATTAATAAATTTATTTAAAAAATTAATTTATTCAAGATATAATAGCCATGGTACGTTAATGTAAGCAAGAAATACAGCAAGTGGTGGAGCTTAGTTCAGACAAGGGGGGGCCACGGCCCCCCCAAACTTTTTATAAAAAAATTAGTAGTACTTTTTTAAAAGATAAAAAATAATTCAATTGGTTTAAATACTTTACTATGACTTAAAGTACCCAATAAATTTAATAAGCAACACTCTTTCTACCTTTAAGTTTAAATATAAAAAATTAGATATTTTTATTTATTTAATTTAATATTATTTTATATTTTACTATTTATTTAATTTAATTTTTTATATGATAAAAAATAATTGAATATTCAATAAGTATTAATATTATTGTATTTGTATAAATTGATAAAAAAATTCAATAAATATTATAAATTTTAATATTTGTTCTTCTAACTTCTTCTTTACATATTCTACATGATATATATTCAAATTTTATTATAAAATAATAATAAAAAATTAAAGAATTGATGCATTTTTTAAGAGGAAGACTAATATTTAAGAAGGAGAACATATAATTTTTACAATATCAACACATGTAGATAGTTTTTCTACTTTAATGAATCGCGAAAAAAGTGAGATACAACTTTTAAAAGTTCAAAAAGTTACATTTGATAAGTTTGACATTAATTTTTTGGAACGAGACCCTGAAAAACGGCTTTAAATTTGGCAATATCACCAAAACCAGAGAAATGAGATTAGACGAGCTTATCTTAAATGGAGTCCATATCAAAAGCATTTTGACAATTATCTTCTATGTGGCCCCCCAAAATTTTATTTCAAGTTCCGTCACTGAATACAGCTACGAAAAATATTGTTCGTAGCAAAAGATTAAATTTTAGCCACTGTCGTAATGTTTCGTGATAAATAGAAGACACGTTCATTTATTTTTATCACGATTTAGTGTTCGTAGTTAAAATTTGATGGCTAAACACCGTTTTTGTGGTAGTGAAATGACTACCAAAAAAACAAAAGAAACTAACTAAATTCACAAATTAAAAGATAATAATTATTTAGTACTATGTTTTTCAAAGACATACTTTGCAGTTTAGAACATGGCGTGGATGGCGTTTTGTTTATGATGATGAATTTTGGCAATGAGATGCTATATCCAAAGTGAGATGGCTTTCCAGAGGAAGAAACGTTAAAAGTGATAATCTTTGTGGGATTAGATAGCATGAATGTAAGAGATTTTAGAAATACGAATGAAGTGCATTGAATAAAAACAATAAAACATTTCCTAAAAAGGATAGATCTTTGACTAGCTACAGCCTCATCTTGATGGTATATTTGGTTAAACTTTATGAGTATATATAGTTTTATTTGTCTGATTTTGACCAATAAATATATTCCAACATTATTCTTTTAGTTAAGCATTTGATTTTCACAGAAATAATATTCGACAGGAATAGAACAATCGATCTAGAGTTAGTTATTAGTAACATCATTGACAAGTAATTTATAGTAGAATCAATTATTCGTTTGTTAGGCTATATTTGGTTAGTGAGTAGAATTAGATTAGACATATACACAATCAGAGACAATTTTTTTAGCTTCTTTGATAGCTAAGTAGGTAACAAAACACAAATATAAATCCTATCAAATGATAATATTTTCTTCTAAATGAATGATTGCTGATGTTGTTACTCAGATATGTTGAGATATGTTGTGATTTGTTGTTAATTGTATATTTGTGATATGTTTTGTTGTTTAATGCTGATATATTGTTTAATATGTTACATTGTTGTTGTGTTGTTCATCATAAGGTGAGATATGTGACGCGGGCTTAAATTTAATATGAATTCAGTATAAAATTGACTCGAATGATTAAAAATTTTATTGGGTCTAAAATTGAAAAAGAATTAAAAAAATGAATTCAGGCATAATTTAGGGTCGAATTTAAGTTGAGTTAAAATTAATTTTACTTGATCTATGAACACTCCTATAACAGATAATATGAAAATAAAGAGAAGAGAGGAAACAAAAAGACAAAAGACAAATATAAAGATAAAAAGAATAAAAAAATAGAATAAAGTCAACAATCATAAAAAAATCACATAACAAAATTTATAATACTACTATTATATCTAATAAGAAAATTTTAAAGTATATCGGTATATTAGTATTTTAATAATTTTTAAATATTGATCTTAATTATAAAATATATATAATATATATAATTAAGATCAATAATTAAAAATTACTGATATACTAATATATTTAAATTTTTTTATATTATAGTAGTAAAGTATATGACATGACAATATACATTTAATGTAAATATAAAATTATATGTATATTAACAACAAATAAAAAATTTTAATGTATATGTCCAATTAGAATTATTTTTGAAATTTAAAAAAAAAATAAAATATTGTTAAAAAATTAGAATATCCCACTTAAATTTTGAGAATCAATTTAAATGAATTTGAATCATTTAAATTTTGAATTTTTACTTTAGAAAATAAAATATAATCTTTTATTTTTTAATAGTTTCTCTTTCATAATTTTTTTTAATCTCGTCTATAAAATAAATGATAAAAAATTATATTTTATTTTTTAAAATAAAATTTAAAATTTAAAAGATTAAAATACAATTTAAATATTTACCCATTGTATTATTTGCATTGTTTAGTGTACAAGACTACTAGCTAATTGTTTGTTAGTTAAAGCGTATCAACATATTATTAAAAGTAGTTTAGCTCATAAAATAGAGTTAACTTAGTTCCAAGCCTATGAAGCAAAGCAAAGCACATGGAATCTATAGATTGTAGTAGCGTATGTATGTAGCTAAAACTCTGAATAGGGTCATCATGTTTGTTGACTTTCCAACCCTTCCACTGTTGCGCGAGTCCACCTGATGCCTTCCGTGGATCCAATCAAATCTTACTCTTTTTGAAGAGTAGGCCATCTCAATACGTGTCTAGACATAAGTGGTCAAATTGGAACTGTTACTACGTAACGCAGGACCACGAAATCTTACGTTGTCTGTGTCGTGAGAGTGAGAGTTACATGACACTGCATTAGCCTCGATCGCCGTACCGCATTGGCTGCGTATCAGACGCTAATTTCTTATGGGACCCACTCAATCCCTACAACATTTTCGTTTTCCTATTTTTTTCTTTTTCTTCTTCTTTCTGTAGACCGGATTTTTTCGTGATACAATTGTTAGAAATATTTGTTAGCAAATGTGGTGGAGAGAGCCGACAAGTAATAGTTCAAATAACATATTTTTTTCATATTCAATTAAGAGGTTATAGGATTGAGTCTCCTATTTTTGATAAAAAAAAATATGGTCGAGAGAAGAACGAATTATATCTCAAATAACATAATTTTTTATATTTAGGGTAAAGTACTAAATTGGTCCCTAGATTTGGGCGTAATTCTATTTTGGTCCTTAAGGTTTAAAGTGTTCTATTTGAATCCAAAAAAGTTTCATTTAACATCAATTTAGTCCCACAGTGAGGTCAAAATTAAATAATTAACAAAATATCCTACATAACAACAGTACAAGAACAAAATCGATAATCTGGAGAACAAGTACAAGCTCCAGAGGCACAAAATCAACCATTGATGCATCAATACATTTATTTATCATTTTCTTTAGTTTTATAGAAAATATTTTATTTATATTATAAAAAAATAATAAATAAATGTATTGATGTATCAATGGTTGATTTTATGCCTCTGGAGCTTGTACTTGTTCTCCAGATTATCGATTTTGTTCTTGTACTGTTGTTATGTAGGATATTTTGTTAATTATTTAATTTTGACCTCACTGTGGGACTAAATTGATGCTAAATGAAACTTTTTTGGATTCAAATAGAACACTTTAAACCTTAAGGACTAAAACAGAATTACGCCCAAACCTAAATAATCAATTTAGTACTTTACCCTTATATTTATTTAAAAGTTGTGAGTTCGAGTTTTAGTTCTAGTTTTAAAAAAAATGTGTTTGAGATAAATTTTAAAATAATTTCTCAAATTACACTCAAATTTTATAATAGTCTTTAAAATTAATAGTTATTCATATGTATTTTTAAAATTACACTTTAGAATTTAAAGTCGTCCTTCTAACATTTTTAAAGTTATCAACTAAGCGCTATCAAAAAATTGAGGTAGACTCCCTTTTAACATGTTGGCAAGTCGAAAACGACATAATATTTAATTTGGTGCTTAATTTGAGCCAAACGACGTCGTTTCATGGATAAAAGCTTATTAATCGTTCACTCAACTCAACGTTTTTTCTCTCTTCCAAAACAGAAACATAAATTTCTTCCTTTAAAACTCTCTCTTCAATAGCACTATTCTGAGTGACATTGCTACAGCGTGTTCTTTCAAAACTCGACTAATTTCTACAATTAGCTTTTTCGTCGTTGATATTTGTAAAAAAAAAAAAAACAAATAGAGTACTTATATTTATAGATACTACCTATATGTTTTCGATTTTTACAATTGATTTATGGACTCATCTTAATATCGAAAAAGATTCCTAATTTCTTATGCATCTTCACATATGCTTACCGTCGTAAGTTTTCGAATTCAATAAATATTATGTTATTAGGATTGGGGGGTGGCTGTTGTGGAATTGATACCTTGGGTTCCATTATTATTGTTAATTTGTTATTATTATTGTCACCAGTATTATTTCCTCCATTTTTATCACAGCTTTCGCTCTATTATCATTACCTCTTCTACCTTTTACATAGTTGTTGCTGCAAATCTCCTCCAATTTCAAATTAGCATCACTTAATTATCTGTAAAACTCGTGGAATTTTTATTAAAGGATGAATTGTTCGAGCTCCTGACTACATTGCTCGCACTGGTTATAATCATTTAAATTTAAAGATGGAGAGAAGAAGGTCTGCGAGTTTAGAGAAGAGAAGAAAATGGATGTAGATAGTGGTCTTCAATTTTGCGGATTAGGATTTTTAAAATTGATTCAGGAATCAAATTGCCATCAAAATATTTTCTTTTCCACATCACCTATCCATTATTTTGCAAATGTGTCAAAAGAGAATTCACTTCAACTTTTCGATGGCGCCTAATTGATGGAAAATACTTGAAGAGCGACTTTGAGTATTGGAGTGTAACTTTAGAAATACATATGAGTAACTATTAATTTTAGAAACTATTATGAAACTTGAATATAACTAAAAAGACTACTTTAATGTGTTTTGATATTGTAGAATATTGCCTAAAATATACACATTGTATTTTAAAAATTGATAGTATATTTTTTATAATTGATAATGCGTATCTGTAGATTATATTTTTACGAATAAAAATATTTTTTATAATAAACTTTAATTTCTATAAATTAAAATACTTTCTGCAGATTGTATTTTATAAATAAGATTTTTTATAAATTTATTAAAAACTAAATCATCAAATATTTAAGCGGTTTATCAATATTAAAATAATATATAAAAAAATTAGCCACATTTGTTCTACTTCTTCCGTTTAAATAATATTTCTTCTAGGTATTGAATAAATTTGATAAGATTGAGAATACTTATTGTTGATATCAATATTATTCATAAACAATAAACCAGATTCTTAAAAAAAAGACAAAAAGGGGGAATACAAAATTATATATATATATATATATATATATATATATATAAACAATAAACCAGATTCTTAAATATATATATATATATATATATATATATATATATATTATCAATATTCTATTAATTCTATTATGAAACATTTAAGAGAACAATAATTTATGAATATTATCAGTGTTGGAGGAGTGAAAATAAATCTTTCAGTGCTAATAAATTATTTTGAAATTAAACAGAGGAATTATTACAAATATTTTTATTTTTGATAAATTAGAGGAGTGAAAATAAAACGTCTTTCACTCGCCTCATATTCTCTAAAGATGCTTTGTCTTGATTTTCTTTATTAGTGGAAGCAAGAGTCATTTTATTATATTTTTTAGTGACATAACCAAAGCAATAACACTTGCCACAAACTAAATTTAAGTGTTTATATTCAATAAAATATACTACTCTATCTATTTTGATTTTAATTGTCACACAGGCTGTGCTTCAAAGAGGGGTCCTGGAAGGATATATGCCAGCTTCAAATAAGGAAACCATAAATAAGGGAGAAGATGATCAGAGGACTGGCAATGAACGTAGGAAATAACAGAACAACCCGATTTTGGGAAGATGTCTGATTATCTGGTGGAGTCTTGAAGGAGATGTTCCCAAGACTGTTCTCGATCTCAAACCTTAAAGGATCGGTTATTAGAGACTGTGGGTTTTGGGATGGATTAGAGTGGATATGGAGTTTCCAATTGAGGAGACAGCTGTTTCAATGGAAGTTGAAGCTTTTGCACCAACTCCATGAGATCTTACTAACAGTAAAGTTAACGACTGAGAGGAAGGATAGAGTTGTCTGAAAATTTAATAGAACTGGCATTTTCTCAACTAAATCCTTTGTAAAGGTGACGCAAGAAGCGGTTCTCCCGAAGGAAATAACGAACTATAGTTTTGTTAGTACTGTTTGGCGAGGCTTCGTCCTGCCTAGGGTTGAACTATTTATTTGGTTTGTGTTTATTGAGAGGGTGAATATTAAAGAACGACTATCTAGATTAGGTGTCATTGGTCAGCATGATAATATGTGTGCTTTATGCAGTAAGGCTGTTGAGTCCGCTTTTCATCTGTTTGTTGGGTGCGAGATCACTTGGTAACTGTGGAACGCTTGGCTGTTCGCCCTTGAAAGGTCATGGACTATACCAGGGACACTGAAGCAATACTTTGAGAGTTGGACGCAGGCGGCACGGAAAAAGAGTGAGAGAAAAAGGTTGTTGGTTGGATTTTTTACTGTCATTTGGATAGTTTGGCTAGAGAGGAATGATCGCGTATTCAATAATCATGGCTCAGGAGTCGTGGAACTAATCAACAAGTCCTTCATGTTCTCTGACGAGTGGCTTGATGGTGCTCCCTTTGGTTGTTGATGGCAATGCCGAAGATGACGAGGGATAGATACCATGCTTGGGATTGTTAGTAATGTTTGAAATTTCATGTTTACTTATGTTCTTGACTCTAGTTGCTCCACTGTGCTGTGTACTTGTCCCGCTTTGCAGATTTAATTGCTATATCAACTCGGATCGAAATGTCCACTGCTGCAGCAATTCTCATCATAGTCTCTTTTTGATAGAATTTGATATTCAAACCTGAGATTCTTATCCATACCGATATAGATCCAAAATATTCTTCACATGATACAAACTCAAGATTTCAAGATTTCACCGCCACATAGTGATTTGCAATCATCTATAGTCCACCGAAAAAGACTCTCTCCCTGTCTTCTCGCAGGTCGAACTTGATCAAAAAATATCCAAAACCAACATATAAAATTTCGTAACCTCCCTTCGTCCTCCAAACACCCTTGTGCTTATGAACTATAGCCGTATAATTAAAGTTTTTATCCAAAACCTTAATTACAGTGGCATCTAAATACGCATCGCCAATGCCTCTCTCGCTTCAAGTGTGAAGGTAACACATGGTATATCTGCATCATCTTACTTTTCCACAATTGTTACCATCTTCTCCCTTACAAGGCTTTCAACCACCCACAACATCTTGGCTATAGATGCATCCACCATCTTGTCTTTAAAAAAAAATTTGAAGGGTACTTTGTCATGAATCTTCGATGATCCCTCACCTGTTATTGTTCCATAATATCAAGCACCTATTTACTAATTATTTTTTAACTAATAAAAAATTTGTTTGATAATTTTTAAATTTTAAATTTTTTATAATCGACTCATCTTTAAACATTTTTTATTAAGTAAAGAATACTTTTTTTTTAATTAGCAAATTTTATTATTTTATTTATTATATTTTATATTAATGACTCATATTTAAAATTTAAATTTTATAATTTAGAGTTTAAGAAGGATTGTACTTTGTACTTTTTTTAGAGCACATTTGAAAGATAATTTAAAATTAAATATAAAATTTATTCTTCCAATATTTAATTTTATTTTAGTTAGAATTTTATATTATTTTAATTATTTTATTAATATAATTATACAAATAATAAAATTTTATTGATTTTCTATTAAAATGATATGTTATTTCTAAAAGAATATCAATTTTATTTTATCAATCAATTATAATATAGATTTTAATTTTAAATTAATTTATTTTTTTTAAATATAAAAAAATAATATTCTAAAAATATTTTATTAAATTATAAATATTTGATGAGTGAGATGGCAGTCTGCCAGAAGATCTAAAATTAATTTTAAATTTTTTATTGTGAAAGAATGGAAATACATGAATTGTGTTGATATCGTTGCGTCATTGATGATGCAAAAAATAGGCATTGATAATGTAGCTTTGAAAATTTGCCGACAAGTTAAAAATGGGACCACAACTGACTTTTTAATCCAACGGCTGATTTCCTTCCACGTTATCACCAATAGAACCTCCCAATAGTCCGCTTTAACGGCGTCGAAATTTTGCAACATCCATATTTTTCGAATTTCGATGCTGCAATTTCAGATATCTTAACAGGCAACAGTATTTCAAAATGACATTACTACGGCAAATTAATTTAATATTGAGATGGGATGTGTGTTTTTTAAAAATATGAAATATTTTTGATAAATGTGATAAATATGAAAACCATTAATAGATAAAACAAATCATTATTAACGTTCATAATATAAAGAAATCGTAAATAACGATTTCATATATTTGAAATTTATAGTTTTTTGTACATACAAATTGTGAATAACATTTTGAATTTTTTTTTTTTTGCATCAATTTTATTTTATTTTTCTTCTTTTACAAAATATTAACCCTATGACCATGAACCTTTACTATGCTTTTATAATTCTAGAGTATTTCTACACTAGTATTACTAATTTACTACACCATACTGCATGCAGCTATCACTCGCTCTTAAATTCTTAATACAAGTTTCCTCTAGGTCTAATAATTAACACTTATACTGCTAATTAAATATATGCCCAAATTAACCACAGAATCAAAAACTACTACGATATGTTAAAAAATTAACGATTTTTGTGTAAAAAGTTTTAAATATATAAAATCGTTATTCACGTCTTTTTTTCATATTATAAAAGACATTACAAAAAAAATTGTGGTTCTCAATTTTATTTTAAGTATTTAGATAAGTATGATAATGTGAATGTTTATTTAATGGGCGGTTCACTCATTTTAGGATGAGAATTTATTTTTTTAAAATAAAATGAAATTAATGAAACTAAAAATCAATGTTCTTATACGTCTATAAATAGGTATGAACTGATACAAAAGGAATATATACACACAAGCAATAAAAAATTTTTTCTCTCTCTTTATACACTACTAATAGTTTTTCTCTTTCTCTTTTTTTTTGTTAATGCATATAAATATATGAATAATTTTATTGAGTTAATACTAGAGTCTTCTATTTACACATCTTTATTTTATATTTAGTATATCTTCTTTTATTTATTTTACAACATGTTATTAGCACGAGATTCTGATAAAATTTTAGAAAGATTCACGTAACAAATTTTCATTATGTCGAAACTCTCTCATCTTGAATTTAATGCTATTGATATATCTGGAAACAACTATTTATCATGGATACTAGATGCTGAAATCCATCTTGATTCAATGGATCTTGGAAATACCATTAAGGTTGAAAATAATGTATCCCAAAAGGATTAAGCCAAAGCCATGATCTTCCTTTGTCATCATCTTGACGAAGGATTGAAAAATGAATATCTCACATTAAAAGATCTTGCAGATATGTGGAAAGACCTTGAAGAAATGTATAATTATAAAATTAAAAAATAGTGATATTTCCTCAAGCCTAATATGAATGGACGCACTTGCGTCTGCAGGATTTTAAATTCACAAATGAATATAATTCAGTAATATTTTGAATCACCTCACGAATGAAATTATGTGGGAAAAAGGTAACTGATAATGATATGTTAGAGAAAACTTTCTCGACCTTTCATGTTTCAAAAGTGCTCCTGCAGCAGCAATATTATGAAAAAAGATTTAAAAAATATTTTGAGTTAATTTTTTACCTTCTTGTTGTTGAACATAATAATGAGTTACTTTTAAAAAATCACGAAGCGCGCCCAGCTGGCGCTGCCTCATTTCCTGAAGCAAATGCGGTAAATCATTACCCCAAAAGAGGTAAATGGCAAGGTGTTAGTAACAAGAAAAATTATGGAAGGAAGAAGAATTATGTTCACAAGAAAAGATCTCACCAGAAGTGGGATAAAAAAAAAAATATTGGGCAAAATAAATCAGCAGAGGATAAATATTTCCGTTGTGGTGGAAAGGGCCATTGATCACGTATCTGTCGTACCCTAATGCACCTAGTTGATATTTATCAAGCATATTTGAAAAAAAAACGACAAAGAAAAAGAAACAAAATTTGTTTTAAATGATGTTGAAAATGACCCCACTAATTATGATGTATCTGATTTCTTTGACAATCTTGAAGAAAATAATGGTCATTTGATTAATGATGAAATAGTTTAATATGTGTGATTGTTAAATATTCATGTAAATAAATAATGTAAAAAACTTATTGTTAAGTTTTATTTTATATGTATTTAAGTTTCAAATATAATGTATATAAATAATAAAATATTAATGTTTATGTTTAAGAATTTTGAAATTATTAAATGTGTCAAGTTTTAATAATAATAATAATAATAATAATAATAATAATAATAATAATAATAATAAAATTTTAGTATATGACATTATTTTTATGTACAATGTTTCTTAGAAAAATAATTCCAATCAAGAATTCAATTTGACTATGCATGTACTACTGCTCATTTTATTATTATTATTTGTCTTTGAAGAAAATGAAAAGGATATATAATGAAGATGTATGCTTTGCGGATAGTGCAAGTTCGTACACTATTCTCAAAAGTAATATATACTTTACCCATCTTGTGCCAAAAGAAGAATATGTTAATATTATTATTGACTCGGGCAATGTGATAGAAGACTCTGAAAGAGCTATAATTTTGTTTTATGGAGGAACAAAATTTATAATAAATAATACACTATTATCTACTAAGTTTCTAAAGAACTTATTGAGTTTCAAAAATATTCGCCGAAATGGATATCATATTAAAAGAATGAAGGAGAGAAATCGTGAGTATTTATATATCACAACTCATAATTCAAATAAAAATGTTATATTAAAAAAGTTGCTCTCACTTTCATCTGGGTTATATTATACTAAAATTAGTGCAATGGAATCACATGTCATTATAAACCAGAAGTTTACTAGATCAAATGAATTCATAACTTGGCATGATCAATTGGGTCATCTGAGAATAACCATGATGCGAAAAATTATTGAAAACTCCTATGGACATTCACTAAAGAACTAGAAAATTCTTAAATCTAGTGAATTTTGTTGTGTTGCATGTTTTCAGGAAAATTTAATTTTAAAGTCATCACCAGTAAAGATTGGATTTGAATCCTCTGAATTCCTAGAAAGGATTTAAGGCGATATATGTGGACATATTCATCCACTATGTGAATCTTTTAGATATTTTATAATCCTAATAGACGCATCTTCGAAATGGTCACACGTGTGCTTATTGTCTTCTCGCAACTTGGCGTTTGCGAGATTACTTACTCAAATTATTTGATTAAAAGTACAATTTTTAGAAAATCCAATTAAAGCAATTCATCTTGATAATGCTGGTGAATTTACTTCCCAAGCTTTTGATGCCTATTGTATGGCTAATGGAATAAGTGTTGAGCATCTAGTAGCTCATGTTCACACACAAAATAAGTTAGTAGAATCACTTATTAAACGCCTCTAATTAATTGCTGGACCCTTACTTATGAGAACAAATCTCTCCACCTCAACTTGGGGGCATACTATTTTACATGTCACAACACTTATTCGTGTGAGGCCAACAAGTTACCATCAGTTCTCCCTTATGTAATTAGCTTTTGGCCAGTAGCCAAATATTTCCCATTTAAGAATATTCGAGTATGCGATATATGTCCTCATTGCACCACTTTCTCACACTAAAATGGGACCCCAAAGAAAATTTGAGATATATGTTGGATATAATTCTCTATCTATAGTAAGGTATATTGAGATATAAACTAGAGATGTATTTAAAGGCCGATTTGTGGATTGTCATTTTGATGAATCAAAATTTTCAACATTAAGGGGAGATAATAAGCTTTCTGAGAAGGAAATTAATTGGAATGCATCATCCTTTATGCATTTAGATCCTTGATCAGGGCAATATGAACTAGAAGTTCAAAAGATTATACATTTGTAAATAATAGCAAATGAATTGCCTGATGCATTTTCTGATACAAAGAGGATAACCAAATCTTATATACCAGCAGAAAATACCCCAATTCAAATTAATGTCTCAGTTGGACAAGTGGCCACTGAAACAAAGTCACGCCAGAAGCGTGGTAAACTTGTCGGTTTCAAAGACAAAAATCCTAAAAAAAAAGAAGTAAATACTATTCCTGTTGAAAAAGACATATTAAAGACATCTGCAGTTGTCCAAAATTTTGATATAGTTTTAATGTCAGAAGATGTTCAGATACCTGAAAATTGTAAAAATGACGAGATCTCGATAAATTATGTCTTTACAGGAAAAAATGGGACCAAAATAAGACAATTGTGAATGAAATATTTGCCTATAATGTGACATTAAATATCATGCATAAAAGTAAGGATTTTGATCCAAGAATAGTCGAAGAATGACAAAGAAATGATTGGCCAAAATAGGAAGAAGTCATAAAGGCTGAGTTAGACTCACTTGCAAAACGTGAAGTCTTTGGACATGTAGTCCGTACACCAGAAGATGTAAAACCTGTTGGATACCGATGGGTATTTGTGTGAATACGAAATAAGAAAAATGAAGTTGTGCGCTACAAAACCCGACTTGTGACACAAGGTTTTTCACAAAGGTCCGGTATAGATTATGAAAAAACATATTCCCGTATAGTGGATGCAATGACATTGCGTTATTTGGTCAATTTATCCGCATATCATAAACTACATATGCATTTAATGGATGTGGTAACTACCTATTTATACAAATTATTAGATCATGAAAGTCCCTAAATGACTAAAGATATTTAAATCATCCAATGAATATTAGCAAGGGCTATACTCAGTCAAATTGCAAAGTTCTTTATATGATCTAAAGCAATTTGGACGAATGTGGTATACTCGTCTTACTGAGTATCTGACAGAAAATGGATTTAAGAATGATGATATCTGCCCGTGTATTTTCATAAAGAAATATGTATCTGGATTCATTATCATTGCTGTGTATGTCGATGATTTAAATATCATTGGAACTTTTGAAGAGATTCCAACAATTATAAAAATTCGGAAAGAAGAGTTTGAGATGAAAGCTCTTGGAAAGATTAAATTTTGTCTCAGCCTGTAGATCGAGCATACAAAAAATGGAATCTTTATTTATCAAACAACATACACAAAAAATATATTGAAGAGATTTTATATGGATAAATCACATCCAATAAGTACTCCAATGATTGTAAGATATTTGGATGTGGAAAATGATCAATTCCGTCCTAAGGAAGAAAATGAAGATATCCTTGGTCTTGAAGTATCATATCTTAGTGTCATTGGAGCACTAATGTATCTTGCTAATAATACACGACCTAACATATCATTTGCAGTAAATTTATTAGTAAGGTATAATTCCTCGCCAACCAGAAGACATTGGAATGGAATCAAACAAATTTTTCGATATCTTTATGGAACGATTGATATGGGATTGTTTTATCCCTATGGATTCAAGTTACAACTAGTTGGCTATGCAGATGCAGGATACTTGTCTGATCCACACAAAGGGAGATCTCAAACAGGATACCTGTTCACATATGGTGGTATAACTATATTATGGAAGTCCACGAAATAGACGGTAGCAGCAACCTCTTCTAATCATGCTAAAATACTAGCGATATATGAAGCAAGTCGCGAGTATTTTTTGCTCAAGAGTTTGATCCAATATATTCTGTCATCATGTGGACTGATTGATCATAAGATAACTCTAACTGTTCTGTTTGAAAATAATACTGCATGCATTGCTCAATTTAAGGGTGGATACATCAAAGGTGACAAAACAAAGCATATTTCTCCCAAAATTTTCTTCACTCATGATCGTCAAAATCAAGGGACAATTGATGTCTAACAGGTCCGCTCAAGTGACAATCTGACAGATTTATTCATAAAGTCACTCTCAAAATCCTCCTTTGAAATATTGGTACATGAGATTAGGATGTGTCGATTTTGAGACATTAAATGATGTCGACAATAGGGGAGACTATACTCTTTTTTCCTTGATTAGATTTTTTTTCATTGGATTTTTCTTGACAAAATTTTTAATGAGCCAGTTTCCTTCACAAAGGATATTATACTTTTTTTTTCTTCACTAATTTTTTTCATTGGATTTTTCTTTAATAAGGTTTTAACGAGATATATTCCTAAATGGTAATCCAAAAAGTAGTGTTGAAATAAATATAATGATGTGAATGTCCATTTAATGGGCGGTTCACTTTTTCGAGGGTGAGAATTTATTTTCTCAAAACAAAATAAAATTAATAAAACTAAAAAGTAATGCTCTTGTATGCCTATAAATAGGCATGAACTGATGCAAAAGGAATATATACACAGAAGCAATAAAAGCTCTCTTCTCTTTCTTTATACACTACTAATAATCTCTCTTTTTCTCTCTTTTTTTTACTGCATATAAATATATGAATAGTTTTATTGAATTAATACTAAAATTTTCTATTTATACATCTTTATTTTATATTTAGTATATCTTTCTTTGTTTATTTTATAACATTAAACAATTTATTATTATTTTTTAAACAATCTCACAATTTATACTAAAATTACTTTTTAGATACACTTGATTTTGAATTTTCTGTCGTTCAAAGTCATTAATAGCAACAAAAATTAATGGTTATTCACGAATCACGATTCGTATTAAAGTCACTTTTTAGAATCATATATACGTAGTGGTGTATTACATTATTTTTAGCCAATATCTCAGTATTATACCGATTGTACGCCCATATTTAAAATAAATTGCGCAGTACTGCCCTCATGACCAGCCCTACGCAACAAACTTCAGCTTCAGTACGAACACAAATGGCAGACCCACCATAATAATTGCTTGGTTCATTTATCATTTATTTTTTGGAGGTACCATTTTTTTCTCTTCTTTTTTCAATTAATTTTATATAAAATTTAATTTTTTTTTAAATTATATATTATATAAATATAGTTAGTCATTTTATATAAAGTATAACTATTTGTTATTTCTAATTCTAAAAAAATTTAAATTTTAACTCCTATATCATCTTAGAAGGCTATATTTATATTAATCTTTTTAACATAAAAAATTTTGGTAATCATTCTTGAGATGCTAATGAGTCAAAGAATAATTTTTAATGAATTTTTAGAAATAATTTATTATTCCGTTTTAAGTATCTTGGGTGATATTGAACAGGATGTAAATCATAGGATCCAAGTAAGTTCGTCAAAATGGCAGAGTGCATCTAGTTTTATATGCGACAAAAAAGTGCCTTTAAAACTTAAAGGTAAATTCTATCGCACTGCTATAAGACCGGCTATACTTTATGGTACGGAGTGTTGGGCGGCCAAATGGGAGCCTGAACATAAGCTGAGTGTGGCAGAGATGAAGATGTTGAGATGAATGAGTGGACATACGCGATTGGATAAAATAAGGAACGAAGCTATAAGAGAGAGAATTGAAGTAACACCCATTGTGGAAAAGATGGTTGAATCGCGTCTCAGGTGGTTTAGACATGTGAAAAGAAGATCGATAGAACGCCCAGTCAGGAGGATGGATGAGATGGAAGATGGACAAGGGGCGAAAGGCAGAGGAAGATCTAAAAAGACCATCTATGAGGTGGTCAAACGAGATCTACATGTAAACGGTCTCTTTGTAGATATGATACATGACAGAGCACAATTGCGTTGTTTGATTCATGTAGTCAACCCCACCTAGTGGGACAAGACTTTGTTGTTATTGTTGTATTTATTGTTCCATTTTAAATTTATAAATTTATAAAAATGTAGATTTTTCTGAAATTTAAACTAAAACACAAAACTTAGATTTTTGTTCTTATTCGTTTTGATTTTTTTATTAATATTTATGTTTTGAAGTTAAACAATTAACTTAAATATAATAAATGTCAATACTCAGTAAAAATAGTAAATCAAATCAAGTCGATTCGATTAAAATCGAATCTATTTTATTCGATCTACTAATGTTACAACATATACATGCTAAATCAAATTCAATTGATTTGATTTATTATTAAAATTATAAATCGAATCTAATTTATTCGATTTAAATAAAATCATTTAAGACATTTATGTAAGCTATTTTATTTTAAAATATTAGTGTAATATTAGATGCCATTTAATTTGTTTATGTTATTTATCCCAAATGATCATTGAAAATGTTTATATTTTAATGAGCAATTTTACCTTAAAATGTATGATGTAGAATAACAGTCAACATATTAGACATTATGATTATTTGAATAAAGAATAAAACTCTACGTCCAAACAAAATACTTAATAAGTCTAACTAAGTTGTTATAGCAGTTTTTCAAATCATGCGCTTCTTTTTCTTTCTCCTTCCCCGTTTCCTTCTCCTCCTCCTCTTCCTCCTTCCAAATTCGCGCACGCAGGTTCTTTTTCTTTCTTTCTTCTCCTTCGTTATCATCATTACCAATAATCGCAACATTTTGCAAACATTTTTATTAGTTCTAATTTTCTTTGCTACAATCATTGAATAATTTTGGTTCATTTCTTAATTTATTTCGGTTCATTTGTGTGTTAATTGAGATTCACCTGATGCTGCTGATAACTATTGACCAAATTTTTTATTCCTTAAATAATTAATTTCGATTTATTTCTTAGTTTAATTGAGATTCATTTGGATCTAAAATGAATTCGATGTGTTTTTGTTAATGATTGAGTCTTTTTTTAGCAAAAAAGAATGAAATTATTTATTATTATCACTTCATTCAATTGTATTAGATTTTATTCCATTCCATTCAATTTGTCTTGAAAGTCATTCCAACATAGGGACAAATTATTCATCGATAATATACTTAGAGTGCAAATGAATCGAAAATATTATTAAAATGAAACCATTTGTATAATACAAAATGAACCGAACACTATATATGAATCTCACCCAACCATACTCTGGATTCCATAAATTTTAAGCAAGCTTGAAATAAAAATTGGGAATGAATGTCTAGAAAACTATTGCCAAATTAAATGACTTGTCAATAATATTAGTTTTCACACAACAAGTTATATACTAATAATAACTATAATTATAACTATAAGGAAAAGTATAGGTAATCAATAATATTTTTGAACAATGTGTGAATAATGTGAATTAATATCAGCAATCGAGATTTTGTCTCTCAGCTGCTTGCTTCTTATTCTTCAAGTCATGCATAGTTTTAATTACAGTATAAAATGAGAGAATATGTAAGTAACCTCACTATATTGTCATCATAATATAAAATTAACTATTGTTCTATAAACATTGTTCTTTTCTTCATTTTTATTAGATATTTATGTTATTTCTTATATAAATTCGAATTCATAAACACCTGCGTCTAGAATGAACCGAAAATATTATTAAAGTGAAACTATTGTATAATACCAAATGAACTAAACATTTGTCCATTATATAAATTTAAATTCAGAAACACCTACATCTAGAATGAGCCGAAAATATTATCAAAGCGAAATCACTACATATTACTAAATGAATCGAACATAGTCTATTATATAAATTCAAATTCAATTCAAAATATTGATTTTTATTAACAAAATGTTGGTATTGTTGGTACTTACGATAACGAATACGTGTGCGAATTTGAAAAAAAGAGGAGGAGGAAAAGGAGAAAACAGAGAAATAGAAAGAGAAGATGAAAACGAAAAAGTTGTGTTATTAAAATGCGTTTATGATATATATTGGTATAATAAAAAAGATTTTTGTTGAGTTTAAGCCAATTTAATTGAATTTGAATATAAAAATACTTGAACGTGTAGTTGAATTGTTGAATAAAATAGATGTTTATAATTAAAATACCAATTAGACATTTCTCCTGTTTTGCTACAAAATCTCGGAATAAACTTTAGGAAGCATTTCAAGTGCACCGGGAGTACTGGTGTACCAGTTGTTTTAACCGTTGATCTGAATTATAAAAATATATATAATATATATTAATTAAAATCAACGGTTAAAACAACTGGTGTACTGGTGCTCCCTGATGCACTTGAAATGTTTCCTAAACTTTAAACTATTAGAAAATAAAATTTCACGAGGTCGTACAAGTTATGATAGACAATTGTTGTAGCAGGTAATATAATTATTTAGGATATAAATTAAATCCTTAATCTATATATAGTTATATACTAGTAACCAAAAATAAAAACGTTACTTAAAAGACATTTCAATGACTACGTCATGGTATTAATAAAGTAACCAACTAATACTCCATTTATATATGTGGCTAAGAGTAGAGATCAGATATCTTTTATTTGTTAAAGAAAAAAGATATATCTTCAATGTATAATGTAAAGATATATCTTTTATTTGGATAATGCTAGAAAAACAAAAAAAAATGAAAATTTACTTTATTTAGTATTTATTAATTGTCGCAACAATTAATAAATATTAAATAAGGTAATCGACAATTAATAAATACTAAATAAGGTAAGTTATGGCTGTATTTGTATATAAATATTCAATTAGGTCATTTAAATGATTTGTATGCATCGATTTGGTTATTGAAAATTAAAGTATCTAACTAAATCTCCGAAATTAAAAATCATGAATGACCATTAACCTTACATACATCAGCACCACGTAGACTAATAGAGTGATGACTGAAGACTACAAAACGGACAAAAGCTTATGGAATGGAATTTATGTTTTTAACTTTTGAGTAACTTAATTAGGGATTTTAAAATTTATTATATATTATTAATTTTATAACTAAAAGATGTTATATATTATTTTTTTGTTATATTTGAAATCAATTTTTTTTAAAATTAAAAGGTTTTTTTTCTCATTCTTTTATGTATTTTATTTTTTTATATTATTATTAATGACTAATTATAAATTTGACAATCAAAATATATAACATGATATTCTTTAATTATATTAAAATAAATTAAAATTAAAATTAAAATATTAAAATTGAAATATAGCTATATTATTTATTATATATTACTAACTAATTTAATAACCAAAATATATTACATGACACTCTCTTATTAAAATTAAGAAGAAATATTTCTCCTTAAAATTAATAAATTCCATTCTTACATTCTCTCATCTACCTCTCTTTCTTTTTCTATTTCTCTCTACCCTTCTCACTATATATATAGTTCATAATTTATATTTTATGTTAATAATTTGATAAATAAAAATATGTCACCAGATATTTTTCATTACAACTAAAATAATTTTTTTAAAAAAATTAACAATTTTTTTCTCTCATTCTTCTTCTTTATTTTCTTCTATCTTTTTTCTTATTCTCTATTTTTCTATACCTTTCTATTCTAAAAGAAAAATTAACAAAATAATACAATTCAAATAAAAAATATTATTATATATATATATTTTATTTTTTATTTAGTTTTAAAATTTTACTGTTTATTTTTTTAATTTATATTTTCACTTCTCTTCCTTCAAATATTTATTATATATAATTTGGAGAGAATAATAATAATATTGTGATTAAAAGTTAGAATCAAGATTTAATTGTTCTTAAAAAAAATAATTTTGAGTTAATTTTATAACTATCAATATAAAATTTTTTATACTAATATCTAATTATATTTTTATATACGTAGAAAAAAATATTATTTTTAAATATAAAGTATACAAATTAATTATTTTTATTTGTGCAACAGACTTAACACGTAATCAAATATAAAAGTATATACGTTAAATTGTTTCAAATTTTAGATACCAAATATTAAAATTAATTATTAGTAAAAAATTAAACTCTTTCACATGAAAAAAATAACTAAAAATTTTATTATTTATTTTTTTTTATCTAAAAAAACCCTGATTTTCTTAGTTTATGAAATTTTTGTCTCCTACAATTTTTTTATAAAAGTTGTTTGATTCTATATATTTTTTTACAATAATTTATAATATTAAAACAAAATTAATATAATTTTTAAAAATTTATATTCTTATAATATTGTTACAGATACTAATTTTAAAAACTAAACCAAAGCACGCTAAAATTCAAGAATCAATTTCGATAATTCCTTGTATTTTCTTACTATGAATAGTTTTTTTTTTTTACCAAATATAGGAGACTCGAATCCGCAATCTCTTAATTGAGTATGGGGAGACTATGCCATTTGAATTATTACTCATTGGCTTACTATGAATAATTATCATCACTAGTTATGACTTATGAGATTAATTAAACAATAAATATTATGTAATCTAATTTACATAAAATTAAAGAAACATTGACCAACTTCTATCTCTTAAAACAAATCTAGAAAAAGATTAATTAGTCATTAATTTTTTCAACAGACAATAAATTAGTCTTGTAATGAAAATTTTCTGTTATCACCATAGCTAACAAAATAATAAAAATGGAGAATAATTTTAAAAAATTTATAAAAGATAAGTAACAATATCAAATTCTAAAATGACAGTTGTATTAATATCCTTAAATTTTATTTAAAATGCCAAAAAAAACACTAAAGTTATGTTTGTTTTTAAAAATAAGATAGTATAAAACATCGAGAATAAGACATAATTAAATGGTCAATTCTTGTTTACTTCCTCTCATTGACCAAATAAGAGATCAAAGTCATTGTTCAATTTTTACGAACTAATTTTGCTACATATTTCTTTTAATTCATACTTTTGCTTTATTTGGTTATGGTCAATGGCAACTTGGGAATTATATATAGTCGTGGTAGTGCTATCGAATATTGGGGTTTAACCTAACCACACACAATTTATAAAAGGTCCCACTAACTGGCAACAAAATCCCCTGGTCAAAATGCCACTATATATAAAGGGTTATTAAATTTTTACAACTTATATTCCAAGTACGGGGCCATAAATTTATGGTAATGCTATGTACCAGCCTTGCATCTATATTTAGTAGCTTATTGGGGCATAATTATTTTTTTTTTCAAATTAAAGCAAATAATAATACGATTACAAAATGGTCTAAAATGTTGGTTTAGTTACTCCTAGATTGAAAACAATATTTTTTTTTTCACAAGTAACCAGTATTTTTCCTTTATATGTATCATATATTTTTTTTCACTACTAGAAATTATCTTTTTAGCAATATTATTTTCTCAATGACAAATTTTTTGTTAGCAATAATATTTATGTAGTTGGAATTTTCCACAATTGTTACTATTTTTTATTAATCTCGTATTTATGGTAATAACAATGGCTATTACTATATAATGTGACATATATATAACAATAAAAAATATTAAAATATATTCATATTTATAATATAATAACGAGATTAAACATTATAAGTTTTTTTGTGTGTGTGTGTGTGTGTCTTAAACATTGTAAGTATAACTTAACCTCAATAATAACAAATCATGCTGTCCCTTCTTTCGGGTCATACTGAGAGATAATTAAAAGGCAAAATATTTTTGAAGTCATGTAATGATTTAGGCTCAATTTTGGTAAATATCTTAACTAAATTTTTTTTAAAAAAGATAGTTTAATAAACAATAAATATTTATATTAAAAATAGTTTATGAATAAGTTATTTTATGTTTAATTTTTTAGTTTTAAAAATATTTATTTTAAAAGAAATGTAATAAAAAAATTTTATTATAAGAGAAGTTATTTTTTTAATTTCTTTATAAACACTTAAATATTTTTTTAGAAAACTATAATTTAATTTTAAAAATAGTACCAGACATTAATACTACTATTTTTTATAAGTAAAAAATTAAAAAAAATAAATTTTAAAGCTTTTCAAACAAGTTCTTAGTACATATATTAAAAACATTATTTAATTAGGGGAAACATTGTGATGAAAATAATAATTTTAGCTTGTTATTTGATTTGCATTTGATGTATTTTTTGGCTTATATAAATGTTATTGGAGAACTATTTTATATATATATATATATATATATATATATATATAAATGAGTACCGTTAGAGGTTTGGTATATAATTTGTTTTTTCAAAAATACTCTTCTTCATTTATGTCTTTATCAAAAAAAATGTAAAGACATGATAATCTCATTCCTAATTTTTATAATGCCACTTTTTTATATTTTTTGCATTGTACTTTGTATAAATTTGTGAAAAAAAAAAGAAATGACATTATCAATATAGGAATAAATTTATCACTTCTCAAAAAATTATCATTTTTAAAATTTAATTACAAAACTTTTAATATAAATCATTGCAGGTAAATTACGTTTAAAAAATATTAAATACTAAGAATTATCTACTAGATTAGTCATAATTTATTTTTAAATATTTACGTATTATACTAATCACTAAAATAATTAAATATGTCATAATAAAATAATTAATTTTTAAATAACAAATATTCAATAATTAATTAATAATTAATTTTTTGTGCCTATATAATATGATTGATATACCATTATAAAGTAATATTTTAATAGACAATCTATTAGTAACTTAAACTAAACGGAAGGTTATCAGGTGTACCAGGAACACCGGTATTCCAGTTGTTTTAATCGTTAATCTGAATTATAAAAATTATATATAATATATATTAATTAAAATCAACGGTTAAAACAACTGGAACACCGATGTTCTGAGGAACACCTGATAATTTTCCTAAACTATAATCTATAATATCTATGGTCAGCTAGGGGAGAATCTAGTTAGTGCTTTAAAATAAATAAAAATTGAATGACAATGTGGTGCATTAACGTTTATACTACATGTATATTTTTTCACTAAAATTAGTTATTAGTATAAAATATATATTAAAATATAAATATATATTAAAAATAAATTAAATTATATATATATTTATACACAAATATATTAATAACTAATTTTAATGGCTAATTTTAATATACAATAATTTTTTTGGTGGTAGTATATCATCATAATTAATATCTTACCTTTATTTAATTCTTATCTCCTATGATCACTGCTATTTTGTTTTCCTGAAAATATGGATCTCTATTTTTGAAATAAAAGTAAAATTTAGCTAAAATATATTTTAAAGATATATATTAAAAATATAATAATAGATTTTTTTTATGTATTCAACATATAAAAAATGTAAAAGCTTATAGTCAAATATTCTTTTATAATATTAAAAAAAAGTTTAATTTTAATACACTGACTTTGTAAAGTGTTTTATACAGTCGTACAATTATATATATTTTTTTAGATAATTATTCATCCGATTAATATAAAAAATAATTATTTTTACTTATATAATATTATATAATTAAATATATGTGTAAAACTACTTTACTGACAGTACATCAAAATTAAATTCTATTTTTAAAATGTATCCTCAACAAATATTAAAAATAAATTAATAAAAGCAATCAAGGGGTTTAAATGAATCTCATGGTGATCATGCCTGAGAATAAAATCAACGGTTGAAATTCTACCTACCCCTCTTGTTCCCATCTACTTCTCAGGCCAATTAATTTTCCTAAGCACTCCAAACATTGAAAATTGCAAAATAAAATAAAATAAAATAAAAGTGGAAAAGGGAAGTGATTGTAACGCACGCGCTGTGGTATAAGTAAGCAACGATAAATCACGATTCACGTAAACTTGTTGAGAAGCAGCCACGTGGAGGGTAATATTGTACATTGAATTTATTATTCGTACACGCGCGCAAGAACCTTACTTTAGAGTATTTAGTCTTTATTATTTATTTATTTATTAATTATTATTATTATTAACTTGTCGGGTTTCACATTTCAAAGATCCGAAATGTTCCAAAGATTGCGAAGGCAGAACCAGGAAACTCTAATTTGACGGGAATTTTCATCCAATGCGAATATTATTACCATAATCTCTTTCCAGATTTCACATTTGATTCTTCACAATTTCATCTCCGATTCTCTCACTTTTTGTTACACACATATATAATATTAATAATATTATATTAGTTATTATTATTATATATTATATTGTACTTTTTTTCCCCCTTAGGGAAATTGTGTTGTCACTTTGGTCAATTTTTCACTTTGTGTTGTTGTTGATGATGATCAATTTTACCATCTGCGAGTGAGTGAAATTGTGAGTGTTGTTTCCTTGATTTTTTCTTTCTCCCTTAAAGGATTAAAAGGCTGTTCTTAGATTGATTGTTGAAACGAGAAGAAGAAGAAGAAGGAACGGTAGCAGAAAGATTGTACCTTTGTTTCAAAAGCCAGATATGCCAGAAAACAGGCAGGTTCTGAGGAATGCTGCTTCTAATCAACCCGGTGACAACATTGAAGGTAGCTTCAGATTCTATTTGTTGTGATCATGATTCATACTCTTGTTGGTCCTGATCATTGTTTTTGTGATGATGCCTGTGTGGTGTTTGTGTTTTTGTTTGTGTGAAGTTTTCCTGTTGTGGAGCTTTGGAATGTTGTATTGTTTGTGTTAGCTTAATCATCGGTTCTGGTTTTCATTTATGATGGATGATGATGATGGTACGGTGATCTTGATTTGGAGAATTTCGATGATCCATTGAATTGAATGCGTTATGATTCTTTTTTTTGAATGAGTTTCTTGGAACAATAGCTTCCTATTGCAAGAGGATATAGAGGTTCCGACAAATCCCTATATTCTGAATTCAATTTTTTGTGGCCTGAATTTGAGTGATCGTACATGGCTTTGGGAAATTGTGTTCCTTTGCTTGATCATGCAACAAAAGGATTGAATGCATGTTTGGATCTTTAAGTCTTTTATGGGGTGGAGTTGGAACCTTGTAAGGTTCTGATCTAGTTAGTTTTTACGGGAGTAATCATTGCTGGTAAAAAAATTTTTGGAATGCATGTTGAGACTTTCGTGGAATTGTGAATTAAATTGGATGATTGCTGTTTTGATCTATATTGCAGAAGCAATTCGGCGATTGAAAATCAATGACAATCGAGATAGAGATACTGCGGGTCAAACTAGCCCGTATCCGGATCGTCCTGGTGAACCTGATTGCTTATATTTTCTGAGGACTGGAATGTGTGGTTATGGGACTAACTGTCGCTACAATCACCCCGCTAATGTTTCACTGGTAATGCAACTCTTTCTTTTGTTTCCTTTTTGCTTGTAAAAACTTTCAGGTGTAGATGAATCAGTTCTTTCTTAAAATGTAATCTGTGTACAATTTTATAATCATTAAGTTGGCCTTTGATTGATTCGTTAGTTTTAATCATATGTAAGTAAACCGTGGGTTCTCATCCTTTGTTAGAATTTCAGGGTACTCATTATGGTGAAGAGCTCCCTGAGAGAAACGGGCAACCTGATTGTGAGGTATGATTCTGTTTTTTTTTTTTTTTAATCAAAAGTACATTTGTTTTTCAATTGTCTTTTTTATGATGTTTTTTTAATAATAGCTTCCTGGATTACCTGAAATTATAGCCTAGTAACTTAACCTTGTTTGAAAATGTACTAGTAACTTATAACCTTGTTTGAAAATATACATTGCAGTATTTTCTTAAGACAGGGACATGTAAGTATGGATCATCGTGTAAATATCATCATCCACGGGACAGGCGAGGTGCTGCTCCTGTATCATTCAATGCTTTAGGCCTTCCAATGCGTCAGGTCCGTATACAAATTTTCACTTATCACGCCATCTTTTACGAACAGATTGACATTATTGTGTGATTTGTGTCCGAATAACATAATCGTATATGGAAAGCTATTTCATTCATTGCTTCAACGGTTTAATTCTTTGCTTTTAGGAAGAAAAATCATGTCCCTATTACATGAGAACTGGGTCTTGTAAGTTTGGAGTAGCTTGCAAGTTTCATCATCCGCCGCATGCTACTTTTGGAGCTTCTGGAGTGGCTGCATCTCCTACCTCAATGATCCCCGCATCTGGATATGTTGGTGGATATCCGTATTCCTTACCGAGAATGCCATATTTATCTGGACAGGGCCTTCAGTCTTATGTGCCTCCTTTCTTTTCTTCTCCACAAGGAATTATACCCGGACAGGGTTGGAACAGCTACATGGTTAGTTCAACCTATTTAATATCCTGCTTATATGAATTTATTGCATTTTTTGATCTTTTGTTACGTACCAAACAGGGATTATTGTGTCACTAACAATGATTGCAAGGACACTTGCAAACACACTGAATTTTGTTGTCTATACATGTAAATGCGTGAATCTTAGAAAATATTGATTATCATAATTTAATGCCATATTTCATAACAAGGCAATGAATTTCAAACAAAGTGATAGTGCATGATGATCCTCATAACAATGTAATGAACTTCAAACAAAGTGATTTGTGCATGATGATCCTGTTATTCTTAAACCACATATTCATTCTATTTACAAATTTTAACGCACATTTGAAATTCATACACCGATTGATACCTCGAGCAGAATTTGATTTACTACTTACTGGTGCAAATTCCATTGAGATTTAACTATTTTTGGGTTTTGACTGATTTTGTTTCTCAAATCAGGGAAGTATGAACCCTGCAATGTCTACTGGTTTTCTTGGATCTAATATTGTTTACGACTCTGTGAATCCGGGTGAGTCACTTTCTGGTGGGCAGGTAGTAAGTCTTAATCTCCCAGATAGGCCTGATCAGCCAGAATGCAGATACTATATGAACACAGGGACTTGCAAGTATGGATCTGATTGTAAGTTCCACCACCCAAGAGAAAGAATCGCCCAGTCATTCATAAATCCACTCGGCCTTCCTGTGCGACCTGTAAGTTCACCTATCCTACTTGATCGTTGGGGTACTTCAAAATAATCGTATTCCATATACTAACGATCTAAACTATTTTACATTGTCAACCAATAAAATTTGAAAAATTTGCAAACAGTTATCATGGTGAATAGTTAGGCACCATGATATGGCAATTCATCTTGAGTTTTCATTGGCAGGCAGTGCATAAGAATTATTCTCTTGTTCATTTTAGATTAGCTTTTTACTTTTGTTGACTTGCCAATACATGATTAAATGTCTATGTAAAACTTTTTACTACTGACAATGTATGGAAATTAAGTCCAAAGATATTTTTGCATCCCATATTGTCATATTAGCTATAACAAGACCTCTAATTATATTTTTATTCCTGATTCCTGACTTGGTTGTTTTTAGGGGCAAGCTATATGTTCTTATTATAGAATTTATGGAATATGCAAGTATGGCCCAACATGCAAATTTGATCATCCAGTTTTGGCAATCTCACAGAACTATCGCTTGGCCACACCTACTGCTTTATCTGCACTGGACACCCCTCTCGACGGCAATCGAAGAGGGACTTTCCAACCACCCGAGACATCACCATCTAAATTATCGAGTGATGAGCATCAGCATTCGGATAATAATATCAATAATTCACAGGCCGCTGAAGATTCATCCAAACAAGCTGATCATACTACCTCAAATTCCTTTGAAGTGGCCTCGGAATCCTCCTTACATGACCAAGATGCTTGATCTTTTTTCTCTTTTTGAGGGACAAAATTTTCCTTGTTTTAAGGAGAAATATATTATCATACACACACACCTTCTGTTCCCCCTTTCTCTCTTTTTTTCACCTGCAATTTCTGTGGAGTGGGATAGTTTGTTCAGAGGTTGTTGTGACACTCACTAGCTTGTGGGGGATGAAGGGGCATTTTTTGTGGTGAATAAGATGCAGGTTGAAAGTTTGTGACCTTTTTTTCCGTTTATTTTCAATTTTATCTTTATTTTTTTTTGTTTCTCTTTGTGTCAGTTTGGTAGACACTTAAAAAATGGGATTGAAATTTAGAGATTTGTGAATCACTAGTCACTGAATTGTTTACCCCATTTTATAAGGGCATACCAAACTATGGTCTTTTTCTTATTTATTTATTTAGAGATCAAAATACTTCCATTTGGGGATAATATCAATTTGAAGTTCATCAGAACTGACCAGATTCTCAAATGTCGAGTTCTTATGTTTGAGAAGTTATGCCAGATTAAAGTATTTTTAGGACCATACATTTCTCTTCTCTAAAATGCACTTAAGATAACAATATGAACCATAAAATCTACTGAACGTGTAATCTTAAAATTGAAGGGATTTTATTTGTTTGATTTTGAAATTAAGTATTAGTTTCAGAGAGAATTCATACAAGGCAAATAAATTCTGTTTAATCGTAAAATATGTTTTTACTATATTAAAGGTTGAATATTGTTGACCTAATTACTAATACGTTATTGTATTTTATAAGGACACACTTTTCATTCCTACTATGTATAGGTTGATTTATTATAAGATTTATAAATATTTTTATAAGCATTAGAAATGCAAGTCAAGGTGAAGCATAGCATCTGGCCATGCTATTTATTTATTATTTTTGGTGAATGGTGGCTGCATGAAGTTTAAAGGGTTAATAGTTAAATTAATCTCTAAAAGACAAGGTATTTTTAAATTTATTTTCGAAATTTTTTTTCAATCAAATTGATATTTTAAAAATTATGAATTAATCATATCTGTCCTTCAGTTATTTCACTCACAATTTTCGTCAACGAGTGATGATGTGAAATGTTAACTGATAGCATACATGACACATAACATGTTTAATTAGGCGTTGATTAAATATATTTACGAAAATCTATCAATTTAGTCACTAGGTCATATTGGGAATAGGATTTGTGTAATTAGAAAAAAAATAATTAAATTAATAAATTTTTATAAACATATTTAATTAAAAACTAATTAGACATATCAGGTATTATATATGTGATCAATTAATATTTTACAACATCAATCTTTGAAGAAAATTAGTAATAAAGTGACTGGAGTACAAATATGATTAATTAACAATCTTTGAAAGACTAATTTGATTGAAAAAGTCTTTTAGGAATAAATTTAAAAAATGTCTTATCTTTCAGAAATTAATTTGACTATTAATCCGAAATTTAAAGTTGTACAGTGATATATAGGGTGGTTTGCAAATAGGGTCCACAAAGGAGATTTTCCACAGGGAAAGGAATAGATAAAAATAATGAAACATGGAAAAAGACAATTGGCAAGAATCCATGAGCATTGCTTGGATACCTGTTTTTCTTCATCATTTGTATTTTAATCAAGTTTTTTATAATATTGTTTTGAAACCAAACTATCTATAAGTCTCTGTTGCTAACTAGTAATCTATGACATTGAAATTTGTTAATGAAGTATTAAGTTTGACTGGGAATTCATTTGGAGAGTATGCTGTTTCCAACGAAATCCGAGCACCTAGCTAAATCACCTTTGAATTTAAAATAAAGGATTTTGTTAGAGACAAAGAATTATATACAAAGTTTAGGCCACGGATTCCTTACTCCCATTTTTATGTGAGAGTATCTTTAATTACCATAAAAATATTTACAAAGAGAATCCTGTTTTTTTATTTTTTAAAAAATCAATAATTAAAATTTGCCTTTTTATTTTTTATTTTTTACACATTTTCCTTTTTTTTTAACCAAAATTTCAAAGAGATAAATCACTTATTTCTACTAGGATTATTCATTCTTCTTCTCTTTTTTAAGATGAGACATTTTTTGCATTCTTCCTCTCTCTTTCTCTTTTTCCAGTGCCATTTTGTTCTTCTTCTTCACTACTAACTCCAATTTCGGTCCTGCTCCCACTCCTCTGTTCTTACGAAATACTCTTGTAAGGTTTTATTTTTATTTTATTTTATTATTTTTTCTATGAAAATTATGTAAATTTGGATGCTCTTGTTCTGGTAGAATTTCACGATAAATTTGAGAATCGATGTAAGTATAATTTGTACCTAATTCACTATTTTTATTTATGTACTGATATATGTAAATAGATAATGCTTGTCCAGTCAACTATAGCAAAAGTGAAATTTTTCAATGAATTTTGCAATAATTTTTTAGTATCCAAGAACAAATGTTTTTGACCACTAAAGATTTATGAAATGTTTAAAATTGGTAAGCATTTATGAGAAATGTATTTCATAACTTTCATTTGGTCCGTGAAACATCCACCCTTATATATGGAACATGAAATTTATCATGCAACATTTTAACTGGCGTTTAAAGTTTCGTAATGTTTGGTAGTATGGATATAATACAAATGTTCTAGGAGTACTGATTTGAAAAATCTTGAAAACGAGGTATGAATTATAGCAATAGACCTAAGTTGCTTGTAAAATTTGTTAAAATTTAGATGTTAGTAAAACGAGAATAATGTTAATATTTACCTTCAAGATGGTGTAAGATGGTGTCCCTTGTTATAAACTTTTGTCTACTATGATGAAGTGCCTGAAGAAGCCATGTTACAGTTCTTATATTCTCTAATTGTAAGAAAGTATCGAGTAGCACTTTGTTTTTTGTTTGCATTTCGGAACTTGTACCTGTGATTTATTCCATCATTATTTTCTTTTTGTGTCTAATTTGTGACATGCTGTGATTTTTAGGATTTTTTGGTTTTGAAGTACTGAAGCAAAAAAAGTGATTCACCGATAAGAATAGTCTCACAATCTGAATTATATAATAAGATTTATTTATCTATTAGTGCTTTTTCATTTTGAATCCATTTATCTAGTGAATGAGCTAAATATTATTTTACTGCATTGGACTTCATCTTACCCCCCTTTATTTATTCTTTTGTTTGCAGAAAAGAAGTTTTGTATCTTTACAAGTACAAGATGAAAACAAGAGTGATTATTCAACCAACAATAAATAATTATATTTTAAATATAAAGCTCTAGAGTATTAAGTAAAATGGTCTTGGAAAATAATTTTATTCATAATTTCTTTATGAACTTGAAGTTCACTGGCACAGAATAACTTCTACTATGTTGGTTGCTTAAAATTGGAAGTGATCAAAAAATGCTCTAGGCATTGAAGTAGTAGGAGAAGGTGCATATTAGTTCTCAAAAATTGGAATAATATCTTGATGTAATAATTGTTTAACTTTATTTTATGATTAATGTTGTATTTTGCAGCTTTATATGATTACATGTATTGAACTTTGATGGTATTATCTAAAAAGAAAAGAAAGATTAACTATATTAAAATAGTTCATCATTCTAAAGATGTAATATAAGACCTTTTTTTTTTTAACTAAGATCAATGAAGTTTATCCAGAGGTATGAGAGTAACAATTTTGAGAAAATAAGGGTGCACTTTAAGACAAATATGTTAAGCAATTTTCAATATATAATCAGTTACTTAAAAAAAAGACAAAATATATTTATATGCTTGATGGTTCACTTTAAATCAGTGTGCAATTAAATTTTAAAAATTTCTATCATAGATGACAATTTTTCAATAAATCATGTTTGGGTCTCATTTATTAAGCCTTAACATAAGAATCAAGAGATAAAAGAATAATTATTTTAATAAAATAAGATGAGCAAGAGGGAAAGATACTCTTAAGAAATTTATATAATTTACAAGTCAAAATTAGCAATTATAAAATAGTGACTACCACATCAACCTAATATTTATAGGATTTTAGTATATACAGTCCCTTAACATTTTTTTTCATTAGTCGATTTTAACCAACACCTTTTGATCGACCAAAAAAAAAACCAACACCTTTTGCAACTTTTGGAGTTGGCTTTGACACTATTTGTCGCATTCACATTTTTTTTTTATATTTCCATTGCTAAAGTACGACATGCCGTTCGATTCTTTTGTAGACGTCAACCACCATGGAATGTCTACGTTTTTTAGATGTGCATTATTGCAGAATGAGGATACCAGTTCATTCCCAATTACTTTTTTGGATTTGGGTGAAGTGTATGGGAAAGCCCTTCGTTTGTGTTATGAGTTATAACAAACTAATGCCTTCAGATGCATTCTGCATTAGCGGCCACCTTGCCGAAAACACGCCATAAATGGTGTATATGGCATAGCTTGACGAAGATATCATAGAAGCTATTAGGTTTCTGCCGTTTCAATGAGCTCAACGTGTGCACGAAGAGATTGTATGGGAATCCATATCTAACGATTCATTTGAGAGAGATTGGCATAACTTTATCCACGAGTATGAGCTCCACAATTCTAGGTGACTAAACAGTAACATAATCTCCCAATCTATTGTATCTCTATTATTCTTTTTCTAATTGAAATTTTTAAAAAACTTTGTGAAAATCTTTCAAACTAGGAGTCGTATGTGTTCTAAATAAGTTGACTTCAAATATGATGAATGATGTCATGCTTGTAGGGTTCTAAAGGGATCATTAACATAATTTTGGCACCTTTGTTTTTATTTTATTTATTTTTTTATCATTATTATTGTTTTGTGTGTGTTGTTAAGGAAATTAATGTTTAACTTCTTGTGTCATATATATATATATATATATATGGTTCGTGTATGTAAAATATGTCTACACTCATGTCAATCCTAACAAGAACACTGGGTCATAGTCCCCAATAAAGTGACATAACTCACATGATAAATTTCTCTTAAATACATGTTACCTTCTAGTAGACATGGATGTTGCAATTATTTGTTAACATACGATGCTGCATTTTTGTTTTATTTATTTATTAGCAAATATTTTTTTCGACTGACACATGTGGGTGTCAGTATTTTTCTAAGATGAATTTTGAGCTGGCATGAGAAGCACACAGCATAGTGAGAGCATGCATGCATTTTTCGATAAATATTTAACCAACAAGAGCTCCCTGTAGTTTGTTCCCAATACCAAAACTATCTTATAGACAAAAAGCAAAAGAAACTTGAGCGTGATGTTGCTGATTTAAGGAGACTTATCCCTTGTGTTTCCAGCTCCCCAATAGAAAAATAGTTTTAGAGAGAATACATGAACTCTATGTTTCGAGATGTTCAGAAATAATTTATAAAGAAAGCGAATTGCATCCTCTCCTCAATCAACCATCATGGCATAAATATAGAATGTGAGGTTGACCAACAAAAGATGGTGTCTGATAAGTCAGTGTATAGCAGATACCGAGTCGTATATTGCGTGCATTTATCAGAAGTTCGATGTGATTGCTTCATATTCCAATCGGATGGTATTCTATGTTGCCACATTCTTGCTATGCTTTTGCATTTTTGTTTAACAGTGGTGTCCTCACAGTACATTCTATCCCTATGGAGTAAGAATATCAGTCGCATACACACATACATCAGGAGTAGCCATGACATGGACCGCTTTGACTATAGCATGATCATTTTTAGAATTGTGTTCTCATTTTTACAATGTTGCTCAGGATTTCGTGGATGATGCAGAAGAGGCTGCTATATTGCGTGATGCCATTGATAGTGCCCCACCCAAGCTCAAAGAATATAAGGAATCCAAGCGCCAAGCTGCTAATATAACAAGTGCATTTAACTCGCACACGCATGATGAGTGCCCCATTGGCATAGATGAGTTACAGAGCCCACGTCGTGTTGCTACACGAAGTCGTCCGGTGACAACCAGACTTGGGCGGCTATGGACAAATCTATTAAGAAGAGGGTTCGCAAACTCAAGAATACCAACAATCACAATAAGGTAAATATGTGGTCTATCCTTGTTATTCTGTGCTTTGTCCTTTTTATTGTGTCAGTCAAATGTTATTTTCATTTTAATTTATGTGCTCAGGTACCTAATGGTACTGAGCAACCATCTTCCATTAATTTAAACTCTTCCAACAAAGATACACAGCCACCTTGTTCAGAAATTACAAACAACTTAGATATGCATTCTAGTTTTTTCACATCATTATTGAATTCATTTCATAATGCCAAACAATCGTGTATGTTTTCCTATTGGTATTTGTTACCTTTTATAGTGTTAGTATCATTTTTTTATTTATTTCTTTTTACACACATTAATGAGCTACTTTATTTTCTTACAGAAAACATATTTGGTGCACTCAATGTTTATCAGCACTACAAGAATATGTTTTTGTTTTTAGTGACTTATCTCTTTGTAATTTGGTCCTTTTACATAATTGTTTTGAGTTGTCATATCTGGCTCATAAACTGACATTTGATGGTAACATCTCCATAATATAGGTGGTTCAATGAGTTAGTTTTATATATTTTATTTACTCATTTGTTATGACTTTATATATAATTGTTAAACAAAATTTAATCTTAGATGGGGGCAAATAAATTTTTTTTACTTCTTTTATTCTTTTTTACTTCGTCTATTCTTTTGGACAAATAATCTTAAACTTGTTTAAATCGATTGCGAATAAAAAAGATTTGGATTGTAGCATAGAACACTCTTGGAAATATTATTGTTGTTGTTATATATATATATAAATCAAGACTCGACTAGATTTCAATATTAACTTAAAGAACAAAAGCTATATACACGAACATGTTAAAAATTCTTTGTCCAAAAAAAGAGAATCCACTGTTTTGAAAACCAATTAGCATATTAGTCATAAAAAAAAATAGCTTGAATGTTTAGTGGTCAGGTATAGCTAGCTTAGCAAAAAAGGTGTATTTTTTTAAATATGTAAACATCCATGGCTATTTTATTATAACATCCATGAAAACCTGAAATAAACAAAGGTGAACATACACACACCAACACAAATACTAAGTTATTGCTTATAATTCGGCTAAGTTTTCCATGCCCTTTCCGCCCTTTGAATCAGCGACTTCGTCCTCGATTTGTCCAAAGGTCCTCAATCTTTTTCTTCTTGCCCCTATCATCCACATGGTGACATGGCACATTAAGTACACCCTTTACTACACTCCTAGACATGTTGTCCTTGAAAAATAGTATGTCGATCACCAATTCCTTCCGAATTTCATGTAGTTGGCCTTGTGATTTATATTAAGAGAACGTACAATTGTATGGTATAAAATACATTATATAACCAAATACCAATTCAGCCATTGTAAATAATATGCGTCCAAATAGAATTAAGGATGCATGTGTTTTGAATTATACTAATCGTTGTCCAAATAGACATGTTTGATTCATCCTCTACCATGCTGTTTGGATCCAACATCTCCATCCATTTTATAACATATATGCCACAGTCCTACCTATCCAAAATGAACAATAGAGTCATGTCATTTGATGCTAATTTTTTTCTACCTTTTCAATTATTCCTCTTGAATCCATGTACCCATTTGGTTGTTTTGGGATTCTTAATACATATCAACACTCTAAACTCTCCCCTGTGAATGCTACACTTTCATCAACTATGGCAGCCAAATCCCGGAGAAGTAATCTCATGACAAGCCAAATAGAACATATTTATAAAATTAAAAGAAACAGACAGTAAAAGTAGTAAGTAACACCTAGACAAATCGATGTAGGTGCTATCAAAATGATATAATCTTGATCAATTATGTTCTACTTACAGCATATCTATCTACTTTCTTTTGCCGCTTGGGGTTCGGCCTATTGTGCATAGAGTCTAACACCCATAGGTTATTAGTTCGCTGGTGAAGCATATATAGCTACCAATGATCACTCTGACATACTGGAATAAACCACTACACAGTTGAAAAATATGTTAGCATATAATTTTTTGATAAAATGATTTGGTGTATAGTTGTCAAGGAATTAATTACATATTCCACTTCTTTTGCCCTTTTCTCATCGAACCAGTGTTGCCCGCGACCAATGTACTAACTAAGAATATGAACGAATTCCTTGTTCGGGCCCACATACTGTTCAATATTCTTATCAGTTAGTATTACCCTTGCAAACCCACTTTTTGATTATTTAAACACTTAAAATAATATCTGCAAAAGTCCACTGCGTCACACACTTGTTTAGAGTTATTATAGCATAAATAATGCTAATTTACCACTAAGTAAGCAACAACCAAGGATCATCAAAACATGAGAATAACATTCTTATCATACCAAAAACTCGTAATTAAAGATTTATTAGTTTGTCAAAATTTTTCACTAACCATTAATCTCGGAGAAAGACAATAAAAATCTTTGCAGAATCTTGCGATGCTCGAAGCATTGAATATGGCACAGCAGTAATCAACAACCTGAAGATAATAGCATGATGCATTTTATAAAATTTTAATGCACAATATATATTTAGCAAATTTTGATGCCATTTTGTTTTGTCTTACCGTATCCCTCACTTTTCTCTGCAAACCCAGTGATTGCAAGTTCGCTCGCTGTAACTCAACATCATCACCATTTTGAATCCACGCCGTCGTGGTATGTTGTCCTTCCCTGCAATCCGTCGCCCATCTGTATATCCTATTTATATCAGCACCAATAGGCCTTGGAACACCCCCTGATGGCATAAGTGTTTTCTGGTGTTTTGGGTTCCGGTATCACATGTGGCCCGTTTATTACTGGAGATTCGGGTGGTGAGTCTGGTATGTGCATCCGAGTGATGCCAAGTGAGAATGATGGGATTGGAAATTCAACTTGAACTGGATCCTTTGGCGCAACATACACCACCATTGCATTTTCTCTAGAATCACTGCACGTAAACAACTACAATTCATTCGTTTAACATCCTTAAAGTTATTGCATTCTCATTAACGACAAATGCAATTAACTTGCCTTTTCCCAGAAGGACCTTCATCAAATTTACCATCTGCTTCCTCTCCGAATAATTTTGAGCTTAAGTAGATGCGTGTGATAAAGAGGAAGTATAACACTTGCAAGTTCAATCATTTAACATCCAATAGGTTATTCAGCTATCATCTTATGTTAAATGTACATAACATCTGAATTTAAAATAAAATTATTGAAGCAAAAGGCTAATTCTGAACATGAATATTAAAAATCACTGACAAAATTATTATTGATCCTTAAAGGCAAGTTAAAAATAACAATATTAGCTAATCTAGTTCATATTAATTCTAGAATACCATTAACTTGCCTTTTATTTGAAGGACCTTCATCAAAGTCATCCTGTTCTACTTTTCCAGCTGGTGTGTGGTTCCGAAACTCGTCCCTTGTGGGCGTTTCCTTACAATTATTTCTCGTACAGTTAGGATTCTTCCTAATGTGTCCCTTCCTTGATACGTGATTGCGCTTTCTATTTAGAAAATAAAAATATACAAAATCAATTTTATTTTCACATGATTAAAAAGATATCTAAAAATTTAATATAAATATTATTTTTCTTCAACATTTTTTTTGTGTGACTTATTTTTCACATAGCAAGTTTGTGGTCTAGGTGTGCCTATTATATTGGATATGGACACTCATTTTATGATGTATATGACTCATGTTTTCAACACTCAGTTATCATTTTCTTCTACATTGTATTTATTATTACACACCCAAATATTATCTATTAATTATAGAAAAATATGAGGTTGAGTAAATACACATAACATCCTTGTAGTTTCGTACGTTTAACATTCACAAGTTTAACCAATTAACCTTCTTTGTTAAATACATACAACATCCGAGTGTAAATAAAAAAAATAAATACAAAAAATCAATATCAACTCATTATCAAATCAGTACTGACAAATTACAAAATCTTTTTAAAGATAAAAAAAGAATATTATAATAAAAATATACTTCAAGAGTTGTGTGTATTCGGGGATAGACTCGTTCCTCATGGGTGTTTCCTCACAAATCCTCTTATCACATTCCTTGATGCGGACTGCGCTTCCTATTTAAATAAATTTGAGTTTAGGTAGAAACGGGTAATAAAGAGGAAGCATAACACTCGCAGTTCCATAGGTTTAACATTCATAAGGTTATCCATCTAACATCCTAAGTTAAATACACATAACATCCGAGTATAAAAAAAATCATGTATACAAAAAAATCAATAGCAACTCATACTTAAACAAAAAATGGCCAATAAAAAAAGAATATTAGACATTCTAATCACTTTATAAAAGTCAGAATACTAATAACTTGCCTCTTATCCGAGCGACCTTCATTAGAGTTATCATCTATTACCTCTCCAGCGGGTGTGTCGGTCATAGATTCATCCCTCGTGGGCATTTCCTTCCCGGCCATCTCCTTACACCTTTGATTCTATCCAACACATCCTTTCTTGGATGCGCGACTCTGCTTTCTTGCTGGAGCAGTCTTTATTCCGTTGAATTTTAAAAGATTCTGCAACGGAAAATATTTAAGCTCTATTTCATTATATCATTAAAGAGGTGAATGAATTAACAAATCTTTTACAATTATCACTATTAAAATATTGTACATTAAAACATTGAACTTAATTGGACCATATATCTTAAATATAACATCTAAAAATTTTTCAGCATGACCAACATAATATCTCGACTTAATATAACTAGCATAACATTCCTAATAATGTAAAATGTATAAAGTATACTTCACCAATGCAAGGATCATATAGAGCAATTCACAAATACATTTGATCTTATTTCACCAAAAATCATAATTATACATCGGAAGTTAACAGATCCAATACAAATAAATTATTCAACTAATGCGTAATTTTTTTATCAACCTGACCCAGTGGCAATTTTTCAAATTTTTAACTAAATATTACTAATTTCTAGATAATGTTCAGTTAACTTAGCAACACCTATCCATGAGAAAAATCGATATAAACTAAATTGGACCACATAACTTAATCATAACATCCAACCTTTTTTTCCAGCATAACAAGCATAACATCTATACTTAATATAACTAGCATAACATCCCTAATGTAAAATATACAAAATAAAAGTACTTCACCAATACAAAAATCATCTAGAACAAGTATCAAATAAGACTAATGTTATTTCACCAAGAATTATGATCATACATAGGAGATAAAAAATCCAATACATGTAAAATAATGAACTAATGCATAATTTTTTATCAACCTAAACCCAGTCACATTTTTTCTAATTTTATAGTTTAACATTATTAAATTCTAAAATATGAATTTAATCTTAACTAAATTCAATCTGCAGAAAATGGTTAAAATAAGATTAAATGAATTAGAAATTCTAATCTATTTATCTCTTTATATAATAAGAGAACAGTAAATGTTTTTTTGCTCGACAAGTGTTGAGTCTTATAAAACGACAAGTGTCCAGACTCATTGTTTGACAAGTGGCAAAGGAAGAAAAATTGATAAAATAATTTGAATTAAAAGTTCAGTCAACAAAGAAAAGAGTTGGGTGGAAGTTTTAATGAAATTCAAAATCACTATACCAACTGTAGATAATTTCTAATTTTTTTCGCTCTTATTCCATATATATATATATATATATATATATATATTGGTCACCTGTTTCATCAAAAAATTAGAAACTGAAAAGACAAACGAGACAAAGAAATTCAGTTCTTGGTATGATGGAGTAGGTGGCGCCGGTTGGGAGAAGACTTCTTCCAATGACATCGCAGAGAAGAGAGTGTTAAAGGTGAAAGAGAGAAAGACAGAACGAAGCAGAGAAAAAGAAAACACGACGGTAAAGAAAGGAAGCACGACAGAAGAAGGAGAAGAGGATGGCGACAAACTGGCGTCCACTGTAGAACGGCCTCGCAACCAATCCATTGCCGACGGCGACAGGTGCTGCATGCAACGAACTAGTTCATTACGACGTCATTGTACATTGGGGATTGGAGCCTGAGGTCGATGAGAGGCACCTCCACGATTTGTTCAACCAGATCCAACTAGTGGTTTCAGTTCAACTAGGAATGAGGTACTTAAAATTATTCATGATTCCTTTCTATTTCTTCCTTCTTATGTCGAGAAAAATAGGCGACTCTTTTGTTTTTGTTTTTGTTTTGATTTCTTGGGATTTTTGTTTGTGCTGAAAAAGTTTGCAACTTATGTAATTGTGATTTAGAGTATAAGTGTGTAATGATATTAATAAAAGTGAGAATTTTAGTTTGGTTGTGAAGGGACTATGTGATTGGTTTCACAAGCTCAAGAAGAAGAGAAGAAAGTTGGCACAGAAGCAGTTCTAAGGAGGAAAAACATGGGGCTACACATTTGATTACTAACCTAGTAACCTTTGCACTTATATATATATATATATATATATATATATATATATTATTTTGCAATGATGAAACAATTGTTTTCACTAACTGAAATTTGGTTATTCTGAATGGATTCAATTTGATGTATCCGTTGTTTAAATACTTCCTTAAAAAAATGAAAAAAAAAAATGTTTCAAACCCGTTTAGTTTTCTTATTGTGGGTCCATTCTTGAGAATGTTTGCACTGTAATTTTGGTATGTTTGAAACAAAATATCAAAGAGCATCCTAATGTATTCCCTTTTTTTTAAAAATGCCAATTGCAATTCAAAAAATGACAATTGAAATGAAAATTTTGGTAAAAATCTTTATGTGAAGAACTCATCCAATGAAATATTCATCACCAAGATTTAAAGGAATACCTGACTTTATTATTAGTTTTTCACTTTTGGAAGAAATATTTGGGAAATTTCAGCTTTTTCATTCAACCAAAACACATGCAACAACTGATAATGAAGTAATAAGGTGTCATTTTAACCAAAACATACAAATTGATAACATACCTCGAGACGATTAAATTTCTGGGAGGCGAGCAGAATAAGAAGATAATATTATATGTGAAGTTGTTGTGTTGAAGTTATTATTACATGATGCAAAAGTCACCATATTTTTAGGGATATTACCAACTAACCTCATAAATATCCATCTACTAACTACTAGTCATAACTACTAGGCAGAGGAAGAGGCGTGTGATGCGAGACACAGAGGAAGAAAAAGGAAGAGAGAGGTGTAGCATGGACCGCAATTTTAGTAATGACAGAAACGAGGAACAGAGCTTCTGCTCTAGTTAGAGTGAGCGGCGTCGGTTAGTGGTGACACAAAGGAGGACACGTCTGGCCCGATGACACAGAGGAAGAAGAAAGACGCGTGTATCGCGGGCCGGTGATTCTGGTTGTGACAGAAAGGAGGAATAAAGCTATTGCTCTGGTTCTGTATTGGAGAGTGAGACAAGAGTGAGATAACCATGGAAAAGTAGGAAGGAAAATAAGAGAAGAAGAAAGGGGATGCCGAGGACGCCGGCGACGGCACAGGGTGGCCGACGGTGGACTGAACAGATAGATAAAGAGAGGGAGAAAAGGTGCGAACAGAGAGTGGTTCTTGACAGAGAAAGAAGGAAAAAAGAGACGAAGAAGAGAAGAATAAGAAGAAGAAGAAGTGACTGTGACAACAAACTTTGAAAGGCGCGTGAAGGCGCGCTTCAGCTCTCAATGACCATAATTTTGGGTAATAGAGGAAGAGAGAAAATGAAATAGCCAAGACAACACCAGGTTATTGCAACGCTCCCATATTAGAAACAAAGGATCATCAGTTTAGAGGAGAAGGAATAGAGCAAGTGAGAAAGCACTATTTGTACTGTCAAAAGTGATAGTAACTGCCAGTAAGGACAGGAGTGATAAGAACAGATGTTAGATTTTTATTAGGATGAATTTAGAAAAGGCCAATGGGATCATGTGCTATGTTAGAAGATGATTCTGCCATTAGAGAGGAAGAAGACAATGGGGATTGATTATTTGGGTTTGAAGAAGAAGCATGGTGATTTTTCTTCGAAAAACTAATGGCATATCCTCTTCAAGGAGGATACCATGGCTCTGATACCATGTTAAATTTCTGGAAGAAGAGCAGAATAAGAAGATAATATTATATGTGAAATTGTTGTGTTGAAGTTGTTGTTACATGATACAGGGTCACCCTATTTATAGAGAAATTACCAACTAACCTCATAAATATCCATCTACTAACTATTAGTCATTACTAACTTAACTCCCAACTACTAACAACTATAATAATCTGATTATACAATTTTGGGGTTTCTTTCTCTACTGCTCGGTTCTCCATTCTTGCTAGCTTCAAATCGGGATGAGATTCAGAAATTTGAAATGTTTTGGTAGGTTGGTGTGCTAGTTTTTTTTATGCTCTTTGTTTGGATAGAAATTACATGTTTTAATGAGTAAGATGTTATTTGAGTGATTTTTGGAATGTGATTAGGGAGAAAATTAATGATGAAGCTGAAACTGATTTTTGGAAAAAAAAAATTGATCGTGTTCTGTACCTCAAAAGTTAAGAGAGAAAGGATAGTGATAGGATAGAGATATTATTGGCTAGTATAACTCAAAAACTAATATTGAAAGAAACTTGAGCTTGAAATGGCTAAAAAAAAAGATGTACTTAATTTTTGTGGCATACTTAAATGGGAAATGTCATTAATGGAATATGGGAATAGTACATAAACTTTATGGGTTATGGATTCTATACTCCCACTTTTGTGTGGGACTATCATTAACCCACCTAAAAATATTTACATTTTGAACCCCATTTTTTTATTTTTAAAAATATCCATAATTATACATTTGCACCTTTATCTTTTTGGTTTTCTAAATTGTTTCCCTTCCCTTCTAAATCTTCTTTCCAATATCGAAGAGCAGAGAACCTCTCCTAGGGTTTCTTCATGTACTTAGCAAGCATCATCACATTTGCTTTTACACTCACTGTTACCGTCTAAACTCTGGGTCGTTGCCGCAGTTGTGTTCATTTTATCTCTATCTTGTCTTTCTCAAAATTTTGCCTCTCCAAAACTGATAATATTTGATGTTTATTCAGCAAGTATTTCATATGATTTAGCAGAAGTTCCTCTTGTGTTTATTCTTGGCATTATAGGAGAAATTTTCGGAAGCATATATAATTTTATGCTGAACAAAGTTCTTCATGTGTACAATTTTATCAATGAGTAAGCATGACTATACTTTATTGTTTGCAACAAAATTAGATATTTTAAAATATTGTATAGTGTATTATTCTAAGCTACGCTTAGAAGATGATTCTGCCATTAGAGAGTAAGAAGACAATGGGAACTGATTATTTGGGTTTAAAGAAGAAGTATGGTGATTTTTTATCGAAAAACTAATGGCATATCCTCTTCAAGAAGGATACCATGGCTCTGATACTGTGTTAAATTTCTGGAAGAAGAGTAGAATAAGAAGATAATATTATATGTGAAGTTGTTGTTACATGATACAAGTCACCTATTTATAGAAATATTACTAACTAACCTCATAAATATCCATCTACTAACTACTAGTCATTACTAACTTAACTCCCAACTACTAACAACTCTAATAATCCAAATATACAATTTTGGGATTTCTTTCTCTGTTGCTCGGTTCTCCTTTCTTGCTATAGCTTCAAACCAGAATGAGATTTAGAAATTTAAAACATTTTGGTAGATTGGTGTGCTAGGTTTTTTGGATGCTCTTTGTTTGGTTAGAAATTACATGTTTTAATGAGCTTGATGTTATTTGAATGATTTTTGGAATGTGATTGGAGAGGAAATTAATGATGAAGTTGAAACTAATTTTTGGAAAAAAAAATGATTGTGTTCTGGATCTCAAAAGTTAAGAGTGAGAGAGGATAGTGATAGCCTGATAGGATAGTGATATTATTGGCTAGCATAACTCAAACACTAATATTGAAAGGCATCTAAGGTTAAAATGGTTAAGAAAGAAGATGTACTTAATTTCTATGGCGTACTTAAATGGGGTACGTTATTAATGAAGTATGAGAAGAGTACATAACTTTTATGGGCTATGGATTCCTTACTCCCACTTTTGTGTGGTAGTATCATTAACTCACTCAAAAATATTTATATTTTGAATCCCATTTTTTTATTTTTAAAAATATTCATAATTAAACACTTTCTATTTTATCTTTTTAGTTTTCTAAATTGTTTCCCTTTCCTTCTAAACCTTCTTTCCAATATTGAAGAGTAGAGAACCTCCACTAGAGTTTCCTCCTGCACTCAGCCAGCATCATCACGGTTGCTTTTACACTCAGTGCTACCGTCTAAACTCTGGGTTATTGTCGCAGCTGTGTTCATTTCATCTTTGTCTTATCTTTCTCAAAATTTTGCCTCTATAGGACTGATAATGTTTGATGTTTATTAAGCAAAAATTTCATATGATTTAGCAGAAGTTCCTCTTGTGTTTATTTTTGGTATTATAGGAGACATTTTTGAAAAAATATATGATTTTATGCTGAACAAAGTTCTTCATATATACAATTTTATCAACGAGTAAGCATGACTATATTTAATTGTTTGCAACAAAATTAGACATTTTATAATATTGTATAGTGTATTATTCTAAGCTACGTTAGAAGATGATTCTCTCATTAGAGAGAAAGAAGACAATGGGAACTGATTATTTGGGTTTGAAGAAGAAGTATGGTGATTTTTCTTCAAAAAACTAATGGCATATATTCTTTAAGGAGGATACCATGACTCTGATACCATGTTAAATTTCTGGGAGAAGAGCAGAATAAGAAGATAATATTATATGTGAAGTTGTTGTGTTGAAGTTATTGTTACATGATACAGAGTCAGCCTATTTATAGGAATATTACCAACTAACCTCATAAATATCTATTTACTAACTAGGATTAATCTCTACATACAAGTGTTTTGCATTTACAAGCTTTACAAGTCTGAACGAAACTCACCCATTAAACGCGCTGCTTGTTACGTGCCTTTTTAACAGAATTTTAAATCAATTCAAATCAATTAACACACAAATATATAACTTCCATTTTTCAAAAGATTTCGTTTCTTTTTTCGAGTTTCTTGCCAAATTTGTTGGATCTCCTTCATGCGTTCTCTTTGTGCTTCGTTTTTTTTATTTTTATGGTTTCTGAAATCAGGCTTTGAAATCGTTTTGAAGATAATGGAACTTTAGAAATACACCCAAACGATTACATAAATACACCCAAACAATTATAGAAATACACCCAAACGGTTACAGAAATACATACAAATGGTTACAGAAAATATTACAGAAATACACCCAAATGATTACAGAAATACACCCAAAACAGGGGGAGACAGTATATTTCTTCTTGAAATCTTTTAATGTTTTGCTGGTTAAGGATGAGGCACATGGCATAGACAATCTAGAAGAAAAACCTAGAAGAACAGTCAAATAGTACCTTAAATAATGTTTCTTTCTTTTTCTGGTGATTTTTGATGGAGATTTGTATCTTTTCTTCTTGATTTCTTCTACTCTTCGCGAGGAGTTGGAATATTTCTGCAGAATCGTAGTAGTTTGTTTTGAATGTCCCTTGAATCTTGATGGTTTGCGTTTTGATTGAGGAAGAAGAGGAAGAGTGAATGTTTTGTGAAAGGGGCGCGTGTTTTTTTCTTGATGGTTTGTGTTTTGATTGAGGAAGAAGACAAAGAGTGAACGTGTTGTTGAAGGAGCGCGTATTTTTTTCTTGGATTTGGAGCAACTTGTATAACTTGTAAGCCAAAAATGCTTGTATGTGTAGCAGGTCTCTACTAACTACTAGTCGTTCTTAACTTTACTCCCAACCACTAACAACTCAAATAATATGATTATATAGTTTTGGGGTTTTTTCTCTGCTGCTCGGTTCTTCTTTCTTGCTAACTTCAGTCCGAAATAAAATTCAGAAATTTGAAATGTTTTAGTAGGTTGGTGTGCTAGATTTTTTGAATGCTCTTTATTTAGTTAGAAATTACATATTTTAATGAGCATGATGTTATTTGAGTAATTTTTAGAATGTGATTGAGAAGAAAATTAATAATAAAGTTAGAGTTAATTTTTGTCATCATTGACTATTACATGAAAGGCACAATATATAAAATTATTCTTGCTTGTGTAATCTCCATTTTTATTCTTTTAAAATAAAAAATTGCTTTTATGATTTTTTTAACTAGTATACTTCGAATAATCTTCTGCAAATTCTATTATTTAGTGTTTGCATAATCTTTGGCAAGATGAAATGAGATCTTTAAGATTCATTTACTGAAATGGAGGTTCAAGTTTGTTCTCACTTTTACTCAACTAAAAGTCTAAAATTGTGTAGCTAATTTTTGTTGTGCTCGTAGCTTTCAGTTTTATTTACTGAGGAAGACTTTATAGGAAATAAAGCTAGCTAATACTGTATTATTAAGACTCTTAAATAATTCTTTTAATTAAATAACAATTTTTTATGTCTTTTAATTTTTCTCTGACCGAGACAAAAATTTCCCTGAACATTCACTTCTCTCTTTTCTCGATACACCGTCTTTTTTTTTTTTTTAATTCTGCTCCTCTTTTAAATATTATATTTTACTCAACTTTTAAATTTAATATTTTATTATTTTAATCTTTTGATTAATCGTATTTTCTATTTTTAAGGAATCATTATTATTTTTTTTAATTTATTATTATACATATCACCGTTGATAAAATTTATAATCACTTGCAATGTAATGCATTAGATTTTTATAAATCACACCGTAAAACTTGTGACGACTTTTAATTTTGCATTGATTTTTCAAAAATTATATGTTTTTAAAATAAATTATTAAAAAATACGCTAAACATTTTAGCAATACATTTAAAATTTATGTCAAAAAAATTATATACAAACTTAAAAACACAATGAACAACATAAACATATCAAAAAAATAAATAAATAAAATAAACACATATAAAATTATAAGAATACACACTAAGTGTTTTATTGATATATTCAAAACTCATATCAGAAAATGTAACATAATAGAGTTTGTTTTTTGTATAGCTGTCAAGTTGGTTAGTTTGTTAGACATAATTATAGCACTATTAGTTAGTAATTTATTTTCTCTTTTACTATATATATTGTAATTGGTACTCAGTACTTCGTTGTGGTTCTTTTAATCAATTATTCTCTCTTTTCACTTCTTTTCAATTCTTCTTCCATTACTTTAAATTTCAATGACCTGAGAGTACATCACCAACCTTTTTCTTTTCTTATAATTATTTTTGTAATTCACTTGAATTTTAAGCTTGGTATCATTTTACATGGTATTAGAGCGAGAAGATCCAACTATGGCAGATAATTTAGCTAATCCGAATGCAAGCCCTTCATTAAATTCCGCTGCAGATTTTGAGAATTTCACCGCTTTCATGCGTCAATTCTCTCAGTTCCAGGCACATCTTGGCAGATCTAGTTCCTCTTCTGCAATTTCTGATCCGATTAGCCCTTATTTTCTTCATCCAGGAGAAAGTCCTGGTTTGGCTCTAATTCCGCTTAAGTTGACACCTCAAAATTATTATCAGTGGTCGCACGATATGTGGAGAGCACTCAGATCGAGCACTCAGATCGAAGAACAAGGTGAAATTCCTCGATGGATCCATTCTAAAACCAGGAGAAGGTGATCCTAATTTTGAAGCATGGGATAGGTGTAACAATTTTCTCCTCTCCTGGATTAACCTCTCTCAGTCCTGAAATTGCTAAGAGCGTGATGTGGATTAGCTCAGCTCCAGACTTGTGGAATGATTTAAAACGCCGTTATTCACAGGGAGATGTCTTTCGAGTTGGTGCGTTAAAAGAAGAATTTTATGCACTCAAACAAGGTGATCTTACTGTTACCTCTTACTTTGCTATGTTGAAAGCTATTTGGGAAGAATTAGAAAATTTACGTGCTATTCCTAGTTGTGTTGCTTGTGTTAATGGATGTTCATGTGGATTACGAATTGTTTGAGACTATGCTTCTGAGGAATATGTTGTCAAATTCTTAAAAGGATTGAATGAGCAATATTCAAATGTTAAATCACAAATCATGCTAATGAAGCCGTTACCTAAAATCAACACAGTACTATCTATCTTAACCCAACAAGAGCAAGAATTGAATTGTGACCCGTCAAATAGCAACATAGTGACTAACTCTTTAGAGGTGCAAACCTCAAATGGAGGCGGTTCATTTTCTGGAAGAGGCAGAGGCCGTGGACGAAATTCAGGCAGAGGAGGAAATCAAAAATCTTATAGTCGAGGCTACACTTCAAAGTTTTGTAGCTACTGTAATCGAATTGGTCATTTAGCAGAGACATGCTATAAGAAAAATGACTTTCCTACTCACCAAAAGCAGCGAGTAGCCAATCAACTTAGCACTGACGAGATAGTTGAGAATTCTAGTGCTGAGATTGCTGATTCTAACCAGGATAAAAAGAGCGATGATACAGTACTTGTGTTGACTCCAGATCAGAAGGAAACCTTACTAGTACTCCTTCAATAACCACGCATGCCAACTTCAAATAGTGTAAACCACATTACTTCTTCGGCCACCCTTACTCAACCAAAAGGTAGGCATTGCTTGAGTGTATCATCAAATTTTACTAAAACTTCTTGGATACTTGACAGTGGAGCTACTGATCATGCATCCTATATTCAAGAGTCTTTCAAAACTTTTTATTATATGAGACCAGTTTTGGTAAATCTACCTGATGGTTCTACCACTACAACAAACATTTGTGGCACTGTGCAACTCTCTAAACATTTAATTCTTACCAATGTTTTATTCATACCTCACTTTAAATATAATTTGATTTCAGTGTCTAAACTCACAAAGTCATTACATTGTGAATTAAAATTTACTGATTCTTTTTGTGAGATACAGGTACTCCCATCATTGAAGATGATTGGGCAAGCTAAAGTCATTGGTGATCTTTATGTGATGGATGCTCAACCTTAGAAACTAACTACACCAGAAGTTAACATACATTCTGTAAATGTCATAGTGCAGCAAGATTTAGGAACTCTGGCATGCTAGACTAGGTCATTTACCATCCAAAAGAATGTCAATCATGAAAAATACATTTCCATTTATTGAATGTATTTCATCATCTCATGTTTGTGATTCTTGCCACTTGGCTAGACAAAAGAAATTGTCTTTTCCCATTAGTAATACACAATCAGAATATATTTTTGATTTGTTACATATAGATATTTGGGGACCACTCTCACTTTTATCTAGTGCTAGCCATAAATATTTTCTTACAATTGTAGAAGATAAAACAAGGTTTACTTGGATTTATTGCATGAAACTAAAATCCGAAACTAGAGTGTTAGTAGAAAATTTTGTTCAAATGGTGCAAACTCAATTTCATAAAGTTGTGAAACAAATTAGAACAGATAATGGGATGGAATTTAAAATGAACTCCTTCTATAACTCAAAAGGAATATTACATCAAACATCTTGTGTTGAAACTCCTCAACAAAATGGAATTGTTGAGAGGAAGCATCAACATATACTGAATATTGCAAGAGCACTTTTGTTTCATTCTAATGTGCCAAAATGTTTTTGGCACTATGCTATGCAACATTCAGTACATTTAATAAATAGACTACCAAGCACCTTCTTGAATCATCAAACGCCTTATGAGGCACTTTTCAAGAATAAACCAGATTTGACTCATCTCAAGGTGTTTGGTTGTCTTATTTTTGCTACCACTTTGAGTACTAATAGAAAAAAATTAGATCCTAGAGCTAGAAAATGTGTTTTTCTTGGTTATCAATCAGGAACAAAAGGGTCCATTTTGTTTGATTTAAAATCCAAAGAAATTTTTATATCAAGAAACACTGAATTTTATGAACACTATTTTCCATTCAAACAAATACCAAGCACTGATTTTTCTATAGATCAGCCTTCAATTGAATCATCCAATTTTGACCCTTTTGCATTCTTTTATAATAACTCTGCACATACTTCTTCATATGAGCATACTCATGGCATAATTGCACCTCACACCATACACACTACACCTGATTTATCTGCCACTTCTACATCACCTATGGCATCTCTTCATGATATAACAGATTCTGCATCACCCGCCACCTTAGAATCAGCATCTGCATTGGCACCATTGGAACATTCATCCATTCATATTGAGTCATAATCTGCTGCACCAGTTTTGAGAAGGTCTGAACGAGAAAGAAAAACACCCTCTTATCTTAAAGATTTTCATTGTTTCCATATTTCATCACATAGAGATCCAATCAATGCGGCCCAATTACCTTCAACATGTAAGTATCCCCTTTCTCACCATTTATCATATTCATTGTTTACTCCCAAGCACCAGGCCTTCACTTTTGCTCTCATAAATAACTCGGACCCCAAACACTATTCTGAGGCTGTTATGCATGAGTTGGAGGAAGGCTATTGAGGCAGAACTCACTGCTCTTGAGCAAAACAAAACCTGGATCATCACTTCTCTTCCTCCTGGAAAGAATGCAGTTAGTTGTAAGTGGATTTTTCGCACAAAATTCAACCCAGATGGCACTATCGAGAGGCATAAGGCACGTCTTGTTGCCCAAGGTTTCACTCAAATTCCTGGAGTCGATTACATTGACACCTTTAGTCCCGTTGTGAAAATGAGCACTGTGCGTGTTCTTCTTACCATTGCAGCAGCAAAGAATTGGCATCTTCATCAACTTGATGTGAATACAGCTTTTCTCCATGGAGACCTCTATGAGGACGTTTATATGAAACTTCCAAAGGGGTTGCAGTGTTCCGATCCAAACTTAGTCTGCAAGTTGACAAAATCTTTGTACGGTTTGAAACAAGCTAGTCGCCAATGGAACATCAAGTTGTCTGCTGCACTTGCTGATCTGGGGTTTACTCCATCTGAAAATGATCACTCGCTTTTTACCAAATCCACAGGTACAACTTTCACAGCTATTCTTGTTTATGTTGATGATCTTGTGTTAGCTGGAGATGATTTGAGTGAAATTCAAGCTGTCAAAATGTTTTTGGATGATAAGTTCAAAATTAAAGACCTTGGCCTTCTTAAGTTCTTTATTGGGATGGAGGTAGCACGAAGCAATGCTGGTATTGCACTGTATCAAAGAAAGTATGCATTGGATTTGATCACAGACTGCGGTTTGCTTGGTGCAAAACCAGCATCTACTCCTATGGAGTACACTACTTCTCTGTCTAAGGCTTCAGGCTCCCCTCTTCCTGATGCAACCATCTATCGTAGATTGGTGGGCAGACTTCTGTACCTTACTAACACAAGACCAGATCTCAGCTACTCTGTTGGATGCCTATCTCAGTTCATGGATTCACCAACTGATGCCCACTTGAAGGCTGCCTATAGGATCATCCGGTATCTAAAACAATCACCAGCAACTGGCTTATTTTTCTCTGTCAACAATTCTTTCACACTATCTGGTTACACTGATTCTGATTGGGGGGCTTGTAAAGACACCCGAAAATCCATAAGTGGTTATTGTTTCTTCCTTGACCAAACTCTTATTTCTTGGAAGAGTAAGAAGCAGGCTACAGTTTCAAGGTCGTCCTCAGAAGCAGAATATTGTGCCCTTGCTAATGGCACTTGTGAACTCGTTTGGTTACTCAAACTACTAAAGGAATTCAACATTCTTCCTCCTCTTCCGGTTGATATCTTCTGTGATAATAAATCTGCTATCTATATTACTTCAAATCCTGTCTTTCATGAAAGAACCAAGCATGTTGAGGTTGATTGTCATGTGGCTCGAAACAAGTTCAAAGAATGGGTTTCTAATCTTAGGCACGTTGTCTCCAGTGAACAACCGGCTGATCTATTCACTAAATCCCTTCCTCTAGGACCATTCTCTCATTTGCTTTTCAAATTGGGATTACTTGATTTGCACAAACCACGTAATACCAGCTTGCGGGGGATGTAACATAATAGAGTTTGTTTTTTATAGCTGTCAAGTTAGTTAATTTGTTAGACATAATTATAGCACTATTAGTTAGTAATTTATTTTCCCTTTTGCTATATATATTGTAATTGGCACTCAGTACTCTGTTGTGGTTCTTTTAATCAATTATTCTCTCTTTTCACTTCTTTTCAATTCTTGTTCCATTACTTTAAATTTCAATGACCTGAGAGTACATCACCAACCTTCTTCTTTTCTTATAATTATTTTTGTAATTCACTTGAATTTTAAGCTTGGTATCATTTTACAGAAAATTTATATACAAATCTAAAACATAATCAACAACGTAAACATATCCAAAATTAAATAAATAATATAAAAACTTTTAAAATTAGATATTGACATATTCAAATTACATTAATATTACAAATTCTAAATTAAATAGATGAATGACAAAAAAATTATCATCACAAACACATTAAAAAAAACCAGACATATTAATAAATTTCATTAACCAAAAGTTATTGAGTTGGTTGACCCTTTTGTTAGTCTTCGTTTTTGAATATTTAAAATTAAATTTTTATATTTTAATTTAATTTAAATTATTTTTTAAATTTGTATCTTAAATTAAAAAGATATTAAATTTATTTAAATATATTTATTTTAATTTTTTATAAATTAATAAAATAAAAAGTTGACTAAAAAAAATAATTTAAAGAATCCTTAGTTATTTTTTTTTTCGGTCTATCCTATTTATACCGTATAAGAATGCTAGAGATATGTGGTGAATATTATAGTGGTCCAAACAAATTTGGTGAATCAATGGTCTGTATATACTTTTAGTTAATGATAGACTTTAAAAAGCAGTTCAGATTTAATTGATATGAGGATTATATATAAATTATAAAACAAAATATGTTTTAACGATAAAATTCTCATTTTTAAATGACCATATATTGCCCATTTAATCATTCTCTTGGATTTTTTTATTCTAAATTAAAAAAATTATTATTTTCTCAAAAAAATTAATCAGACTTTAATTTTTTGAATATATATATATATATATATTTTATATTTAGATTGAGTTCGTCGCACCTCGACGGCGAACCTTACTAATTTTGTAAGGTTTATCGTATTCCAAAGAATTTTTACATTTTTATAAGGTTCGCTGCATAATATTAAAAGAGTCATATTTATTATTTGTTCAATATTTAATTCTTTAATCTTTTTTTAAGAGTATATATTTTTTTTCAATTTGAAAGTATAGAAATAGTTAAAAAACATAAAAATTGAAAGTTCGTCCGAACACAATAAATTTTATAATTTTTATAAAGTTCGTTGAAGATACGAAACTCACCCACCAAATACTAAAAAAAATGTTAATTTCAACAAATTAAAGTTTAAATAATTTGTTTAAGAAATTTTTTTTTTCATATCACAACAGAACAAATTCCTTCTCTTCCCACTTAAAACTCTATCGTCTATATTAGTCCCTTCACATCTTCATGCCATAATAAGAAATTCAGTCTAAAAATGATATAAATTATAGTTATTACTTTGGGCTCAACTTAAGGGGTGGCAGGTGACCTGCAACTTATTTTGTATTTGGTTTAATCTACTATAAAATAGTCTAAAATTCAGGTTAATTTAAAAGTCTAATTTTATTAATAGATTAAGTCTAAATTTACAAAATAACCTAATGGATATATTAAGTTGAATTTGTTAAAATATAAAAATAAAGGTAAAATGTCATATTAAACCAAATGAAAGAAGAAATTACATGATTTTATCAAAACAAAAAATATAATATGCGTCCGTCAAAAGTATATTTTAATATAATTCGAATGAGGTTAGTTTGAATTATGCATGAGTAGATCCAAGAAGTAATTCGAATCATATTGATTCGAACTACATGTAAACGTGACCCACGCTAGTTCGAATGAGGCTGATTCGAACTAGTCCACCATGTTAACATCCATAGTAGTAATCCATATATTTATTTTGATACCCCAACAATTATATCGATATGGAACCAATATTAAATCGAATTTAATTAGTTTAATAATACGAGTCTATGAAAAAAATTGTATTTTATAAAGTTTAAAAATTTTTATTATGTGATAGGTTAGTAAAAGAGTATATTACAAATTTTTATAGTACTTATCATAACAATGTTTAATTTAAAAATTATTATTTAAATTTTAGTTGTACTCGTTACAAAATAATAATTATAATAATTTTTTTTTATAAAATTTCGTAAAAGATGCCATGAGTATTAAAAAAAAGTATATTGAATCGATTTATAAAAATTGACTTACAAATTTTTATAGTACTCATAAAATCTTCTAAAATATTTTCACATTTTATAAAATAATAATAATAATAAGGTTTAAACATACTTTATTATATTAGGTTAGATAAAAATTAAACTATTTAAATAAATAATTTGGTGTTTAGAAGTCAAGCATTAGAATAGCTTCTTGAGAAGTATTTATTATATCATAAATTCATAATTATGTAAGTATGCGAAGGATTAATTTTTTTAAATTACATTTTTAAATTAAATGACTTTTAATATTATTACTTATTAGATTGTCCTATTTTTAAATCAGTCAATTTATTGTATATTTATATATTGTTATAATTTTTAAAATTTTTTATTATAATTATTTATTTTGTAACAAGTATAACTAAAATTTAAATAACAAGTTTTAAATTAAACATTATTACGATGAGTACTATAAAAATTTGTAATGTACTATTTTACTAAACTTATCACATAATAAAAAATTTTAAACTTTATAAAATGTAATTTTTTTTCGTAGATTCGTATTATCGAACTAATTGATTTAACATTGGTTTCATATAGATATAATTATTGGTGTATCGAAATAATTGTATGGATTATTATGTGTGCAATTCAAATAAACTTGTTTCAAATTATTATGGGTGTCAAAATGGTGGGCTAGTTCGAATCAGCCTGATTCGAACTAGTGTGGTCACATTTACATGTAATTTGAATCAATATGATTCGAATTACTCTTTAGATCTACTCATGTATAATTCGAACTAATTTCATTCAAATTATATTAAAATATGTTTTTAGCGGATATTATGTTATATTTTTTGTTTTAGTAGAATTACGTAATTTCCTTTTCTATTTGGCTTAATATGACATTTTATCTTAAAAATAATATTTTATAGTTAAAATAATTATTAAAAATTTTAAATTCGTTATACTTAGCTCATCGATTGTATTGGACTAGTTCGAGACTCTGAATTATTCTTTGACTAGTTAAGTAATTAACCCACTTAAATATATTATTATCCGGTCAAATTCTAACAAATCTATTAAAATATAATCAAGTTAAAAATTAGACTAGACCACATTGATGATATCAGTATATGTGGTGTTGCCCTCTATTATGGAAATGGCTCACTTGGTTCAAAGGGATTTTTTAGATTAACCTAGTCAAATTGTAAAAATTATAATTATCAAATTTGGATTGGACTGATTCAATCAACTTTTTCTAAATCAGTTTGCGTTATTATTGAACTAGTTACGTAATTATTTGGTCAAATCTATTTAAAATTGGTTAATCCGCTCAATCAGTTAAAATTGAATCATATTGAAAATTAATGATGTCAACATATGTAGTATTTACCTTTTATTGTAAAAATGGTCCCCTTGGGGTTAAAAGGAAGTCTTTGAGATTAGTTGAGTAAATAACTACCACTAAACTAATTTGCTCTTTGCCATTGTTTCTTTTATTAAATATATTACGTAAGAATAAGTAAATTCTACTAATTTTATTTGGAAAAAAGGAATTTATGTGTTTTTGTAGACTATACACCCTAGCACAATTTTTTTTACCAAAGATAAAAAGATTTAAATTTATAATCTCTTAAATAAATATAGAAAAATTATATCATTTAAGTTATAACTCATTGATACACCCTAGCACGATTTATCTACATACGAGTTTAAAAATTTGCAACATAAATCATAATAAATACCACGATTTTACATATTAATGTTACTCTATGACCTTGTTGCAATTTATAAATAAAAAAGACACTTGTATTTAATTTCTTTTGTGAGAAACTGATCATTTTAATTTTTTTAACAATTTATTTAAGTAAAAATGCCGAAAATTTGATAACATGTAATATGTTGTAAAATAAATAAGGAAGAAGTAATAAAATAAAAGTATAAATAGAAAACACTATTATTAATATTTACCAACACTATTATACTACTATAAAGATAATATATTAATATTATATTAGTAGTATATAAAGAAAGAAAGTAAAGAAGTATTTTATATAAGAAAGAGAGAGAGAGAGGAAGTATTTGCTTTTTATTGCTGAGTGTGTCCAATACACATGCCATACTATCTCTATTTATACATGTACGAGCACTTCATTTTCAACTCTCATTTAATTGGATTTTGTCTTGAAAAAGATTCCTTCAGCATTGAGAAAGATAGCCACCTAATATACGTGGTCATCCATCTTTATCACAATACTCCCCTTGAATGATCACTTAGGATTATTGCCTCGTTAAAACCTTACTAAAAAAAATCCAGTGGGAAAAAACCTTAGTGAAGAAAAAAGAGTACAATATCCTTTGTGATGGGGACTGCCTCATTAAAAACCTTGTCAAGAAAAACCAAATGGGAAAAAACATGACCAAGGAAAAAAGAGTACAGTCTCCCCCTCTTGCCGACATCATTTAATGTCTTGAAATCGACGCATCCCAATCTCATGTACCAATCTTTCAAAGGAGGATTTTGGGAGTGACTTTGTGAACAAATCTGCCAGATTGTCACTTGAACGGATATGTTGGATATCAATTATCACTTGATTTTGAAGATCATAAGTGAAGAAGAATTTGGGAGAAATATGTTTTGTTCTATCACCTTTGATGTATCCACCCTTAAGTTGAGCAATGCATGCTGTATTATCTTCAAACAGGATAGTTGGAGCTATCTTATAATCAATCAGTCCACATGATGATAGAATATATTGAATCAGACTCCTCACCCAAAAACACTCGCGACTAGCTTCATGAATTGCCAGTATTTCAGCATGATTAGAAGAGGTTGCTGCTATCGTCTGTTTCGTGGACCTCCATGATATAGCTGTACCACCATATGTGAACGATATCCTGTTTGAGATCTCCCTTTATGTGGATCAGACAAATATCCTGCATATGCATAGCCAACTAATTGTGACTTAGATTCATAGGGATAAAACAATCCCATATCAACCGTTCCATGAAGATATCGAAAGATTTGTTTGATTCCACTCCAATGTCTTCTTGTTGGAGAGGAACTATATCTTGCTAGTAAATTCACAGCAAATGATATATCGGGTCGTGTATTATTAGCAAGATACATTAGCGCTCCAATGGCACTAAGATATCGTACTTCAGGACTAAGGATATATTCATTTTCTTCCTTAGGACAGAATTGATCCTTTTCCACATTCAAAGATCTTACGATCATTGGAGTATTTAATGGATGCGACTTATCCATATAAAATCTATTCAAGATCTTTTCTGTGTATGTTGTTTGATGAATAAAAATCCCATTTTTTATATGTTCGATCTGCAGGCCGAAACAAAATTTAGTCCTTCCAAGATCTTTCATCTCAAACTCTTCTTTTAGAGTTTTTATAATTTTTGGAATCTCTTCAGGAGTCCAAATGATATTTAAATCATCAACGTACACATCAATTATAATGAATCCAGATGCAGATTTCTTTATGAAAACACATGAAAGGATATCATCATTCTTGAAGCCATTTTTGGCCAGATACTTAGTAAGACGATTATACCACATTTGTCCAGATTGCTTCAAACCATATAAAGATCTTTGCAATTTGACTGAGTATAACCTTGCGAATATTCATTGGATGATTTAGATATCTTTAGTCCTTCAGGGACTTTCATATAGATATCCCGATCTAATGAGCCGTATAAATAGGTTGTTACCACATCCATTAAATGCATATGTAGTTTATGAAATGCAGATAAACTGACCAAATAACGCAATATTATCGCATCCACTACATGGGAATAAGTTTCTTCATAATCTATACTGGCCTTTGTGAAAAACCTTGTGCCATAAGTCGGGTTTTGTAGTGCACAACTTCATTTTTCTAATTTCGTTTTCTCACAAATACCCATCGGTATCCAACAGGTTTTACATCTTCTAGAGTACGGACTACAGGTCTAAAGACTTCACGTTTTGCAAGTGAGTCTAACTCAGCCTTCATGGCTTCTTTCCATTTTGGCCAATCATTTCTTTGTTGACATTCTTCAACTGATCTTGGCTCAAGATCCTTACTTTCATGCATGATATTTAATGCCACATTATATGCAAATATTTAATTGACAATTGATAAATCACTATTTTATGGTTTATCTTGTGCTCAATTGAGTGGTTTTTATCAAGTCCTTACCCACTTATTCATATGATTTGCATGGTTTTACAATTTCTTTCTAGTTTTGTTCTGTGATTTAAAACTTGCTTCCTAAAGTCTGTAATTTGTGTGTTTTAAGTCTCCTTTATACCATTCGATACCATGATCCGTGTGATAAATGTTTCAGACTTTATAGGGCAAGAATAGCTTGGAGAATGGAAAGAAAATTTTCAAAAATGGAAGGAACACAAAGGAATAATAAAGCTGACCAGCGAGACGTGACGCGTACGCGTGGACGACGCGTACGCTTGACCAGCGCAAAAGAAGAGCGACACGTACGCGTGACTGACGTGTACGCGTGATAAGGGATTTCGCTAAACGACGTGCACGCGTGACCCACGCGTACACGTGATGTGCGCCATGTGTAGAAGTTGCAGATTTTTGGGCTCTTTTTGGCCGAGTTCCAAGCCCAGAAAACACAGATTAGAGGCTGGGAGTGAGGCAGAATGGGGGGAAAGGGATCATTCACACAATTTTAGGTTTTAGATGTAGTTTTTAGAGAGAAAGGCTCTCTCCTCTCTCTTGGTTTTAGGATTTAGGATTTCTCTTATACTCTTATTGATTACTCATTGTTATTATTTTGGTTTGTGAACTTTTGATGTTAGATTTAATTTTCATATTAATGCAATTGATTGTTTAGATTTTATTATCTCTCATTGCTTTTCTATGTTTTTATGTTATGCCCTCCAAGTACTGGACAAAATGCTTAGAAGATTGTTAGAGTAGGATTCTATGTTCTTGGCTTGGTTGAGTAATTGGTAACACTTGAGTTATCAAACTCTTTTGTTGATTGATAATTGAAAGTTGCTGATTGATTTGGATTCCACTAAAACTAGTCTTTTCTTAGGAGTTGACTAGGACTTGAGGAATCAAATTAATTCGTCCATTTGACTTTCCTTCATTCATTGAGCGTTAACTAAGTGGGATCAATGAACAATTCTCATCACAATTGATAAGGATAACTAGGATAGGATTTCCAGTTCTCATACCTTGCTAAGAGCTTTTCTAGTTATTAGTTTATTCCGTTTGTAATTTACTTTTTCTTGTTCTCTTATCCAAAACTCCCAAAACATACTTTTCCATAACCAATTATAAGAACACTTCCCTGCAATTCCTTGAGAGACTCGATGTTTAAATACTTCGGTTATCAATTTCATTAGGGGTTTGTTACTCGTGACAACCAAGTTTTTGTACAAAAGGATTTTTGTTGGTTTAGAAGCTATACTTTCAACGAGAGCTTTTATTTGTAAAATTATAGACCACTCAAGAATCTGTTTGTCAAAAATTGTCTTATTTCAGTTCCATTTCTTTCCTGTAAAGACATAATTTATCGAGATCTCATCATTTTCATAATTTTCAGGTACCTAAACGTCTTCTGGCGTTAAAACTATATCAGAATTTCTGACAACTACAGGTGTCTCTACTATGTCTTTTTTAACAGAAATCGTATTTACCTCTTTTTTTTTTCGAGGATTTTTGTCTTTGGAACCGACAGGCTTGCCACGCTTTTGTCGTGTATTTACTTCAGTGGTAATTTGCTCAACTGGGACATCAATTCGAATTGGGACATTTTTCACTGGTATATAAGATTTGGTTATCCTCTTTGTATCGAAAAATACATCAGGCAATTCATTTGCTATTCTTTGTAAATGTATAATCTTTTGAACTTCTAGTTCACATTGCCCTGATCGAGGATCTAAATGCATCAATGATGATGCATTCCAATTAAGTTCCTTTTCAAGAAGCTTATTCTCTCCCCCTAATGTTGAAAATTTTGATTCATCAAAATGACAATCCGCAAACCGGGCTTTAAATACATCTCCAGTTTGTACCTCAAGATACCTCACTATAGAGGGAGAATCATATCCAACATATATCCCCAATTTTTTTTGGGGTCCCATTTTGGTGCGATTAGGTGGTGCAATGGGAACATATATCGCACACCCAAATATTCTTAAATGGAAAATATTTGACTGCTGGCCAAAAGCTAATTGCATAGGAGAGAATTGATGGTAATTCGTTGGCCTCAAATGAATAAGTGCTGCGGCATGTAAAATAGCATGCCCCAAACCGAGGTTGGGAGATTTGTTCTCATAAGTAAGGGTCTAGCAATCAACACTTATTCCATTAGCCATTTTGTGTGTGAACATAAGCTACTGGATGTTCAACACTTATTCCATTAGCCATACAATAATCGTCAAATGCTTGGGAAGTAAATTCACCAGCATTATCAAGACGAATTGCTTTGATTGGATTTTCTGGAAATTGTGCTTTTAATCGAATAATTTGAGCCAGTAATCTCGCAAACGCCAGGTTGCGAGAAGATAATAAGCACACATGTGACCATCTCGAAGATGCGTCTATCAGGACCATAAAATATCTAAAAGATCCACATGGTGGATGAATAGGTCCACATATATCACCTTGAATCCTTTCTAGGAATTCAGGAGTCTCAAATCCAATCTTTACTGGTGATGGCCTTAAAATTAACTTCCCCTGAGAACATGCAGCACAACAAAATTCACTAGTTTTAAGAATCTTCTGGTTCTTTAGTGAATGTCCATGGGAGTTTTCAATAATTCTTCTCATCATGGTTGTTCCCAGATGACCCAATCGGTCATGCCAAGTTATGAATTCATTTGGGCTAGTAACCTTCTGGTTTACAATGGCATGTGATTCAATTGCACTAATTTTGGTATAATATAACCCAGATGAAAGTGAGGGAAACTTTTCTAATATAACATTTTTATTTAAATCATGAGTTGTGATACATAAATACTCATAATTTTCCTCATTCATTGTTTCAATATGATATTTATTTCAGCGAATATCTTTGAAACTCAACAAGTTCCTCAGAGACTTGGTAGATAATAGTGCATTATTTATTATAAATTTTGTTCCTCCAGGAAACAAAATTATAGCTCTTTCGGAGCCTTCTATCACATTGCTCGAGTCAATAATAGTATTAACATACTCTTCTTTTGGCATAAGATGGGTAAAATATATATCACTTTTAAGAATAGTGTGTGAACTTGCACTATCCGCAAGGCAAATATCTTTACAATATGTCATTGCCATTTTTCTTCAAAAACAAATAATAATAATAATAATAATAATAATAATAATAATAATAATAATAATAATAATAATAATAAAATGAGCAAAAGTACATGCACAGTAAAAATTATTCACATGAATACTTAACAAACACATACACATATCAAACTATTCCATCATTAATCAAATAGCCAATATTTCCTTCAGAATCCTTAAAGAAATTAGATACATCATAATGAGTGATAGAATTTTCATCATTTGAAACAAAAGCTGTTTCCTTTCTTTTGTCATCCTTTTTCAAGGATGCTTGATAAAGATCAACTAGGTGCCTTGGGGTACGACAGGTACGTGACCAATGGCCCTTTCCACCACAATGGAAGCATTTATCCTCAATTGATTTACTTTGCCCATTATTTCTTTCTTAATCCCACTTCTGGTGAGATCATTTGTGAACATAATTCCTTTTTCTTTCATAATTTTTCTCGTTGCTAAAACTATGTCATTTACATATTTTGAGGTAATAATTTGTCGCATTTACTTCAGGAAATGGGGCGGCACCAGCTAGGCGCGCTTCATGATTTCTCAAAAGTAACTCATTGTTGCATTCAGCAACAAAAATGCAAGAAATTAACTCAGAATATTTTTAAATTCTTTTTCTCGATACTGCTGCTGCAGGAGCACATTCGAGACATGGAAGGTCGAGAAAATTTTCTCTAATATATCAGACTTGAGAAAGTATCACCTCTTTTGATGATTGTACCTTTCTTCAAAGTCTTTCCACAAATCTGCAAGATCTTTTAATGTGGGATATTCATTTTTCAATCATACGTCAAGATGACGATGAAGGAAAATCATAGCTTTGGCTTTATCCTTTTGAGATGTATTATTTTCAACCTTAATGGTATCTCCAAGATCCATTAAATCAAGATAGATTTTAGCATCTACTATCCATGATAAATAATTATTTCTAAATATATTAAAAGCATTATATTCAAGATGAGAGAGTTTTGACATAATGAAAATTTGTTACCTAGAGTCTTCCTAAAATTTTGTTAGAGTTTCGTGCTGATAACATGTTGTAAAATAAATAAGGAAGAAGTAATAAAATAAAAGTATAAATAGAAAACACTATTAATAGTATCTACCAATACTATTATACTACTATAAAGATAATATATTAATATTATATTAGTAGTATATGAAGAAAGAAAGTAAAGAAGTGTTTTATATAAGAAAGAGAGAGAGGAAGTATTTACTTTTTGTTGCTGAATGTATCCAATACACATGCCATATTATCTCTATTTATACGTGTACGAGCACTTCATTTTCAACTTTCATTTAATTGGATTTTGTCTTTGAAAAAAATTCCTTTAGCATTGAAAAAGATAGCCACCTAAAATATACATGGTCATCCATCTTTATCACAATATAATACCATTTGATGTAAAATTTAATAGCACTGGCAAGCAAAAGAGTAATTTTGGAATTGGTGCCCATATAACTGAACTGTACCTAAGACTTTGTTTAGATATAGGAAGGAAAATTGAAGGAAAGAAAATAAGAGGAAAGAAAAAGAGAGGAAAAAAATAAAAAAGAAAAGTAGAGTTATTTGTATGTTGTTTGGATTAAGAGAAAATAAATGAAAAAAAAATAAAGAGAAATTTTTTTTTTGTTTGGATCGAAAGAAAAATGAGAAGAAAGAAAATCATAATAGTATAAAATTACATTAATACCCTTATTTATATTATATGTAAATTATAATTTATTAATATATTCAAGTTATTTTTTTAATAAAAAAACCATTCAAATTAAATTTTAAGATTTTAACATATTATTTTTGTTAATAACAACATTTTTTTTATTATTCTCTTCTATTATCTTTTAAATATGGTAAACAAAAAATTATCATTATTTTTTAAATATATACAAATAAATAATTTAATAAAAGACTGATAAAAATTATTCATAAGTTGTACCATTAATTTCTTTAATTATAAGGAAAAGATGAAGTTTGATGGGACAGTAAAATTAGATAAAATACAAGAGATGATTTTCAAATTTGATAGGAAATGAAACGAAAAATTCTGATTCTTTTATTAAGAAGAGGACAAATCTATAATTATATCATTATTTCTTCCTCCTTTGCTGGTTTTCATCTCATACTTGAGAAGAAAAGTTTTTGGTGGATCCTACCCATTTTTTTCTTTTTCTCTTCATTTTCTTCGATAAACCAAACAATGAAAAATTTAATTTTTCACCCATTTTCTTTCTTTATATTTTCTTTTTCTCATATTCTTTTGAAACAAACACAGTGTTAGATGTGCCCCGTTTATATGTTAGATGACTATATATTTCATATTAAGATATTAATAATATGTATTATTTAAGTAATTTAATTAATTATATTAAATTATTTAAAAATATTTAATTATTATATTCACATGAAGATACATACATTATGTGAGTAGTTGTCTATATCTGAATTCTTATCTATACTATCGCCTCCCACCATGGTCATAAATTGGATCTTAGGTGCATGCATATGTTGATGGGAATAAAAACCAAATAGCCATATACCCAAAAAAAAAAAAAAAAGATAGCCGCGTCTCTTGGACTAACTGAAAAGACGTTTATCTGATTGATTCCTTCCAAGATGATGCATGCTGCACCACCACATACAATAATTATTAATTACTACTACAATTCAAAAATGAAGAAAGAATAAGGTGTTCTCAACTACTCAACCTATGCATGTTTCTTTTTCTCCTTATTTTGGGGCTATACGGACAATCTTTTCATTATTGTCCCTCTTTTTTTTTTTTAGGTAAATTTATTATCCAAAGACAAAAGAAATAAAACACTCAATAAGGATGAAAAAGAGCAATGCTAAGGGACCAGCAATTTTTATGATTGTTAGCCATCAACTAGCCATCAATGATGATTTGATGGTGTGAGATTGGTGTGAAATTTCATCCAATGACTCACCTTCCTCTGCTGGTTACATGCTGGCCAAAATTCAATAAAATTGCTGGCCCCCTAAACTTTTCCGGATGAAAAATTCCAACCCTTTTTTATTATTTTTTAAAAAAGTTACGCCCATGACATTACTATAACCCAAAATCTAAGATAGAATTAAGATGTTGGTAACCATATATATAACAAGTTTTTTATATAATCTACATTAATATACTTCTGATTAGGATACAAGTTAATTAGTTAAGTAATTAAGAGAATGATAGATTAAGCTCCTAACTACAAGGGGTGTATTTGGCAAACATGTTGGAGAAGAGAGAAACTCGTTTGGGCTTCTTGAAAGTTTCACTTTGATGTTTGGCAATTTTTATCTTTGTGAACGCAGAATTGATTTTGCCTCTGAACCCACATTTAGGAGAAGCTCAAATTTGTAGCTTCTGTATTTCACGTTTCACGTTTCATGTTTAGGAGAAGCTAAAATATTTCTTTTTTATCAACCCTACCCTTCATTTTCTTCTATAAGAATGATACTAGTAACTATTATCTTCACAGTCATTCTTTGTAGTTCTTCCTACTTCTTCATAATTTTTTAGTTCCATTTTTTCATCAAAATCGTTCAGATTTATTTCAATCACTAACAAATTGAAATTTTTTTATTTTTATTTGATTTTATTCATATGAATTTTATTTACGTTTTATGGTATTTTTTTTGTTCATATGATATATGTTGTTGGTTTTATGGAATTTTTATTATTTCTTATCTGTATAATTTTTTTTTTCTATTCTTTGATGTACTCTATTTTTGTTTTGTATTAATTTTTTTATTTTTTATTCTAAATTTGTAAAATTTGTAATTGTAATTGTAATTATTATATACTACGTTTATTATCAAAATTTTGAATAATATAAATTATGATCCTATAAAAAAAGGACAAAATAAATAAAAAATTAATTATAAGTAATAATAGAGTCATAAATAATAAAAATTTATAGTCTAAAATAATACTAAATTAAAGAGTACTGACTATACTAAAAAAATTATAGAATATTTTTGTTTTGTGTGACATTATAAAATTTATAGTACTCTCTTTTATATTTTTATTTTTTATTGTATTTATTTTATTTATATGATAAATATTTTTTAGATTATTTTTTATAGTATCTGATTTTGCAGGTATATAAAATTGATGTCTATTTTAGTAATTTTTCATAGTAGTATAATTCAAACAACATTTATTTTACTATAATCAATTTTGATATAAAGATTACCAAATATAAATCACGTTAACCCAAACTAACTTATCATCAAAATCAATTTTACAAAATCAATTTTATACAAATTCTGGTTTACAAACTGTAATCCAAATACACACAAGAGTATGTTTGGCTAAATCTAATATTTTGTCAACGGATTATTGGCAATTTGTCTTTACGTTAAATGATTCGGGATCCAATCATCGCCCTTTAATTTGCTGCTAAATAATTTAGTCAAAGAGGTTAGGAAGGCTGAAAGGAGTTTTTGATTCCAAGAAAGATGGTATGAAATAACAAGGTGGTGCAAATAGTGAAGCAATCTTAGAACTGTACAGTTAAGGTCTCTCCAATGTTTAAATTGAAGACTTGTAGGCATAATATTGTTGAATAGCAAAGAAACTCATACTCAAACTTAAAAATTAAGATCCAAATGCTGCAGAATTGAAGCAGAAAAAGAAAAAGGTGCTCAAGCTAAAAGTGTTGGATTACGGATCTTAGAGATTGAAATAGAAAAAGTATTTGAGCAAGAGGAATGATTTTGGAAAGGAAAATCAAAAATTCAGTGGTTAAACTGGAGAAATAGGATTATAAAGTTTTTTATTCCAACTTTCAAATTAGAAATATGGGAATAAAATTTAGTTTTTAGAGGATGAAAGCGACAAGAGGTGAAAGGTAGAAGAAGATCTAAGAAGATTATATATAAGGTGATTAAACGTGATTTATATGTAAATTGTCTCTTTATAGACATGATACATGATAGAGTAGTACAAGAACAAGGTCGATAATTTGGAGAACAAATACAAGCTTCAGATGCATAAAATCAATCGTGGATGCATCAATACATTTATTTATCATTCTCATTAGTTCTATAGAAAAATATTTTATTTAAATTATAAGAAAAATGATAAATAAATATATTGATATATCTACGGTTGATTTTGTACCTTTGGAGTTTGTACTTGTTCTTTAGATTATCGACCTTGTTCTTGGACTGCTGTCATGTAAGACATTCCGTTAATTATTTAATTTTAACCTCACGATGGGACTACATTGAAGCTAAATAATTTTTTTTAGATTCAAATATGACACTTTAAATTTTAAGGACCAAAACAGAATTACGTCCAAATATAAAAAACTAATTTAGTACTTTACCCAAAAATAAAAGATAGATTAAGCTCTGAATTAATAATTTTTATTGATTAGAGAGACCTAAAAAATAATTTAAAGATAATTGATTTTGTAATTGGTTTCTTATTTTATTAACAAGTAATTATATATTTTAAAATTAAAGAATCAAATCTATTATGACCTCAACACTCTAAATTAAACTTAAAAGGCTTCCTTCGACCCAAAATATATACACTCTCTGAATTTATATATATATATATATATATATATATATATATATATATATATATAATTGAGCCATGAGAAATTCATCTAAGGTCATATCCCATCATATTTGAAAAAAAAAAATCTAGTACAAATCCTTCCATATCGAATATAATACACCATGTCTAGATAAGGCACCATACTCCTTAGAAAGTATTTCACCTACCCTAATTCTAATATCTTACTTGTCATCTATCCTAACCCTAATACCCTATTCCTTGTCATTTCTTCTCAATCTTGTTTTGAGTGATGTCTAAGTGGTAGCAATGGTAAGATCAGTAATAATTAGACTGTGATGTAAAATCATTCATAATAATGATTAGTGTAATACGAATTTGGCAGTAAGCTAAGCATAATCACAATATAGAATGTTAAACACAAAGGAGCAATTCACAAGTGCTTTGAGCTGTGGATGAAAATTTTAACAAAAATGAAGTCTATAAAGGATATCATTCGAATATGAAGAGTGTTAGGGACAGTAATTTTTGTGATTTATAGTTATTAATAATATTTTTAATAGTGTGAGATTTTATTCAATAATATGAAATTACTTATTTTTTTTTGCTAGTTATATGTTGCCCAAAATTTAATAAAATTACTAGTGTCCTAAACTTTTCCTTCGAATATTATTCCTGTAAAAAAAATGTGCCTACAAACACTAATATACTATAGACACAAGCAATCAAGAAAAATAATTAAACAAGAAAAAGAAAAAGGAAAAAGTAACAAAGTAACAAGGAGAAGACAGAAGAGAGATAGAAAGAAGTGTCTCGGATTATTTTTTTTTTTTGGGTACGTTCATAAAGATTTTCTCCAAGTAAATAGGTGATAGGTCAGTAAAAAAAATAACAAAATAAAAAGACTTATTAATTTTAATAAAATAATATATCCATATTTAATTATTCATCTTACTTTAGGATTATGAACTAATGAAACAAATTGAGAACAAAATTTAATTTAAAGATGGAAGATTTTTATATGTCACAATTAGTGCTATTTATAAAATTTAGTTATTAGTTTTTTTTATTATTTTTAACACTTCATTGATTAAATATTAGCTATAAATACGAAAATCAATCACATTTTCTAGAAATGAAAAGAAAATTCCATCCTTACCAATAACGTGATGCAAGATTAGACAACTCACCTTAAAACCAGATCTTGTTGGTTTTGATTTGCAAATATTACACACAAATGTCTAGAAATGGTTGCTCCCATAACTAGAGCCAACGTGGTAGTATTTCTCCTTGATAACAATAGCCAAAACATTATCTTAACGTAAAGGGATATGCTTCTTTATGCCCACAAATTTTACACCATTATTTAACTGTATATTCATTATATTGTTATAGTAATTTTTTTTGGGGGGTCTATATTGTTATAGTAATTATTAAAATTAAATTTATTTATTATTTTCCGATAAATAATAAATAAAAGACTTAAATTCGAGGAGGCAAACAAAATATACATGCAGCCAGAGCCACCAAGATTACAACAAATACTCACTCAAATAGAAACTGTCCCTCTAAAATGTCTTAAAAAAAAATTGTAAAAAAACAAAATTAAAGTATATGGCCTAAAAGGATTAATTCTATTTCTTATTTGAATGATCATTGAAATAATTATATTTGATTAACTCAATATAAAATATTATAAACTAATTTTTTCTAAGTAAACTCAAATATAATAACTAAAAATATTTTCAATTATCTCTCTAAATATATCGAATAAAATAAAAACTCATAGTTTAATGCTTATTAATCTGAAAAAACTGTCTCTTCATTTTGTAGAAGCTAAGAGAATGTTTATAATGAACTAAGACGATAATGAGGGGCATAATGAAGATCATTTTTCTTTTTTTTTTTTTATTTATAATATTTTTTAATTTGATAAACTAAAAATTTACTGTTACTCAATAGATTATTAAAATGTTACACATGATAATGAGGGGCATAATGAAGATGATTTTCTTTTTTTTTATTTATAATATTTTAATTTGATAAATTAAAAATTTATTGTTAGTCAATAGATTATTAAAATGTTACACTTGTTTAAATGAGATTTTTTTTAAGAATATACATTTAAATAGATTTCTAAAAAAAATTATATTAAATATTTTTGTTTCAATTTTTTTATTATATCAAAATCATAAAATTTTATAAAAATAAGATATATAAATTCTTATTTTAATTAAATCTATTATTTTTATTTAGACAAATAAATTTTTAAAATTATAACACAAAAATCAATAAATTTTATTTTTATAAAATTTAAAAACCTCAACTTAATAAAAAAATTTTAAAAACAAAAAATCCCATAACTTATTTAAAAATATACTCTTTTCTTTAATATCACATTATTAAACCTATCTCCATTCCCAATTTCCATCAACCACCATGCTATACACATAAAATAAAGTAGCGAATTCCTCTCTTGTCCCTTATCATTCCATGTATTTATGTGAAAAGTAAGGACAAATTTGTCAATTCAAATCACTATAATCTATCGCAGCGAATTAGGCAACACCACATGGGAACACGAAAATAACAAAAAAGAAAAAAATTGTGAAAGAGAGATATTGAGAGAGAGAGAGAGAGAGAGAGAGAGAGAGAGAGAAAAGAGAGATGGAGAAGAAGCAAGATTAAGAAATTGCCCATTGAAGAAGGTGGTGGCTGGTGTTTTTGGGTCTCTCCTATTCCCAAAAAAGACTCAAACTTTAACCCTAATTTTTCTTCTCCTTCTTCTCTTCTTCTTCTTTTCGTTCATCACCACCACCAACTTCATCATCGTCATCATTATCTTCATCTTCCCCATCATCATCGATGCGTCGAGGTAGAGATGCCATCGCCGTCGCCGCCGCAGCCGTAGCAGCAGATCCGACGCATCCAAACGCCGATTCAAGAAACAACGTCGGAGAAACGCGGTTTCGCGGAGTGAGGAAGCGACCATGGGGAAGATTCGCGGCGGAGATAAGGGATCCATGGAAGAAGGCGCGCGTGTGGCTTGGAACATTCGATTCCGCCGAGGACGCCGCCAGAGCATACGACGCTGCCGCCCGATCCTTCCGTGGACCAAAAGCAAAGACAAATTTTCCGTTCCCCAACGCCGAAATCGGAATCTCGCACTCTCAGATTCCGATTCACGGTTACGATGATCCGGTTCACGGGTTCGGAAAGTACGAACCGGTTCAGGTGAACCGGCCAACGAGCAGCGGCATGAGCAGCACGGTCGAATCGTTCAGCGGACCTAGGGTTTCGTCAACGGCGGCGCTTCCAGCGGTTGATCGTCGCCGGAGGAAACCGGAGAAGCCGGTTGTAGTTCCGGTCGACGATTGCCACAGTGATTGCGATTCGTCATCAACCATCGACGACGAGGATTCGTTCCGGAAAACCCTAACTTTCGATCTAAACCTTCCGCCGCCGGAGGAAGACGACGTCGGTTTCACCGACGAGGAGATTCGCGCCACCGCCTTGTGCCTCTGATATGGGATGAGAGATTTGACAACGAGGTTCGGTTTCCGGTGCATAATCTCGTGTGGATTTTCTCTTAATTTTCTCGGGAAAATGGTTTCTGGGGAAATTGGGGCAAAATCATGTATTTTTAGTTTTTCCCTTTTTTTTAAAAAAAAAAATTTACAATTTTACTTTGTTGAGGCACTAAAAAATTGGGTAAAAACAAAAGGAAAAAAAGATTTCCACTTTGTTTAGATTAATTAATATTATTGATATATATTATGGTGTTGTTAGAAATTGGCATAACCATGTGTGTTATGTATGAGGATAGATACAATGAAGAGATTGTTGTTAATGTTGCTGTATCTGTGTTAATGTTGTAACTTTGGATCCTTATGTGATAGAAGCATTGGACATGATCACTCTCTGGATCTACTTCTTAGAGATTAGAACTTACATTTCTACTTCTTAGAGATTAGAACTTACATTTTTTGTTAAGTTTTTTTCTTTTTTGTACAAAAGATTATGGCAATCAGATTAGAGAATAAAATTACATTCTGCTTATTTACAATTTTCATTCGTTGAGATGAATTTTTGTTTTATTTTTTTTACATCTTTGAAATTTGAGTATTGTTGAGTTTCTATTGAATAGAAATAGAACGAAATGTAATCTTCATTTAACTTGCTTGGGTTAAATCTTAAGTTACAAGTTTTAGTACAGTGATTGGTACTATTAGTTTGATTTGGAGATTACCTCCTTTGTGTTTTAACTTTTAACTTCTAATCATAATGTGTCAATGAACAAATTTGTTTACTTAACAAAATTGGTTTGATAATATTAGTCCTTTTTTTTCCCTTTTATCATATCAACAAAAAATAAATGTGTTATCAAATGATTATCAATGTGGATGTTATATTATGGAATATGGAGTATTAACGTCCATAATGGAATATGGAGTATTATTATATTATATATAATGAAGAATGTAATATTATCAATTAATGGCACATAAATTTTTATAACGTATTTTCACTCGTTAGGAATTGAATTAGGTAAATACGTTATTTTATTTAACAATAAAACTTTACATTCAAACAAAATACTTAAGTCTAATTAAATTATTATAATTATTATAACAAATTTTTAAATTATGCATTTTTTTTTCTTTTCTTTTTCCGTTTTCTTCTCTTTCTCTATTTCTTTCTTCTTCTTCTCATTCTCTTTCGTTTTCTTCTTCTTTCTCTTTCTTTCTTCTTCTTCCAAATTCTCATACGCAGACTTTCTTCTTTCCTAATGTTGCATCTTCTTTTTTTCTTTGTCATCACCAATAATACTAACATTTTGCTAACATCTTTATTAGTTCTGATTTTTCCTAATACCATCATTAAATAATTTTGATTCATTTCTTAATTTATTTTGGTTCATTTGTGTGTTAATTGAGGTTCACTTAATACTGTTGATAAGTTTTGACCAAATTTTTTATTCTTTAAGTAATTTCGGTTTATTTCTTAGTTTAATTAAAGTTTATGTGGATTCAAAAATGAATTTGATGTATTTTTGTTAATGATTGAATATTTTTAACTGTTTGTTCAAATTTGAACTAATTTCAGTTCATTTGTGTGCTAATTGAGGTTCACTTGCTGCGGTTAATAAGTATTGACCAAATTTTTTAACAAAGAAAAATGAAATTATTCATTATCACTCTATTCAATGGCATTAGATTTCACTACATTCCATTCAATTAGTTCAGTTTTGAACGGACAGTAAAAAAGATTCAATCATTAACAAAAATACATCGAATTCATTTTTGGATCCAAATGAACCTCAAATAAACTAATAAATGAATCGAAATTACTTAAAGAATAAAAAATTTGGTCAAAACTTAACAGCAGCATCAACTGAACCTCAATTAACGCACAAATGAACTGAAATTAGTCCAGTTTTGAACAAGTAGTCAGAAAGACTCCATCATCAACAAAAACACAGATAATTTATTTCTAGATCCAAATGAAGCTCAATGAAACTAAAAAATGAATCTCAATCATCAACAGAAATATATCGAATTCATTTCTGGATCCAAATGAACCTCAATTAAAAGGAAGAAAAGAAAAAATGCAGCAACAACAGCAACAATAAAAGAATGATGATTGCGAGAAAACACGCGAAGAAGAAGAAGGAGGAAGGAGAAGAAGAAGAAGAAGAAGGAAGAACGCGAAGAAGAAAAAGAAAGAATGTGAAGACAAAAAAGGAGGAAAGGGAAGAAGAAAAAGAAATAACGCATAAAAGAAAGCACGCAAACACAAAGACGAAGAAGCATTATTAAAACGCGTGTGTGTATACGCTGGTACAATAAAAATAGTTTTTGTTGAATTTAGACATATTTAGTTGAACTTTGATACAAAAATATTTAGATGTATAGTTAAATTGTTTCATAAATTATCAAATATTATATTATAAGAATATTATCAATATACCAGAAATTATTTTTGTTATGGAAAAGAAGTTGGTGTTTTGGAAGAATATTGGAAGATGGGGGGATTTACCCGGCGGTGGAGCTGCCGGTCAACACGCAGGGACGTGGTGACCCTGCTACGGTGCAACGTGTCCTCACCACGCAGGGGCGAGGTGACGCGGCCAGCATGCAGGTTCTGGCACCACGCAGGGGCGTGGTGGAGCTGGCGTCGCGGAGTCCCGATGCACCACGGGGGGCGTGCTGGAGCTGCTGGGATGCAAGGGACAAGCCTCACCCCGGTAAACAACGTGATGCCTTCTTCCTCTATATAAACAGCAAGCCTTCATTTTGAATCAGAAAGAAAGTGATTGTGAGAGGTAGGGGAAGGAGGTTTGCTCTCAGAAGGTTTGCTGCTGCTTCACCGTGAAGGAGAAAGGGTGAAAAATAGGAAGAAAAAAATATTATTTTGTAGTGTTTATTTTAAAGAATGGTTCGTAATTATAAAACTCCGAAAGAACATATTATAAATTATTTGGATTATCCAATTTATGTAAGTTGGTAAATTATTTTTTTATTGTATATTTTAATTTCTGTTAGTTTTTGTTATTTAATATGTTTAAATATAATTTTTTTGTTAATTTTAAATAAATTTTCTGTTATAAAAATATTAAAATAGAATATATATTATACTATACTATTCTATACGACATACTAAAATTTTTTTAAAAAAATATATTTCTCTACGATAAAAATATAAAAATAATACTATAGTAAAATAAATAATATACATTCTGCAAATAAATATGTATGTTGAACATAGTCAAAAGTTTAATACATAATTGTTAAAGTAATAAATAAATAAATATTAAAAATATATATATACGTTGTGGGTAATAATTTTAGAGAAATATATGTTGATGCACGAAAAAAAATTATTTTAACTATGGTGCACTTCTAACAAATAAAATATTGAAATAAATAAATATATAAATAATATTATTAATTAAAGTGATCACATTTATTAAATCCATATATTAATGTTTGTTTATTAATAAATGAATATTTATAAGTAATATAACAAATATAATTTTGTTGATGCAGCCCAACAGAAATTTTTGGTGCGTAAACTGGATCTGCCAAGGAGTTGGAACCTGAGGGTCGAAAATTACTTATGTGCCACTGGATTCTACCACGTATCTAGGATTGGGATGATAAGAGGATCTTACCCGTTGTTAGCTGCTCTGGTTGAAAGGTGGAGGCCGGAGACTCACACTTTTGTGTTGCCGGTGGGTGAGGTTACAGTGACATTGAAAGATGTCGTACATATATTTGGCTTACCAATTGATGGAGAGCCTGTGAGTGGATGGACTGACAGTAGTAGTGATTTCGTTCAGAGTCAGAGCATGGCAATATTCGGACGTGAACCGGTGCTCAGTCGTAATTCGAAATCCTATATAAAGCTTGGTTGGGTTCGATGTATCAGAGATGAGAAGCCATTGGACACTGAAGAGTCCATAAGGAGATACGTGAGATGTCAGATTTTCTGTTTGTTAGAGTCGACCCTATTCACAGATAAGTCGACCACATACGCCCATGCGAAGTATCTACCATTACTTCGCGATTTTGAGCGAATCCATACTTATAGTTGGGGTTTAACGTGTCTCGCACATCTTTATAGAGCACTATGCCGTGCATCACGATATGATACGAAGGAAATGGATAGCCCTCTTAATCTGTTGTTTGTTTGGGCATGGGAGCGAATGCCGTTTATTTCACCAGTACCGAGACATATCCTTCCACCTGCTGAGATACCAGTTGCCATGAGGTAAATATTTATGGTTCTTGTCAGAGATTATATTCATTATGCATGTTTCAGTTACGGTTACTTACGTAAATTTTTTTACTGTATCATGTTTAAGGTGGAGTCATTCGGAACGGAGCACAGCGTGGTTAGAGAAGACCGTTGTGACATTTAGGCATGATATAGACTACATGCATGAGGTAAATATTTATGGTTCTAATGAATCCTAGATCCAAAAATTAATGTTAGGGTTATGACATTCGAATTATCTGTGGCAGTTTGAGTGGCGGCCATACGAAGGAATGATCATACCCGGCGAGTTACATAGACATCTTGATGTGTATGATATTATTGCTCCGTTGTTGTCGTTCGAGTGTATCGAATGGCACTCTGCGGACCGAGTGATGCGTCAGTTTGGGTTCGCACAGCCCCCCTGCGAATACCAAGGAACATTCCACTGGAGTAGCATTTCATGGCTCTTCGCGGAGTACAGCTTTATGACTGGACAGTTTTGCTTAGGGAGTGGATAGCGGAGTGGGGCAACAGGTGAAACACTCGTCTGCGGGATCTGCACCCCCTTCTGACCTGGGACTTCATACCGACCCCAGAGTATCGGGATTGGTAAATGCGCTCATTCGGACATATGCTAGATTGTCAGCGTATGTTCCTCAGCCACATGCACCTCAACCACATGCACCTCAGCCACCTTAGTATGCAGTGTTTGAGCCGGTTTCTTATTATGTACCACAACCACCACAGCCACAGGACTAGAGTGCGTCCAGCCACCATTCACAGCACTCTCAGCCGATACTGACGATTCCAGTCGGTCATGATTGGTTTGACTTCTCTGCCGGTGTCACGGAGATCAGCAACAACAGAATTGGGCCATGCTAGTTTGGGTAGTTGGTCAGATTTTAGTGATATGCATTCACCGTCAGCCTCAGCTGATCCACGTGGGGCATCAGTAGGTATGAACCATGGTTTGCAGCGTCCTGCTTCTCGTCAGAGGGTGCATCGTGTGATAGTGAATTCCTTCAGCGGACATACACACTTGTTGACGAGTACAACCCCGATGCATCCGCTTCACCAGAGGCAGGTGGGTCGGCACTTCCAGTAGAGGCGGGTGGGTCGGCACCTCCGGCAGAGGCATCTGGGTCGGCCGCTGCAGGTATGGGTGACTCAGTTTCAGGTCACCCATATGACTTACGGACGGAGGAAATTCACCGGATAGGTATACTCCATCGAAGCCAGGTCTGGGCATGATGGGTAAGGCACTGAGCTGGATGGGTCATAAGAAGTGAACATCGGGTTGAGGTTTTTAGATTTCATACTAGGGTTCAATGTAATACGTATTTAATATTCTGTATGTTGGCCGATGTTATTTGTAGTTAAAAATTTGTATGTTTGCTTCAGTAAGGCGGTAAATGTTAACATTATCATGGTCTTAAACATCAATGGATAATCTCAAATTTAAAAATACAAACACGACTAAGACAAAAAAGAAAATCTATTATAAAAATGCAAATTCAAAATACAAACACAATGGAAATAAAAGTCATTCCCCCCACCACTCGATCCAGCACGCTGAGGACATCGACTCCAACTATGTCCCTGAGTACCACAGAGACGGCATATCCGAGGACCACGCATGTCGCGTGAGTCCATTTCGTTCATGTATCTGGTCAATTTCGGGCGACCTTTTGACATTCGCCTCAAAGCGGGATTAACGACCAATGTGGGTCCCTCATACGCAGGCCATGTCTCAACATCACCTAACGGTGAGAACTCGAATCTATATACCTTACGGACCTCTGTCATCTTGTACACGTCATGCACATAAACCTGCCAATCGATTCGCTGGTTAGCACAGCAAGCAATAACATAGCGACATGGTATTCGTTCCACCTGAAAGTACCCACAGTCACACGTAAGTCGTGCAAGATCAACGACTAACACCTTTCCGCTAGTCATTTCACGAACCTCAAATACTTCATTCCGTCTGTCAAAACGGTGTACAACTATATTCCCAGCCTGTTGCATACTTGACTCTATCCGCTGTTGCGCGAATACGAAATAAGTATATCCAGCACGTTTGCGTTCGTGAAACTCAGCACTCTTCCGTGTAAAAAGTTCATTTAACTGATAATATGTTGCTCGGACTAGTGCCAACACAGGTAGATTACGGGCACCCTTCAACACTGAATTAATGCACTCGACAAGGTTCATCGTCATATGGCCCCATCGATGTCCCTCGTCGAATGCCAATACTCAATGTCTAAGTCCAATGGCATCACACCACCTGGCATATGCCTCGCCTCGCTCTTCTAACCTCTTATAGTTGATGTTATACTCCTCCACCATTCTTGAATACCCAATATTGACCACAAACTTTTGCAAGTGAGGGACTTTGAATGCTCGTAGGAAGTTGCTACCGATGTGCCTTATACAAAACATCCACCATGCTTTTTGAGGTTGCCAGTCACCTCCGGAATGATTTACTGCTGCCCGAATTGACTCATGTCGGTCCGAGATCATACCCACACCATCTTTTCTGACAACATGCATTCGCAGATTCCTTAGAAAGAAGTGCCACGCATCAGCTGTCTCCCCTTCCACAAGGCAAAAGCGATAGGCACAATGTTCTGGTTTCCATCCTATGCAACAGCGACCAGAAGTGTACCTTTGTACTTTTCATATAGATGTGTTCCGTCAACCTAAACTAGGGGCTTGCAATGCCTGAATGCCCTAACGCATGGATTAAAACTCCAAAATACGCGATGAAGTATTTTTACCCCTTGCGCCTCTTCATTCCCATTGTAGAGTGTGTGTGTTTCTATCTGGACAACTGACCCATGCATCTTCTGAACCATAACCGAGAGCCACCACGGCAAGGCTTGGTAACTCTCCTCCCAATCACCGAAAACTTTCGCTATGGACTTCTGCTTTGTTAACCAAGCCTTTCGATAACTGATGGTATAGTTGAACCTTGACTGGACTTCGGCTATTATAGTTTTTACCTTTATGGACGGGTCAGTCTCGACCAATGGCCTTATAGCCTCAACAACTGTGTCCGAGTCCAACTTGGAATGATCCTGTGAAATCACTCTCGTTGTGCACGTGTGCCTACCGTTGTATCTGCGTATCTTCCAACAACCTTTTTTCCGTATCGAGCAGGCTCGGATAAGCCAGTCGCACCCACGCCCATACATCTTGCATTTTGCATAGAACGTCTGTGGCTCAGACTCATACACGTCGTAGTCAACTCCTCTAGCGATAGTGTAACTTCTAATTATTGCCACGACTGACTTTCTAGAACTGTATTCCATTCCAATCCAGAACTCTCCATCCTTGGGATCAGCAACGCCTACAGAAAGTGCCCATCATCGTTTATTAATCAATCCAAAATATATATTAAATATAACATTATTCGGTCATCACATACCTATGTTTGAATATTCTGGAAACTCCGATGCATGCATGGCGTCGAGATCCAACTCACGCATAAAAGGTGGCACGTTCATCGGTTGACTGATCGAGGGGTGAACCACTACATTATCAGCTGCTGTCTCAACTGCCACATCACCATTCTCGTCTTCGTCGCCGGCTTCATAAGTGGCTTCGAAGTCATCTTTGCTGTCACTATTCATTCCCTCGTACACTGCAGCTCTATCATCCTCCACCGCTAAGTCATTTTGAATCCCTTCCGCCTTTACGGTTTCAAACTCAACATACAGCTCAATCTGTGGCTGTCGCATCTGAGTCTGCCGGTGAATTTGAAACATATTATACATAGTCACTTCGTTAGTGATTGGCATGATATCAAACTGTATTAGACCACCAAAAACTATAACCGGATTCCGGTATAGAATTCTGCTCACTCTCATTAACGTACCGTTCTCCATGCTTTGAGAGAGACCATTCTGAAGTTCCATAAACGTCATGATGCATGGAACCACAAACGAAAACAGATTCTGGCAAACAAACCTCACTCCCTCATGAGTATTACGTATTATCTCACCGTCGCGATACACTACCAAGTTTGCGGTACCCTCCATTACACCAAAAACACGCTCAAAGAACACTCACGCACTTCCTCAGAATGAAAATGAACCCGAGCACTGCCTTATATAGAGAGTAGCATTCACCACGCCCCCACATTTTGATTGCCTCAGGCGAATCACGTCTTGCCACGTGTCAAGACGCCCCCACGTGCCACGTCATCACGCCCCCACGTGCTGCGCAGGTGTACCAATCAAGCTCCGCCACGTCATCATCACGTCCCCACGTGCTACATCAGCACGCCCCCACGTGGTGATTGCGTGGCCCATTCAGCTTCTGCCACATCATTATCACGCCCCCATGTGATGCCTACGTGGCCAATTCTTGCTCCGCCACGTCATCAACATGCCCCACGTGCTAGGTGAGCACGCCCCCACGTGATGCCACCGTGTCCCATTCAACCTGCGCCACGTCATCTCACCTGACACTCGTCGCAGTCAACATGCCCCTGCGTGTTGAACATATATCCACCATTGGGTAAAACACAATATTCTCCCATTTCTAGCCAAAACACCACTTTACTTCCCATATTAAAATTCTTGAGCCTCAATATACAACTTTTCAATATTTTTATATATAAATTTCTATTCTTATTTATTTACTTTAATTATATTTTCACAATAATTTAAAACATAATCACTTATTTTGAGAGATCCTTATGGCTAAAGTTATTAAACTCTCCGCTTAACTCATAGTAGTTTTGCAGTTCGTCTCTAAATAGAATTTAAGTAAATTATTGACTTTAATAATCTGAAAATTTTTTCATAAAATAATATTTCATGAGAAACATGAATTTAATATTCTTCACCTTAAATAAGGGAATATTTCACAATTCACAACTATATGGCAGAAAATTTAGATGATTACATGTGTGAGCAAAATATCTCACCCTTAATCCTCACTCTAGCAATTTCGGACTAAGAAATTTAATTAAAAATATAAGTGATGGATTATGAAAAATTTTAGGGTTACGTTATGTATAAGCCACCAATATAAAATACATGTTAGAATATAAATACACATTAAAAATAAATTATATTATATATATATTTATACACAAATATACTGGTGACTAATTTTAGTGACTGATTATAGTGTACGAATAGTATTTTCCAAAATTTTAATAACACTATTATTTAATAATACTATTTATATAAAAAATATTTTTAAAGGTAAAACACATAAATAAACTAAATCCAACCCAAAATTGCACAATTCACCTAAACATGAAAACGTTACATGAATTTTCTATTAGCACGTCTCTATATAAATCGAACGAGCTTAATTCGATTTAGCAACTTGTATAGTAAATCGAAGAAGCCTAAGTTGAAATACTAAGAAATATGCAAATCGAAGCTGGTTAAGTCGATTTATGCATGCATGTGTTGTATCCTAGTAAATCGAAGCACCATATATCTATTTATCCATGCATGTGAAGCTCACAATAATTCAAAACAACCTGTTTCGATTTACCCATAATTTGCTACACATTGTAATTGGCATTGGACTGTTTCGAATTACATCCAATGTGCTCCCATGGTAATTCGAATGAGATTCGTTCGATTTGCTAACAACTTTTCTATAAATAGAATTCGAATTGAGCTCATTCAAATTACAATACATAAATCCTACCCCACCCAAATCTCAAAGAAACCTCAGCCCAAAGACTCCAACGTTCAAATACTCTGCTGATGGAGATAACCCGGACCATCTTTATCGTTTAGACGGAGTTGTCCATATTGCTGGTGTCATCAATTAAGAGGTTAGTGCTTATATTTTTTTTCAAAAATAGGATTAAATATTTTATTTTATTTTTCTTTTGACGCTAGTCATTATTTACAATTTTTTAACTAGATAGAGTTGTTAGATTAGTGACTTATTGGTTACTAGAGATTTGACGGAGCAACTTCTAATTCGAATAGTGATTACAAATGTGTAAAAGAGTATGGATAGTGAAGATAATTAGTAGTGAAACTTAGTTAGAGTAAGAACAGTGATTGAAATCTATGTTGTGATTTGGGTTGTTATTAAAGAAAGTATGGGTAGTGACTTGCTGTTTTATTTAGAATTCATATGACATCTACATTAAGTCAAATTTTTTATTAATATTAAACTTATTTTTATTAGGCATAGTTTGATGAATATATGGTTTTATTTTGTGTTTGAACCGGTAACATTATTTGGTTGCGTTTATGGTATTATTTCAATTAACAAATGCATTAGTTGATATTGTTATAGAAATATGTTTTGATGTGGTCCTAAGAGACAATTTATTATCTAGTTTATGCAGTTCTACCGATGTATCACGAGTATGAGACGGTAGCAGGGTATGCGCTTGGAGGAGAGGATCGTTTCATACTTGCAGATGGCCGGTTTATACCATCTTGCGAGGCTGAATGAGACTTAATTTAGGTTGGATGAGCCGTTCATGAATGCATTCGTGGAGCGACGGCATCCGGAGACGCACACGTTTCATATGCCGTTCGGAGAGTGCACGATTACACTGCAGGATATGGCGTACTAGTTAGGGCTGCCGATCGATGGACATTACGTCAGTGGATGCCTGACAGAGTTTGAGTGATACATCGAGGGTGGTTGCCCAGCTTGGGTGTGGTTTGAGGAGCTACTGGGTGTTTTCCCTCCTGTGAACTGCATCGACAAGTTCACGGTAAGATGCAGTTAGATGCAGGACACATTCGGAGAGCATCCTGATGGCGCGAACGACGCCACTGTTAGAAGGTATTCCTCGGCCTATATTATGATACTTTTGGGGACTCAGGTATTTGGCGACAAGTCCAGTACTCGGCTTCAAATTCGGTGGCTGCCATACGTAGGCAGTAGGTGGTAGCCAACCTCCGTCGGAAGCCTCTAATGCGGCCTTGATCCCGTTGTGCTGATCCGATATCACTAGAATACCCGACTGCGGAGTGACATGCTGATGGAGGTAGGATAGAAAGAATGACTAAGACTCTACATTCTCACCCTCTACAAGTGCAAATACAACAGGAAGGATGTTGGAGTTCCCATCTTGAACAACTGCAACGAGCAATGTCCTCCTGTATTTGCCATACAAGTGGGTCCCATCAATACTCACCAATGTCTTGCAATGTCGGAAGGCATCAATACACAATGGGAATGTCCAAAAAAAGCGGTGGAAATAAGCATGGGACTGATCGACTTTCCCACCAACTCGCACGGGACTCGTCCTCATCAACACTGCAACACTACCCGGCATCGTTATCTGCACACCTAGTATCCATCGCAGCAACTCATTGTATGTCACATCCCAACCTCCATAAATCTGTGCCATGACCTTTCTACTTAGCTAACAAAACCCTCCTGCAAGTCGGTCTAAAACTGAAATGTGTCTCTGTCGCATTCAACAGTACCTTGATACACATGGCAGCATCAACTCTAACCATAAACAGTATGAATGCCGAGATCACATGATAATCAAGACTCCTGTGATCACTCGATATCAACGTGGCCAGATAAGTATGAGGTCCATTTTACCATTTTACTTCTGAAATACATCTGCACTGGCGGAGACTGATAAGAATCAACTATGTGCACCCGTTGCCAAATTTCTTATACTTTCCAAAGTACTTGCGATAATCAGACTCCACCACTTTATACCGAACCCTGCGTCGGATGTTATAGGTCTTTACGCTTAACACGGCCTCCTCTTTATCCTGAAACTCCATAATTTAGCTAATAAAGAATAAAGATATAAGAATTTCAAAATTTAAATAAAACTCAGATGAATTTAGCTAACATGAATATACATGTTAACGTTATTAATTTAAAAATTTATTATAATAAACTTACAAATTTTAAATTTTTAATATATTTGTTGTGGTGTTTATTAAAAATTTAATTTTCATCAATTGTCATCATAAAAAATTTAACCATATATTATTATATTATTAAAAATAATTAATTTTTTAATTATTATTTAAAATATCATATAAATATATAAATAATTAAATAATTATATAAATTTTTTTACATATATGAAAATTAAAATCATTTATTAAAGCGAAAAAATTGTCACATGATAATTATATTAGTTCATATATGATTTTGGTGTGTGAACAAATCTAAAAGAAAGACAATATCTCGAAGAATCATTTGGCTATTGGCTTCGAATTTCTATACATTTTACATCAATTACACTCTACACTCTACAAAATTTTCTATTTAATTTAAAATAAATATAAAAACTAAAATAAATATAATTATTAAAATATATTTAGCTATTAAAAAAAACAAAAAGCTCGAAATCATAAATGTGACATGCAATACAAACAGACACAATACGAATACAGCAATATAATATTTGAGGATATACTTATTTTGGTCTTTAAAGAATTTTAGATCAGATATTTTTGTCCCCAACTAAAATTAATTACTCGATTGATCTGTAACAATTAATTTCGTCAGTCACTTAGGTCATTGGCTTCGTCAACTCTAACGAAAGACAAAATGGTCCCTGAAAATTCTAACATGGGACAAAACGATCCCTAGCAACTCTAACAAGGGACAAAATAATTTTTGACTCCTTTATTCGAAAATGACACTGTTCTTCCCTAATTTTTATCATATCTCACATAACCTTAACATTCATACTCTCTTTCTTCACCTTCACAGTCTTCTTTTCCATCTTTTCATTCCTCCTCTTTAACTCCAAGATTAAACCATGGTGTAATTGTCACACGTGTCGCACCTACCTCAACATGTCATGGACCACACACTTCTTAAATTTTTATGACTAGTACATTCACCTCCTCTGCACTTCACCCACCAAAAGCATCCACTTTCACGTCTTCGATAACATCACCTCCAACCCCGACAACGTCCACGACATCCTCAAGACCAAGTTTCACAACTACTCCAAGGGCACGCGTTTCTCCACTTTCAAATTCTCATTTGAAATGGACACCGAGTGCTTCATTCCTTTTTTCCCAGAGTCCAAGTTGGCAGACAGCTTCGACCTCGCATCCAAGCTATTAGTACAACGAGTAATGTCGTCGTTGCCGCTCATATGGAAACTGAAGCGATTACTGAATATTGGTTCGGAGAGGAAGCTGAAAGAAGCGATTAGAGTGGTGGACAATGTGGTCATGGAGATGATAGGGCAGAGGAGGAGGAAGATGGCAACGACAACGACAGGTCTTAACAAATAAGACTTGCTGTCTAGATTCATGAGATCCATCGAAGACGACAACTAGTTGAGAGACATAGGCATTAGTTTCCTGAGTATGAATTGGTTGAGAACAAGTTGAAGATTTTTTTTCTTGTGAACATTAAATTTATAGAGTGTGCATTGTATAGTTTGAAGTTACAGTGTTAGACTATTAGTGTTATGCGAGATATGATAGAAATTGGAAGATAACAGTGTCGTTTCCGAACAGAGGATATTAGGGACCATTTTGTCTCCTGTTAGCGTTGTTAAGAACTATTTTGTCTTCCGTTAGAGTTAACAGAGTAAAGGACCTAAGTGACTAACGGAGTTAATTGTTAAAGATCAATCGAGAAATTAATTTTAGTTAAAGACTAAAGTGTCTAATCTAAAATTCTTTGAGAACTAAAATGAGTATATACTCATAATATTTTTATAAAATATAAGATATGATACGTCTAAAATACGTTATATAATATAATAAAATATATGAATAATAAATATTTTATCATTATAATAATAATAAAATAATATTAAGATGATTAAAAATATTTGTTGTTAAAATATAGCTGCATATAATTAATATATATATATATATATATATATATATATATAAAAGAATGATAAACATAAACATAAACAATCTAAACTTTTTTTTGGTGAATACAGAAAGATTATATTATTTGAGTTATAATTTATTAGTATAAACTATCTAACCTTATGTATTTAGTTTATTGTAAGAGTATCCGTATCCAACATAAATACATCAAGATTTTAAACGTGTATGTGCTTCTTAGATTAAAAAAAAAGAAGACAAAATTGAGAATTTTAAGTACACAATTTGTGTACACAATTAACCAAAGTTTAATATTTTTCTTATCAATAGGTAGTTTATAAGGTATCTTATAAATTCGATACTCGATCAAATCATGCCAGGGAATTTTATGGTCTCAAATAATTACATGGCTTGAACAAGGCAGATGCTATGCACTTAAAAATCCAAAAAGATAAATAAATAAATAAATGATAGGCATGATGATAGCTGCCCCGGATACTATCACAGACAAATGTATCAAAACTTCGCTACTCATACCTTTAATCTTATAATAGAAAATATTTTTATTTTTGACAGTAATATTATTTTAAGAGTTAATGTGTTTTTTTTATTTTATTAATTAAAAATTAATTTAAATATGTAATTAATTAATAATAATTATTATATTTTTATATAAATATTAAAAGTAGGGTAAAACGCAAAAATAAACCAAATACTATCTTAAATTACACAAATCACCTAAAAGAAAAAATGTTACATAGATCTTTTAAATGCACGTCTCTATGTAAATCGAATGAATTTTATTCGATTTACCAATTTTTCTACTAAATTGAATCAGGATAAGTCAAATTACTATGCAAACATGCAAATCGAAATAGTATGAGTCAACTTATGCATGTAACATGATCTCTAATAAATCGAATCACCATGACTCCATTTATGCATGTACGTGATTCACAAAGTAACTCGAAATAATCTGTTTCGATTTACTATAGTTTTGTTCTCATACTAATTTGAATGGAGCTGATTCAAATTACTATTCTTGTGAGCTATAGTTATAAATCGATTTTGGGGGATTCGATTTAGTGGAAGCCAACCTATATAAATATAATATGAATGTGAATTCCTTATGAGAGTGAAACACAATGGCTAATGATAATTTTTTTTTAGTATTGGTGCACTATAGAGGGTCGATTAAGAAAAAAACACGTTCGAAAATTAAGTTTACTAATAAGGATCCACTTAGTGTTTTTCTGAAACCTTCAACGAGTTTTACTGAATTCCTGAATTCTATAATCCAAAAACTGGGGTTGCAAAGCATAAAACGGGTTGAGAAGTTATTCTATAGAATTTCGATTTCAGTTTTGCGGGATGATGTGAAATACGATTCGTTCGTCATAGGGACTGACGAAGATTTGCAAGTTCTATTTCATTGTTGCCGGCAGTTTTTCGAGATCAGAACCCTTGAGCAGATGAGCTGTTGGCTAAGCTTATAGATGTGGTCTCCAGCTCAGGAGGTTCGAATCGAAATTCCCAACCTCCGACAATGGCAGCCTATTCTAGTTCGAGGCCTGTTGGTGCCTCTTCATCCGTGCCTGTCATTGCACCTAAGGCAATGTTGGTTGCCTCCTCGTCCTTCGCAACTGATCTAAACTGCAGTCGTGATGGAGAAGTATGTGACACAACGAATGCCGATATTATTGATACGACACCTGTTTCATTACAGGGTGGAGAATCGGATGATGTGGACGATATACTGTGAGATGATGATGACGATGATGATGTAAAGCCCGACACAACTGCCAATGATAGTGGTCATGACAAAGCATAGAGTAATCTAGTTGGGGGTGGTGAAACGTCTAGTTTAAAAACTCAGCAGTACCTGCCGCACTTTTCAACTTTCGCCTTGGATACTATAGACAATAGAGGGTACCTAGTGTAGCTATTGGATTTGGGATTAGAGATACACATGATACTAAAAGACTAGCGGAGTTTCAAGTTGGTCATAAAGTTGTGTGCCCCTCAAATTTTTATTGGGTTTCTCCCATCTTAAGATAATATATATATATAGATTTTACATATTTTAAGAATTTAAAATGTTTAATTTTTCAATACAAACTTTTTTACATTTAATATTTTAATTATAAAATAAAAACCCACGTGTAAGTATAAAATTTTTAGTTAAAAATTATTAGATTATTTAATTTATTTGACTAAATATTTTATGTAAAAATAATTGTATATAAATTTTTATTTAATTATAATTATAAGAGAAATTATTAGTTAAATTAATTTTTATTTATCTTAAAATAGTTAAATTGCTACTAATTAACGTTTCTTGTACCTTCCAAAAAAATATTCGAGCTTTTTTAATTTCCTAAACAAAACTCAGTATTTTTTTCCTTTTTTAAAATTTAACATTGATGTGAAATTTGAAGTTAAAGTACAAGCGTCCACCACCTCAAACTAAAAAAAAAAAAGAAAAAGAAAGAGCTGAACAGTGTGGAACCGCTTTCTTCTGAGTGAGTGTATTTTTTATTTTTAGTGCTGTGTTTTCTCATTTCTGTTCTGTGTCTCCGTTTTCATGTCTTCTTTTTTCCTCAAAGGAACGAACTTGATAGGAAGCCATGATTCTGTGTTGTTTTTCTTCCTCCTAATGATGTGTGTTGGGTTTTTGTTGAGAATCTCAGAAATCGTTAAAACCAAATGGAAAACTCAGACCACAACGAACCCGAAAAGAAGAGGCCTCACCTCACTTCTGTTTCTTCTCGCGTGGCGCGAAACTCTCCATCGAACAACAAAACCGTAACCCCTTTTCCTCTCTCTCTACATATTTTTCTCTGTGTTTTGTATGCACACTGTGTGTTTGTTTTTATGTCTGTGTGTTTGATAGTCTGATTCTGAATTTCAGTGTTTTACATTGTATTTAGTGTGATATTGAGTTCTTAGAGCTTTTTGGTGCTGAGGGATTTTGTTTTATGGTCAAGTTGTGATCTTTGGGCTTGATGGTGAATTTCATTGTGTTTGATACTAACTTGCTGCAGGGTAGGGCTGAAAGACTAGTAACAAGGTGAAGTGTCTTATGTGTTATGTTTTTTTGTGTAGTTTTTAATTGGATGATGGAGTTTTGGAATTCAAAATTGAACATTCTTGTTATGCTTGATCTTTGTGAGAGGGATATTTCAAGTCATTGATATTTGAAAGGTATCATTGATATTTGAACATATGTATCTGCTATGCAGTTTATGGAATTTGAGGTTACTGGTAATATTTTTAGAGGTTAAAACGCTGCCTTGTTTCTTGTTCCGTGTAATGACAACTCCATCTGTGGCAATAGGATATTGGGACTCTAATTTTTTGGGTTTGTTGTGAATAGTTTTCAAGTTTTTCTTGCTTAATGGGAAATCATTGTGCTTTTTATACAGGCTGATGCTGGAGTCTTACAAGCACAGAACCAGCAGCTCGTTCAAAAGATTGACATCCAAAAGCGTGCTTTGCATGACCTTGAAGAAAAAATTAGAGAGTTAAAAGAGCGGCAAAATACCCATGACGATTTGTTAATTGCAGTGAACCAATGTTGGATTCAGGTTATTCCTTATTGTTACGCTTCCACTCTATTGTTCATCCTATTTAATCAGTTTTATTTTTCTTTCGCCTTTTGAAATTAATGCTTCCATAGAAGATAGGCCATGTTCTACTGGCCATGTAAGAGAGGGGGGAATGGCAAGGCACTTTTTGCGATATTCCTCTAGCATATGCACATTGGGCTAACTTCATAATTTTTTTCCTCTAGTTGTCTGATGATCTGACTCTTCTTGGTGTACGAGCTGGTAGAAGCAAAGATGCATTACAAACACTAGATTACCATAATAACCGTCAAGGTATCCCACACATTTTTCTTGTAGTATGAAGAAATTTCAAGGGATTGACATGAGTTAATCTCTCTAGGTTCACTTCCTTCATGCCCTGCGGAGGATATATTTCTGTGTAGATTGATCCAGAAAGATTCTGTTGATGGAAACAGTATTGGTGAGAGAATTAATTATGTTGAAGAAAGCCTTGCTTTACGCCGGTCATCTACGTTAGAGTTGTTGAAACTCCTTCAAGATACCATGGAGGCTCAGATGGAAAGAATTGACAGTATAGCCCAGGTTTTGCATGGCGAGTTATCTTCAGAAGGTCAAAAACATTCGATATGCATCCAAATGTTTATATATTTATTTTTCTTTTTAACGATTGAATCTTTATTTCTCTTCCAGATATAATTGATGCAGGAATTTAAGAGAAAATTTGTATAAATGATCTGTTAATGTTTACTCATTGCTGGTTTTCAGATGCTATAATTCAGATGTCTCAGATTGATGACATGATGAAAGAAGAGGAAAGTAATTTACGTGAAATCATTAATGCTCTCAACGATTCGCATAAAGAGTATACTATTGGAATTCAAAGTTATATCAGTTGGTGCTTACAAGATCAGTCTGAAGTTAAACGCCTTGCAGGTTTTGATGTTGTTCATTTTGTGTTTGGTTTTAACTTCTTCAGTTACTGTGAAGTCTATTATTATACATCTGTCTTTTTAGGGTGCATTTGGATGTATTTTTCAGCAAAGATCGCCTTTTTCTGTTTGGCTAAAAAAAAAGAAAAAATAATAGTTTTCACCATTGTGGAACATAGGGAGGTTCCTTTTGTTAATGGCACCTTTTTAGTTAGTTATATTAATATATGAAAGTTAGATTTGCAAATAAATGGTTTAAACTCTGATACGGCTTATGATAGGGAACTTTTGCGTCATTTGATCCATGCAGCTAACTTCACCTAGTTGGACAAAGTTTAGTTGTTGCCAATGATGAGTGCTATCGATATATGGCATATGTGTAAACCTGAATTTGGTCCTTTGAGTTTAATTTTTTTAATCGTGAACCATCTTTCTGAAAGGCAACACAATAGATTTTATACCCCTCATGCTATTGTCCACCAAGCTTGATGCGTGTGGGCAGTGTTCAATCCCACTTTATCTTGTGCTGAATATCAACCTTTTATCTAAGAATGCTGGTTCCAAAGGTCTAACTCTAGACCACTTGCTCATAGAGGCTTTTTATCACCTTCTGAATTATTCTCTAAAAAGCCTAAATTGTTAAGCGATAGAACATGAATGATATTTATATTTAACACTCTTTAGAATAATGTTTATTTCGCATACGATAAATAAAATGTTAAGTCTAACAAGGTATTTGCTTGTTTCCATTAATGGAATGAAAATAAAATTGTGGGGTTGGCTTGGAAAGGGAAGGGATTTTGAAAGTGAAAACTAGGTTGATGCAACTCTTTTGTGTGGTGAGGTGGCATGGCCAGAACATTGAAGTGATGTAAATATTTATTAGGAAAAATGCCTATAAATCAGCATAAAAAATCAAATCATTAACAAAACAAAATTTAGGTAATAAAATTACATCAAAATCAGTTAGCATCTGACATATACATCTAGGGTTGCAAACTTCTAGTGGCGGCAGCTTCTGGTTGGTCGCGTGTACAAGACGACAGGTTGGTCAGTCAATCTTCTGGTGTGTAACGTACCAGCAGCCTCTGGTAGTAGTAGTAGTAGTTGTTGTTGTTATTATTATTATTATTATTATTATTATTATTATTATTATGTGATATGTGACAAGTAAGAAATGTAGAGTTTTCTCTACTTAAAAGGTTGATAAGGGGTAGATAAATTGAACACCCATTCAGATTCGATATCTGTTGGCTAATACATATGTTAACATTTTTAAGTGAGGATAAAACTAAGATTTGAAACCATGAGGTCTAACACGCTGATAGTTTGGGCGTTCAATGGTTCCATGACCTGATGTCTTAGATTTATGCAGAGATGTATTTATAGAACTTTGCAGTTAAATTGAGGAAGTATGTGATTGGTTCTCCTGGTTAATGGTTTTGTATGTTATGTCTTGAGTGTGTCTTATTTTCAAACTGAAAGGTGACCTTGAAGAGAGCATAACTGGACTTGAAGAGAGTAGAAGAAAACTAGTCAATCTGAAAATGCAAAAGGATGCAGCGGCAGGAATGCAATCCCCTAGTGCTGATTCGGTTAACGGAAACTTGTCTCCTGAAAAACCCACAGACAGGACTATGAGTTCGCGTGAGCTGAAGGATTCAATTGAGGAAGCAAAGGTTTTGTCATATGATTTCCTTTTCTTATGTTGTTCCTTTCTTCATCTAATGAGAAGTATGCTTATTTAATGTCATAGATACTGAATGCTGATCGTCTTACTGAGCTTCAAGAGGCACATGAAGAAAATGAAACCTTGACAAAGCAATTCCAAGATTTTCAGGTTCGTAAGTTTGGATTATCCAAGATAATTTGTCATATATTCTTGAATAGTTTGAGATGCTTTTACTTTAAGAGTTCTATGTAAAAGTTGTTTCTCCTGTATATTTATTTCAGAATGAACTGAACGATGACAAGTATATACGCACTTCCAGAATATATTCATTGACGAATGATCAACTTCAACATTGGATTGCTGAGTTAGCTCGGTATAAGATGTTGGTAGAGTCTTTGCAGGTTAAGAATGATTTCCCCTTTTTTAATCAGATGTATTATAAGAACCATATGGTTGTAAATGTTTATATGTTGTTCCTCCTTTTATGATTTTTCCACCTCAAATGAAACATCAGGCGGGAAGTGTCCATGTCACAAAATGGGAGAAAGAGCTGAACACCAAATTGGAGTCTGTTGATACTGCAAGGCACGCCATTGACTGTTCAGATTCCAGGATTGAAGAGCTGGAGGTTCAGTTGCAGAAGTGTACTATTGAAAAGAATGATCTTGAAATTAAGATGGAAGAGGCTATACAAGATACTGGTCTGCATATCACATGTTCTATGTTTAGACTTGCAGTTCATATAATTGGATTATTAGATTCTCACAGTACATGTTTCAGGGAGAAAAGATATCAAATCCGAGTTCCGTGTGATGGCTTCAGCTTTGTCCAAAGAAATGGGAATGATGGAAGCTCAGGTGAAGCGATGGAAGGATGCAGCTCATGAGGCGGTATCGTTACGCGAGAAGGCTCATTCACTAAGAGCCGTGTTGAGTGGGAAGGTTCTTCTGACAAACTGATCTGATATTTATTGCTGTTTCCTTTTCTTTTCTGGAGGACTTATACGTAAATTTATCTAGTTACTTTTAGTAGAGATTGGAGTTTCATGCAAAGTTGTCAATTGTTCTTGTTAGAGTCTCATATCACGCATAGATAAGGCCTAAATAGCTAGGAGCTTGGCAACCCTCTCCTATTGAGTTAGCTTTCGGGGTTGAGTTTGTTCCACATAAATCTAATTGTTTTAACACCAACAATATTAGAACAATTAGAATTGTTTATGAGAACATTCCAATTTTCAATTTTTTTTTATGAAACTGACCTAGTCCTGTATGCATGTTAAACTGTAGAAAGTGAATGGGAATAGTCCAATTTGGTGCCAGTGATTTTGTTGATTTAAATCTAAGTATGTAATTTAATTTAAGGACTTAAGAAATCATGTTGGATTGAGCAGGCCAAGTTTAAAGGCAGAATTTATTCCCCCTAGATACACACAGAGCAAACCTTTTCTGCATCTAAGTTTATTAATGCCCTTCTTTTGAAGCAGACAAGCGAAGTTAGCAGCCTTGCAAACAAATGTACTGAACAGGATTTGGAAATCAAGTCTTTAAGGGCATTGGTGAGTTTACATTTGTCTTAATCTGTATACATTTTTGTTCTTATCTTAATCTGTGTTTGCCCTACTCTATATATGTTTTTTTTGTATTACTTTTGTAACACTATTTGCCTGTTAATTGTGAATATTTTATATGTTGTGTACGAGTATGACTCATCTTCAAAATCATATAATGATGTCAGATTGAAAAGTTACAGAAGGAGAAACTAGAGTTGGAATTCATTCTGGAAATGCATGGACAAGAGAATTATGATAAAAGGTATGCTGATTTGAGGTTGCTAAGATTTTGGAAATAGTCTTGTGTAGTTAAAATTTAGGTGGAAACCTTCCTACTTTAAAGTAAATGCTGATAATATGTAATGGAACATTTAATATTTAGATTTGTTTCAATTTTCTTAACAATCCGGGCTATGAAAGTGTTGAGGAAAATTGTCTCTCTCTGACATTATTCCATTGATGGTGCCCAACTTTTTTAATGTTTTCCTATTACATTGAATTTTTTCTTAAGCCTTTAGCTGTAGTTGGCAACTGAACAGGGACTTTTATTTTTGTTTATTTTTGTTTGTTTTGTTTGTTTTTTCTTTTTTTTTTAAATTTAACATTTGTTCTCTTCTCTCTACATTGTATTCGATCTTTATATGCTGTAAAACATGGATTTCAGTACTCTGGCAGAAATTAGAGAATCTGAAAATAAAGCCCACTCTCAAGCTGAAATGCTGAAAAATGCTTTAGATGAACATAGTCTGGAGTTAAGAGTAAAAGCTGCTAATGAAGCTGAAGAAGCTTGTGAACAAAGGCTTGCTGCTGCAGAAGCTGAAATAGAGGACTTAAGAGCCAAGCTGGATGCAGCTGAAAGGTTTGTGTTTATGTATACTCCTACAGTAATTTTGATTTGCTGTTTTAAAAAATTGATGGTGTGTGTTTGTTTTTTGATCTTCTTCCTTATTAACCCAAATGAAGGTAAACATTACATTGGTATTTGGTAGAAACACTACATTTGTAGTCATATGGTTCTGACAGAAAAGTGTGGAGGATTAATGGTTCCATTGAGCTAATTGTAACCTTATGTGTGATAAATATTTTAAATTAATATTTGATGATAAATCTCTCAACATATAACAACAACAACAACAAAGTCTTATCCTGGAAGGTGGGTTGGCTACATAGATAAAATGATGCCATTGTGTCCTATCTGTAGTGATATATAATTGCCAAAGGTTATAGCACTTATTGGGGAAAGGTAATTAATTTTTATGTTGATTTTTTTTTTCCAGTTTGTTTGATGCCCTAACTGCATTTGCAAATCCCATTTCCCTCTTTTGTTTTTTAATTTAAAATGATCTTGATATTCAATATGTTCAGAAACTACCATTGTTTATTAATCTGCTGATACTTGTCTCCGTGCTTAATCTGTGTTGATTCAGAGATATTTTGGAGCTGACCGAGGCTATTAAAGTGAAAGAGGCTGAGGCAGAGGCATATATATCTGAAATCGAGGTCACTTTCCTTTCCCCGTACTGAATGAACTGCAAAAGTATGGTCTTACACTTTTCTTTTCAAATGATCGTTTGCTTTAATCCAGACTATTGGTCAAGCATATGAAGATATGCAGACACAGAACCAACATCTGATGAAGCAGGTGACTGAGAGGGATGACTATAATATCAAGGTATCAAGTTATCCAGACTATTCTACCAGGCTTTTGCTAATGACATTAATGAAATCGATGCTTTGTCTTGTTAGTTAATATATTAAAATTATCTCTTGATTTCTTGGATAAGGAATATATTAGAAATATTTGTTTGGTTGATACAAAGGAAAGTCTTCTTGTATCAAACTAAAGTTGAATTATATAAACTGATATGCCGGCCTACATCTACAACAGCCTAGAAATTTGTAATAAGTAATAACTAATTGACTTGGACAAAAATAATTCATTGGCCACCATGTTTCTTTTTGGGGATACAATTTGGTTTTAGCAAAGACAGTCTTGTTGCGAACTGGGACTTAAATTTCTGGAAAATTGTGATATTTTCTGAAAATTGGTGTATTTGCTTTTTACTTAAATAATTCCATTGTTGGTTAGATTGGCCTTGTTTTGATCATATTACAAACTTAAATGCAGCTTGTATCAGAAAGTGTGAAGACAAAACAAGTACACAGTTCTTTAGTGGCTGAGAAGCAGGCCTTGGCAAAGCAACTTCAACAAATTAACTCTTTAATTGATGCCTCAAAAATGAGGATTGCATACGTTGAGGAACAGGTCAACCTCCATTGCTCGCCAATACTTTTTAATTTTCTATTCTATTTTTACAACTTTACCAGTGCTTTCTGGCGTATACAATAATTTGAATCATGCAGATGAAGGCTGTTCTATCAGAAGGCATCAAATGTAATCAGGAGGAAAAAAACCTTCATGTCACTCTGGAATTTGCCAAGTGGGAATTGGCTGATGCTGAGAAGGAGTTAAAGTGGCTGAAGTCTGCCCTTTCCTCTTCGGAGAAAGAATACGACCAAATACAGAAAGACGTGGCAGGAGTTGAAATGGAATTAGAAAGTGAAAGGTGCATTTCTCTCAATTCTAAGTGTTTGTGAAATTGATGAATTTGACATGGTGAGGAATTCAGTAAAACTAATCGATTGCAAAAGTAGTCTTGGAGCTTGGTATTTGGTTTAGTTTCCCAGGTTGCTTAGTTTGCATCAAATCAACCTAGTAGCTCATGAAAATCTGCAAGCTTCTTAGTATAAATAAAACTAAATAGAAAAAGCAAAATAGTTTGGCTAATCTATCAAAGTACTCCATTGCTGTGAAATGTACTCTGAATTTGGGCTCAACTGAAATTGATCCTATCAAGTCATGTAGGAGTTCGCGGATGAAGCTCGAGGAAGAACTCAGGGAAGTGAACAGGCAAATCGCCGAGCTGAGTTCTGAAACCGGTGAAACCGCAATACAAAAGCTCGAAGCAGAAATAAAGATCTGTAAGAACATGATTAAGTGCACCGTCTGTTCTGATCGGCCAAAGGAGGTAACACCTCTTCTTGAACTTGCATTGATTTAAACCTTTTGAGGACATATTAAAGAAAATTTGTTGCACCAGCAAAATATAAGAGCTTGATTTGGATTTTTCACAGGTGGTGATTGTCAAATGCTATCATCTGTTCTGCAATCCATGCATACAAAGAAATCTAGAGCTCAGGCACCGCAAGTGCCCTGCATGTGGAACAGCATTTGGACAAAGTGATGTTCGCTTTGTTAAAATATGAGACTCATGTTAGTTAGTGTACCTTGTATACTTAATGATCACTGTTGTTGGTATTGGTACTTAGTTACTACTTGCTCGTTCTTTTTTCTCTGTCATTGTTGATTCAACGGATTACCAAATTATCACGGTGACACATAAAAAAGAATTGAGGAAATAATTACAAACCATGGATCATGCTTCATCAAATATTTCATTCGTGGTTCAAGACTTCTAATATTGACACAATGGCAAAGTTACTATCTTGTGTAAAATCCGTTAACATACACAATTAATGACAACGAAAATAAATTGAAATTAACTCCTTTTTACTATCAATCATCCTGATGAATAAGCATAACCATAAAAGTCAAGATAAAACAATATTTCTAAATGATAGCTTCTATTATAATTGATATTGCAACACTACAAACAAATAAGAACAATTCATTTCATTTTAGTAGTCCGAACGAACTGTAACCTTCGAAATTTATTATACTGGTTTTCAAGATCCAAGCACCATATTGGTTCTTGGGTTTTTTTCGGTGTTAAGTCAACGAATGCAATGTTGAACTAGTTCTGACTTGCCTTGTTAGACACAGCTAAATAACATCGTCTTATTTTGGTGTTTAAACAAGACAAACAAAAAGATGAAGAAGAATTTATATAATGTAAAAACTATTTTATTCTTTTTATTTTCTAAAATGATATCATTTTTGTCTTTTTAAACACCAAAATAAAATGATATAATTTAGTCTTTATATCTAACGTGGTAAGTTAGAACCAGCTCACCATTTGGTTCACCGACTCAATACTAAAAAAGGTCTAAAAATAATATGGTGTCTAAAACTAAATTTTAAAGATCATAAATTTTAAATTTAAAAGGCTAAAATATTAAAAATTATGGATCTCCAAAACCACAATGAGAATTTAGTTATCACCACCCTTGTATATTTTGGCGGTTCACTCATTGAGCTTTGTTTTGGACTTGGTGTCCTAGCATTTATTGTCATGTAAAAATTTCTTACAACTATTCTACCAACGCAATAGCAAATTCGACACATTATTTTTTGGACTTTGCTAGTTAAATAATAATTTTTGTGAAACAATGTGAATAATAGGCTCTAAAATTGGTCAATAAAGTAAAAACACATTATACTCCTAAATTATCCACCAAAATTTTAATATTAGGATAATCATCCGCGCACTTAATAAATTGAACATTCGATATATCCATTATTCATATTGATTAATCTTTTCGTTATCTATTCATATGTTTTCTTATTTTTTTTTGTGATAGCAGATCTGATATGTTACTAGAAAATGGTGCACTTTGATGTTTTACAAGCGTGTGATGAACATGTGCAATGTAAAAATATCACTTACACCTTGTTTGGATGTTAGAAAAAAAATAGAAGAAAAAAAAATAAAAAAAAAAAGAAAATAAAAAAAGTTGAATATTTGTATGTTGTTTGGATGAATAAAAAATAAATAAAAAGAAAATAAAAAAATTTCTTTATTTGAATGAAAAGAAAAATAAAAAAAAAAATCATAATAGTATAAAATTACATTAATACCCTTATCATAAAATAAAGTGTAAATATTTTTATTTATTCATATTTTATTATATTTTATAAATATTATAAAATATTATAATTATATATATTTGATTTAAATTATTTATCTAATACATATAATATTTAAATATAAATTTTTATTATAATAATATATTAAAACTAAATTTATATTAATATTTATCAATAATAATATAACTAAAAATAATATTAAAAATATAAAATATTATTTTTTTTCATTCATTTCCTTTTCATTCATTTTCCATCAAATCAAACATAATGTGAGCGATTTTTAATTAATTTTATTTTTTTAGAAAAATAGAAATCTCATCCAGGCTTAAATTAATCGAGTAATCACTTTTCACTTGAATGAAGTGTTGGAGATTCCATTCCAGTTTTATGCATTAACCAGAAAAAAAAAAAAAAAAAAACATTTGAACGTCGTTTGGGGTTTTTTTTTTCTCTGGAAAGCGGAAGCAGCGTTTCAACAACGCTTTCAATTTTGAAAACGCAATTTCTGGTTTTTTCAGAGTGTGGAGCAGTGTGCCGCATTATGCAGCGGCTGAGACAGAGAGGTTCTCGCATGGCTTCACTCTCCGCTGCCAACCTCAAACGCAAAGCCCTTAATTCCTGGGCCGCCGTTAACGACACCTTCTTCCTCACCAAGGTCAATTTTTCACTCTCTCTATATTCATTTTGATTGTCGTTTTTGCTTCTTCAATGTCGTTTTGTGTTTCTTGTTTCTTTCAGGATGCGTTCGAGAGGCACCGCGTGGTCTTCACTGTTGGGACTTCCATTGCCTCCGTTGCCACTGCTTGGATCGGTCTCTTCATTTCTCAGTGCTTTCCATTCATATCATCTGATTTGAATATTTGATTGGATTCATTGATTGTAAGATTGGTTGATCTCTTGTTCCAGGGTATTCATTGCGCCATTTCCATGATGAAAAGGTTGAACAAAGGCTTGAATCAATTGAAAAAGCTGTGAGTCTTTCTGTATCTCGTTTTTTTTCTTCTTAATTCTAATTCTAATTCTAATTCTAATGGATATGTCTGTTTCATATGTTTCTGTGTGGCAGATGAAGAATAAGCATAATCTGGAACATTCCGAAATCAAAGACATTGTTGGTCCTGGAGGTCTCAGTGTTCCTACTTGTGCCGCCACTGCCGCAACCACCTTGATCATTGGGTTTGTTCCTTCTTTCTAGTACTTAATACCTGTGATCATGCTTTCTGTGGTGATTCTCCAATGTAGCTATTTAAGTCTTGTCAATTTGAATTCACAATAGTCCTTTTTGGTTTTTAATGATATGGTTATTCATTGAGGAACAGCACAATGGTGCTGTAGGGTATTGTAAGGTTAATTTGTAAGCTGAACTATCATTGCTGTTAAGATTTTGAATGTATTGAAATTTAAAGGATTTGTAGTTTACAAACTTCCTATTTGAATTGCTATTGCTATTGCTTAGTCAAAACTGTGCTTGATATTGAAGATGCTACAGCTAGGAGTATTGCTTTGATGTGTTGATATTTCATAAATCATGCATGCAAACTGCATCAACCAGTAAAAGGAAATATATCCTAGTTATATGTCATCTGTTTTAACATGTAGGGAAGATATTCCAGTTATGTGGTAGGAGGATTGCATTGACATGTTGACTTATGGAGTTTCGGTGTACAAGTTTGATATGAACAATGCTTTTCAGTTGATGTGTTGATACTTAGTTCTTCATAAATTTGAGACCATTCCATCACACATGCAATTTAAGTGTATTAGAGCATCATCCAAAAGAAATTTTCGATACTAAATTTAGTCACTTCTCTGTACTCTATGCACAGTTTATGATAGGTTGATAGTCCTTGATGACATCTTTTGATCCACATAGTTGGAAAAGACTTGATCGTTGTTATTCTATTTTATAGTCTAGTGGTTCAAATGTATAATTCATTTTTTTGAGTCAACACTGTGCTGATATACAGGTATGGCTTGGGATGGCGAGGTGGGAGCTGGTATGCGACAAAGAAGTTCAGAAAAGAGCAGATGAAACTGCTAGGACAGATTAAACCTAGAAGATGGGAATTGCTTGGCAAGATAAAACCAAGAGGATTGAAATTTCAGTTCCTCAAAAGGTCCCTAATAAGATCAAAAGTACCAGATACTTCAGCTAATACATCTGAAACAATTGTAAAGAATGCATCCTCCAAAGTGCTGGATGCTGCTGCGAAAACATCTGAAACAACTGTAAACAATGCATCCAGTACTCATACAACTGGGAGTACCCATTAGTATCTGTGCCTTGATAAAATTGTTCTTTCAAGCTTCAGTGCTTATAGTGATGGCTGTAGATGCTGAATAAGCCAGCCTTTCAGAAAAAAACAGAATAGCAATACAGATATGACAAACCACAGTCGAAATTTTGTACCATTATTTAATATTTATTCATATTCCTCATCCTTCATGAGATAGTTGCTTAAGATACTATTTTGTTGTTTTCATTATTACATTTATAATGCATTCTTTTTTTCCTATGTTGAGCAATGCTGCAAATTAAAGAAAAAGGTTTGTTTCGTCAAATTTTATGTTATGGACAACACAAATCATTTCTTCTTGGTTCAAATTTATAATGGAAGAAATAAACATACTCCTTAAGATATAGGTATTTGGCAAGTGCGTCTCAATTTTCCCTTCAGGATAACAAACATTCATGGTTCCAAAACACTTTAAAAAATATTTAGTGGTTATGCCAAATGATCAAAATCTAAAAAGTTTCAATACAAATTTCTCTATCAGGCTAAGAAATCAATGTACCCATTAGATGTGGGAAAGTTAGAGGCTATCAATTGCGTAGCATTATGTTCATTTTTTTATGATACTTTTACAAAGACATTTTTACATGAAGTCATTGCGAATTGATAGATGATTTGATATGTTTGACAGAACCATTTAATGGTTTGCAATACCATTTTCATGTGAAGATGTTTTCATGGAAGTATCCACCCTTTTTTTTTTAAAAAAAACTTTCTTGTTTAATTTAGTCAAAATGTGAAAGAAGAAAGTATCCTTGCCTTGCTTTGGAAGCATGGATTAGTATCCTCTTTAGTGGGACAAAAAAGCAGCTATTGCAAAAATGGTTTAATCAAGGCACATGTTTTGGCTTTTTATATGTGCCACAATGTTAGGTCCATAACATCCACGCGTTTATTATTAAGGAATCATAGCAATACATATAATTTTATGGTAGGTCCATTTAGTAGACCCCACATATACTTAGTTTTAACCACTAGTGCAATCTCTTGACAAAAATGGTGGTTTAAAAGCCATCATGTGAATACATTTTTTCTTAAAACAATTTCCTTTGTTCTGTTTATATTCTTTCTGTTTAATGCGTGCATAAGTTAATGTCTGTATTTGGAAGATTAATGTACTAGAAAACAGCATGGCCAACAAGATTTCATTCCCAATAGTAATAATAATCCTTGTGATTCTCTTTTGGGGTTCAGCAATTGCAGGTGGAAGAAGATTGTATCCACTCAGAACTCAAAGTAGTGATATTACTGCATTGCCATCATTCTCCACTGAAGGTATTTGCTCATCACTGGTGAAGACTCAAGGATATGCTTGTGAAGAACACTTGGTACTTTTCTTGAATCTGTTGCTATTTTGATCACTAAACAGTAGTAAGATTCTGAGCAGCTAGTTACTAAGTTATATGTTTGTGTGTGTGTGAACTGTGAAATGGATTTTAGGTGACAACTGTGGATGGTTATGTTCTCAGTGTGCCGAGAATTCCGGTGGGGCGGTCACGGGGCCCACGGGGCAATAGGCCACCGGTTCTGCTACAGCATGGTTTATTCATGGTAAGTATTTCTTTTGAAAGCAACTATATTGGCTCAAAGCTGTGTCTGAGTTAAGCTCCAAATTAGTTCCTGAGATTCTTCGTGTGCACTAAAATAGTCTCCAATATTCCAATTGCATCAATTACGTTCATGAGATTAGCAAAAGTATGTCATGCTAGTCCCTCAGCCCCTTTTTCATCAAGTGACTTATCATGCCTTAGGAACTAACACGGTGCACTTTTTGCAATTGAGATCTCGCAGACTATTTTAGTGTACGTCGCCAATCTTAGGGACCACTTTGGAGTGTCCTTGTAGCCATTGTCCTCAATTTTTTAGTATACAAAGAATTGGATAATTTTTTGCTTATTTCTGAATAGTTCTTATTTTCTATATAGGTTTGTGTTTTCTGATGCCTCTGTTTTCTGGCTAAGAGAATTACCAAAAAGGGATGCTTTGGAAAATAATGTAATGCTGTTGTGGATGCAGGATGGCATAACGTGGTTATTGCTACCTCCAAGCCAATCTCTGGCATTCCTTTTGGCAGATAATGGTTTCGATGTTTGGATTGCTAACACGCGTGGCACGAAGTATAGCCGGCAACATATATCGTTACCTACTAACAGCTCAGTCAGTATTGTAGTGTAAATTTGCTGCACTTCTATGGTTTTGTTATTTGATTATTGCTTACATTAGTTGTTGAGACATTATGGTTATCATGGAATAAAAAGAATTAACTTCAACTAGCTAAGTAACACTAGCTATGTCTCTAATATTAGTTTCAATGTTTAGGATTATTGGAATTGGTCATGGGATGAATTAGTTGCATATGATCTTCCAGCAACATTCCAGTATGTGCATGATCAAACTGGACAGAAGCTGCACTATATCGGTCACTCGCAGGTGAATTTCGCAATCTACACTTATCCATGTTGTTTGGACTCTCCTCACAACACAATTTGATGATGCAGAGTGTTGGATTCTTTTAATAGGGAACTTTGATTGCACTGGCTGCTTTATCCAAAGATCAGTTGCTGAATATGCTAAGATCAGCCGCCTTACTTAGTCCGATCGCATACGTTAGCCAGATGACCTCGCCACTCGCTAAAAATGCAGCTGACAACTTCTTTGCTGAGGTAGGTGCTAGTAAATAGATTGAAAAAGGAAAGAAATCTTTAGCTTTAAATTCCAAAGTTTGATTATGAAAATCTGTGTTGCTTTTTCACCAAACAGTACTTGTACAAACTTGGGATCTTTGAATTCAGCCTGAGAGGGTAAGTTCCTCCTATTATCTCTTTTTTTTTTATTGTTCTTGCTTTATCTTAGTTGTTGGACTTAGATCAGAATCACCCAAACTGATGCAAATACATGCCATTAATTCTAGTACTTTTTTGCTTCAGTTTTCTCAGAATAATAGAGCATATGAATCAGCTGTGATGGCAATATATATATATACATGAGAACATGATTGGTTCCACTTCATAATTTTTTCATGTTTGAAACAGGGATGCTGTAATACAGTTTCTTAAGGACATGTGCAAAAAACCAGGCATTGATTGCACTAACTTGTTGACCACTTTCACAGGTTACCTTTTCCCTCTTTTTCCTCTCAAACCTCTATATTTGACAGTTCTCAAATCCAAAATATGTTGACCTTCAAATGTTTTTAGGCCCTAACTGCTGCCTAAGCCCATCAATTGTCAATATATTTTTGGATCATGAGCCTCAGTCAACAGCAACAAAGAACATGATTCATCTATCTCAGAGTAAGTAGTCCTGTTTATAACAATATTTTAGTAGTTGTTGAATCATGATAAAGGGACTTTTAGATTCTGAAAATTCAACTAGATAGTTTGTTTCATATGAATTGAAACTGAGTTTTAATCCTGTTGATATCACAGTGATCAGACAAGGAACAATAGCAATGTTTGATTACATGAACATAGATGAGAACACAAGACATTATGGACGGCCGACTCCTCCGGTGTATGACATGACCAGAATTCCAAACAGCCTTCCTCTCTACCTGAGTTATGGCGGCGCTGACGCTCTTTCTGACGTCAAAGACGTGCAACGGCTATTAGAAACTCTTGATGATCATGATGGAGATAAGCTTGTAGTACAATATAGAAATGATTATGCACATGCAGATTATGTTATGGGAGAAAATGCTAAGCGAGATATATATGAACCTCTCATATCTTTCTTTAAGCTTCAATGATATCTAAAGAACAACATTCATCACTATAGAAATTTTTATATTCTTGGTTAGAGTTGAATAGCATAGAAATATCAATGTAATTTTACAGAAAAGTAATATTATCAAAGAAAGTTAATATATATATATTTTCTGTATTTACCACCCAAATTGCATGTGAATTATGAGTACCCTTTCCATTAGATCTTAAATTTGTAACTTCTCATGGCTTTATGTGTGAATGGTGGAAATAATTGATCACCAACCTAGCTGTTCGGTTGTCGGGTTCCGGACAGATCGGGTAAGCAAATGTGGGAGTGAGGACGCCTTAGCTTTGGTCGCACTGTTTGCGGGTTGTCGAGTAGCCGAGCACTTATCTTGGAGAGACGATGAGGGGGGTGCCACCTGCAAAGACACTCCGACGCTCAAGTCAGCAATGTGCAGGCGGGCAGAATAATGAGGTGAAAGGATATGACGTACCTCGGGGGAAGAGCCAATCTTCCCCTTATATACATGTCAGTCGTGGGCCCCTTGCGAGGACAGGCCCGTATTCCCCAGGACATTGTCCTGCAGCCGCGTGTGGGTCGTACAGGACACGTGTCCGGGTCGTTTGAAAGGCGAGGAGTCGGGTCGGGTGGAGCTCGGGCCAGGGTCGACCCGTCGGGTCTTTGGGCCAGGCCGTAACAGTGCCCCCACGCGCCAATGGTAGTCGTGGAGGCTATCAATGGCGTGTTGTCTTGTCTCTCACTTGGGGTCGTCTGGTCGGCCGTTCGTGATAAGGACGTGCCCTCTGCGTGCGTGTCCTTTGGTTGCGCCAGCAACCGTTTCGTCGCATCGTTCCCCGTGCCGAGCGTTAAATGCTCATAATGGGGTGAAAAACCCTTGCTGAAAAGACTATTCTGCCCCCAGGTGTTTCGCGCTTCTGGGGAAGCAGTTTTTAAACTGTTCGGTTTTGTGTTTCTGCATTTTTCCACACTTCCCATTCCTCTCCTTCTTCTTATTTGACATAAGATCTCAGAGTGTTGCTGTGGCGTCTTTGTTCATCCTTCCTGCATTTTCCCAGACTTGCAACTTCATCTTCTTCCCATCAATTTAGGTAACTTTCGAATCAATCTCCCTTTTATGCATTATTTCTGCGCGTTGTTGTTTGGTCTTTTGCTGTTGTTGCGTAGCCTTTTGATTGCGACTAGATGTGTTAGGGGGGAAGTACCATTCCAGGGTAGGTTTTTTATTGTTCTTTTCGTGCTTTAGTCTCGTTTGGCCTTGGTCGGGGAGTCGTGGGGGTAGCGTCTGTATTCGGCCTAAGCAACCGATCTCTTAGACTGACTGGATGGTCCCCCATGTAGGTATGGCTCGCACGGTTTCCCGGGCTTCCGTTAACCCCGCGGCGTACGATCCATATGCTTGGGTCGTTTCCGACGTGAAGGATTCGCCTAATCAAATGGGCGAGGAGGAGCTCACCGAGTTCCGACAAGCCGGGTACTTGTGTGGTGAGACTGATGAGGAGGCCAATTACGACGTTTTCGTCCCGGCTCCTCACGAGCGATTGTACGAAATCAACTTCCAACCCCGCCAGGTCGCCGACTGGATTTGGTTCTACAAAGCCATGTTCACTCAAGTCGGAGTTCGTATTCCGTTTTTAGCCTTTCAAATGGCGCTTTTAAATCGAATTTCCGTGTCACCGTCGCAGTTGCATCCGAACAGTTGGGCCTCGATCCGCTGTTTCGAGATGGTCTGTGAATATCTCGAACTGCCGGTGTCCGTGGATGTTTTCCTCTTCTTCTTCACCCTCACAAACCCTTCCAAGGAGGGGAAACACAAAAAAGGGTTCATGTCCTTCTGGTCTGCCCAGGGTCGGAAGATTTTCGGTTTGTTTGAAGATTCTTACCATGGGTTTAAGGACAAATATTTTAAGGTCCGCCCTGTCAAAGGTCGTCTTCCCTTTTGGTTGTCTTTGGAGGGGGTACGGCTCATCCCGACTTATTAGAGTTTCGGGGTAGGGTCCAATACTTTTATTAAGGTAACCTATAGAGGCATGTCGGCGGTGGATAGGCAGATTGCCGAGGTGTTGATGGCAGTTTTCGGGAAGAACCAAGTAAATCCCCACCTCCTCATGGGTGACCGGGAGTCCGGTCGTAATTATATTTGTGAGAAGCTTTTTACTTTGCCCTTTACCTTTTTTCCTTTTATTGATACTATGTGGCGATTAACCGACCTTCTTTGCTTTCCTGCAGTGGATATGTCTGCGTCGGTGACGGGTCTTCCCGACTTGTTTCAAACCTTTCTAGGCGATGGTGATGACGAGGAGGGTGACGAGCAACCCGCCCCTGAGGGGCCTGCTGCTCCTCCGGAGGACAAGGGTGCTCCCGAGCAGAGGGCCGCTACCGACAAGATTGGCACCTCGGTTCAGGGTGCCGCGGTTGAAGGCGGCAAAGCAGTCCTTGCCTCCCCTTTTCGCGAGGTGATTGGAACTGGGGGTTCCGTGCCTAATCCGGATGATGATGAAGAGGTGGAAGAGGTCCCCAAGCTGAAGAGAAAAAGGAAGGCCTCCACGACGTCGTCTAGCCCTGAGGGCGTCCTTACTGTCATGGAAAGGAATTTTGACGCCGGGAACTTCATAGACTCCCAGCTGATCCCCGGTACCGAGGAGTATTTCCACGAGTCATCCCTTGCCGGGCAGGCGAGGTGGATGTATCGCACTCTCCTGCGCGGCGCAGTCATAGCTCGGAAGGCCGAGTTCGAACTGTCCGGGATGGAGTCTCTCCGTAGGAGGTTGGATTCTGCCGGGAGGGCTAATAACGAGCTAAAAAGTGAAGTTGAAACCCTTCGGGAGCAATTGACTCAATCTTCGGAAAAACTGGACGCTGCCGAGAAGAAAGCCACCGCTGCCGAGCAGAAAGCTACTGCCGCCGAACAGAAGGCCACAACTGCTGAGAAAAAATAGAAAGAGTCAGACGCGACGGTTGAACGTTTGGTCGAGCGCGAAATGGCTTTGGAGAAGCAGGTCGGCGCGGCGCAGAAGCGTGTGGCCGAAGTCGAGAAAGAGAAGCAGGCCGCGGAGGCCGAACTGGCAACATGGAAGGCGAAGTATAAAGACGTCGTCAAACAGGGGAAGGGTGCGATTCTGGCGACCGAAGAGGCTCTTAAGGCTCAGGTCAAAGTCATTGCTCCCGAATTCGACACATCGGCAATCGGCGTTCGCAAAGTCATTAAGGATGGCCAAGTTGTCGATGTTCCCAAGAAATGAATCCTTTGTTTTAAAGTTCTTGTTTAGCCGTTTTGTTTTGGCTTGTGAACAATCTTGATTTTAGCCGTTTTGGCTTATGAACAATTTGATTTTAGCCGTTTTTATTTTGGCTTGTGAACAGTGACCTTTTTGGTCGCTTGCTCGTGTTGTCGCGATAAAACCTTTTCTTATTCGTCTGATTGCATTATCGTTTCTAACCGTTTTGGTCTATAGTTGTCGTTTATTCGTCTGATCGTGTTATTGTTCCTATTAACCGTTTTTGGTTTGTAGCCGTTTATACCGGCGGCCCGTGGCCTTTCGTGTAGTTATTTATTACAACGGTAGTTGATGATCTCCCGGGGTGATCAGTCCCGGGCTGCACGTCGTCGTTAGTCATGACGAGATGGTTTATCTGAAAAGTGGAGATAAAATAGGGTGGAGGATTTGCACAAGTATATCTTATTCGGTAACCACATAAAGGACTAGAAAGTTACTATAAAGTTCAAATGGCAAATTAACTACTTAGCTAGATTAGCCGGCATGTCGTTCCGTCCTCTAGGAGTAGAATCTTCTAAGGTTGTCCGCGTTCCATGTCCTCGGGACTTCCTTGCCATCAAGCCTTTCTAACTTAAAGGCTCCTTTTCCCATCACCTTTTTGACTCTGTAGGGGCCTTCCCAGTTTGTCGCTAGCTTGCCCTCTCCGGGGGTCGGCAGACCGATATCATTTCGCCTCAAGACGAGGTCGTTTGGCTCGAATTCCCTCTTGAGCACTTTGGTGTTGTAGCGTAGAGCCATTCTTTGTTTTAGCGCCGTTTCTGTCAAATGGGCCATTTCCCGAGCTTCATCTATCAGGTCCTTTTCTACGGTTTCCTCCACTCCTTTCAAAAGCAACCGCGGACTCGGTTCACCGATCTCTACGGGTATTACTGCATCCACCCCGTACGTTAGTCGGAAAGGAGTTTCCTTGGTGGAGGATTGCTCGGTTGTTCGGTAAGACCAGAGGACCGATGCTAGCTCGTCGGCCCAAGCACCCTTTTTGTTGTCCAACCTCTTTTTTAGCCCTGACAGGATAACCTTGTTGGCGGACTCCACTTGTCCGTTCGTCTGAGGGTGTTCTACCGAGGAGAACCTTTGCTTTATGCCCAGGCCGTTGAGGAATTCCGTGAACTTCCTGTCAGTAAATTGCGTGCCGTTGTCCGAGATGACGACTTCCGGTATCCCGAATCGAGTTATCACCTGCCTCCACATGAACTTCCTGCAATTAGACGAGGATATGCTAGCTAGCGGTTCGGCTTCTATCCATTTGGTGTAGTAGTCAATTGCGACAATGAGGTATTTGACTTGCCCCGGGCCGACTGGGAAAGGCCCTAAGAGGTCGACTCCCCATTGAGAGAATGGTCGAGAAGTCGTCAGCAAGCTTAACTCGGAGGCCGGCGCCCTTGCAAAGTTGGCGTTCTGTTGGCACTTTACGCATTTTTTGACGAACTCTTTGGAGTCTGCCATCATCGACGGCCAATAGTATCCGGCTCGGATTAGTTTCCTCGCTAGGGCCTTGCCTCCGATGTGGTGCCCACAACAGCCCTCATGGACTTCCCTTAGGACGTAGTCCGTTTGATCGGGGTGTAGGCACTTCAGTAGGGGTTGGTTGAGCCCTTTCCTGAACAACTGTCCTTGGATGACGGCGTATTTGGCCGCTTCCCTTCTCAATTTTGCCGCGTCCTTTTCATCACTGGGGAGTTTGCCGTGTTCTAGGAAGTCGGTGATGGGGTCTAGCCATGAAGAGCCTAGGCTTGTCACGTGCAGTGTGATTGCTGGTTCTCTCGTCATGCCTTGGATGAGAGACCGATTCCCTTCTCCCGGCTTTGTGCTAGCTAACTTTGATAGGAGGTCTGCCCGTGTGTTCCTTTCTCTAGGGACGTGGTGGACCGTGACCTCTTCGAACTTTTGGCTCAAGCTTCTGACCTTTTCCAAGTACTTCTGTAGCAAAGGGTCTTTGGCTTGGTAGCTGCCGTTTACTTGGGAGGTGACGACTTGGGAATCACTGCATATTTCTAGTCTTCTTGCACCGACTTCTGCTGCTAGGGTTAAGCCTCCTATAAGGGCTTCATATTCTGCCTGATTGTTCGAGATGGGAAACTCGAATCTGACCGACTGTTCGTATACAACTCCAACCGGGCTTTCCAGGATGATCCCGGCACCTCCGAAGGGTCTAGCCAAAAATGCAGAAAGATGAGGATTAAAAGGGTGAATCTATCCCAGCCTCAAATCACTTCGAGGCCCCGACAAAAAAAATATTCTTTTCGATATTTAATTTTTTGAGATTCTTTTAATGATCTCTTCCGAACATATTTATGTAATACATTAATCACTAATATATTTTTCGTTTAATTTTTATAAGTAAAAATAATTTAAAATCTACTAATATTTTTTAGTTTTACATAATAAATTTAACTAATGTATTTGAAAAAGATAACAAAAAATATTTAAAAAAACTAAATGGCCTTGACAATTATCTTTAAAAGACAACTAGATTTCTAACAAAAAAGCATTTGTTAATTTTAATTAGCTTTTAATAGATAAATCAACAGTTTAACATGTCATGTATACTTATTTCGTTGATACAAAGAGAAAAAGATTTTTTTTTGTTAAATACCTCATTGTCTTTCGAAGTAATTGTCAAAAATTATTTAAAATTTTTTTTCAGATTAAATTTATAAGAAACAAAATTCAAATTAAAACAAGGATTAGTGACAATAGAGTTGTAGTGAACGAGAAATTCACCAGCTAACATATCATGCCAAGTAAATTAAGAATGTGTCTCAACTTGCATAAATTTGCTGAGTTCACTTTGTGTAGTGAGTACTCCAAGAGTGTGTTTGGATGAGTAACTAAAAGAGAAAAAGTAATTTTCAATAGTGATAATTTTTAGAATTTAATTGATAAAAATTATAAAAAAAAATTAAAAAATTATTTATCTAATATACATATTAAAAATTTTATTAAAAATTACAAAAAAAATCAATATGTTTAACATAAGTAATTATCAGGACTTTAAAATAATAAAAATTAATTGAAAACAAAAATATTCTATCTGAAATTAATTAAGACCAATTTGAGTGTTTAATATTCATATAGCTTATGAGATGCTGAATAATTGAATTAAATACTTAAAACTAATGTTAATAACTTTTCATAATCTATATATATTTTTTAATGTTGAAAGAATACGCAAATTAAAATTTTCTTATGTGATGTTAGTAAATATAAGTACTTATTTTTAAAATAATTTAACCAAGCATCATAAACAATAATTATTTAGCAATTTTCGATAAAACTTTCTTTTAAGAAAAAGTTTAGGGGCCAGTAATTTTATTGTATTTTGGCCAACATGTAACAAGTAAAGAAATGTGAATCATTAGATGAAATCTCACACTAATCTCACACTATCAAATCATCATTGATAGCTAATTGATAACTATCAATCAAAAATATTGCTGCCCCTAACATTACTCTTCTTTTAATATAGGAAAAATTTCAAACGTACTAAGAATATCGCTGTTCCAATTATTTTAATAGTTGATTTCAATTAATACAAGTTTAATCACCCGTGCCATGCACGTGATAAGATTGAAATTATAATTTTAAGTTGTTATGTTAAATTTCATTTTAATTATAATAATTTAGTTAATAAAAAAATAACTTGTATGCATTGTTTTTCTTTTTTTAATATAGTGTTAATTGTATTAACTATAAAATAGTTATTTAATCTACTTTTTTTAATAAATCAGGCATATATACTCAATATGACCATAAATAATCTAGTAATACTTAAATCTACCAACAAAATTTTATATGTTAGTTTACTGTGAAGTAAGAAAATATCAAAATCAGCTCAAAATGAAGAATAAATTAATAGGGAATCCTAATGCAGAAAGTTTTGTAATAAACAATAAATAGTTTAAACCTAATGAATAACAATTCAATGCTATCTTTTGATACCTGCAAAATATATACATGAAACAACATTGTATCAATGTTTGTATATAAAATTATATGATTAACGTAATTATAAAATTGTTTGTCAAGAGAATAAAATTATACGAATTTTTAGGATAATTTTAATATTCTCAAACTATTAATGTACAATAAAAATTCATCTATTAGTTCCTAGAATTTCTAAATTTTTTTAAGTGATAGTAATAAAGTTTAATAAATAAATAGATTTAGTAAGACATTTTGTTATTACCTTTTTATTATAGGCTCTCAAAAACTTCTCTATATACCACATTCATCGTGCAGTTATCTTCCAAGTGTCCATGATATTGCAACAGCACTCGCAGACCATCTTTACTCGTTACCCTTGATAACGCAACATACAATTGACCATGGGTGAAAACTGGCCTTAGAAGGTAAATTCCAATTTTCGATAGAGTTTGTCCCTGAGACTTATTTATTGTCATTGCAAATGATATAATAATTGGGAATTGTCTTCTTTGAAACCTGACCGGCAATGTTTCATTATTTGGAATCAGATTCAGTCTTGGGATAAGAACAATACTTCCAGCTTTGTTACCAGTTAAAGTCTTGCATTCTATCACATGATTTCCCATTCTTCTAACTTGCATCCTTGTTCCATTGCACAAACCATTAGTTTGGTCTATATTCCGCAGCAACATAACAGGAGCGCCAACCTTTAGAACCAACTTGTGTGGTGGTAGACCTGAACAATTTATTCCATTTAGAATCTCCGGCGAGAAAGCATCTAACTCAAATTCCATATTTCCCTCTTCAGCACACACAGAGTCTGAACTTAAGTAGACTCTTTCATGTCCAGGTAATCCTGCAGTCATCTTGTTGTTGACATCACTGACACAATCCAAAGTTGGTGCAAGAATTGCTCTATCCTTGAAATAATTTTCAACGGATAAATTGGATAACATATCTGAATACACGAAATCAATGAGGTCATCCAAAGCTGTCTCAGAGTTCTTAATCAAAATGTCAGATGGTATATGAACGATCGATTCACCATCTGTTGTATCACCAGCCAAACCATCACCAATTTTGAGTAGCCATTCTACAAAATTTCTGTGTTCTTGTATGTTGTTGTTTTCATCTAGTGACAATCTCATGTTTTTTGTAAGCTTCAAAACCTTACAGTTATGCCACAAATATGAAGAATTAATAGAAGACTGAATTATATCTTGCCTTGAGCCTCTAGGAATCACAGGTAAAATTTGTCTAAAATTTTCTCCGAGAACAACAACTTTACCTCCAAATGGCAAATGAGCATTATACGAATCTGAGCACCTTAAGATGTCTCTGAGGCATTTGTCTAAAGCTTCGTAACAATACTTACTTATCATTGGAGCTTCATCCCATATGATTAATTTGGCCTTGGATATTAACCTTGCAAGAGGACTTCCTTGTTTAATGCTACACAAAGAATCCTCATTTATGGCCAAAGGAATTTTAAACCTTGAATGTGCAGTTCTTCCATTAGGCAGCAAAAGTGCAGCAATCCCACTCGAAGCAACATTTAAAACGATACCTCCTTTAGACCTAATTGAGCATGATATAGTTGACCATAAGAACGTTTTTCCACAACCACCTTGACCGTATAAGAAGAAAAGTCCACCCATATTACCGCTAACAGCACCAATTATTTGATCGTATGCAAATTTTTGCTCATTAGTTAGCCTTTCTAAATACCCACCTAGTTCATTCGCAAGAGCATTAACGTCAAAGTTCAACTCTTCCATTATAATTCTGTCTTTTAAGTTGGACACCAAATTTTCTGAAGGATATGGCATTCCACAATATTCTTTCAATGACCTGCCATTTGATTGGAGCAAATCCTCAATTTTTGCAAGTGCAATATCTTTTATTTGGACTTCTGACATGATTAAATCTGTATTTTTTCAATTTAAAATAACACAATTACTTGAAAAATTATTAAATTAATCTCTGATAAAAAATGTTTGAAATACACTATTGAATGATAAATAACACTCCTTGTTTTCTATTTAAAAGATGTTTCATTAGTAACATGTCCTTTTAAAAAATATTATTGTGATTAACATGAATATCAAAATCATTATAACATAAAATAAAAAAGACACATAAATAACTGATGCAAATGCAAGTATTGAAAGTATGTGGATTTAGCTAATTGATAACTATCAATCAAAAATATTGCTGCCCCTAACATTACTCTTCTTTTAATACAGAAAAAATTTCAAACGTATTAAGAATATCACTGTTCCAATTATTTTAATAGTTGATTTCAATTAATATATACACTTAAAACTCTTCTCGTACTCTATGCCAATCAAACTCAATATCCTAATCAAAATTACTCATTGACATGAGATGATGACGTGGCAATTTACGATTGGACGAGACACGTTGGCACACGCAGAGTCCCTCAGGAACGAAGGCGTTTTATTACTGTCGTTGGTTTTCTTCTTCGCTGCGCTGATTCAGTTCCGAAGAGAGTGATCGAAAACATAAACAGAGAATGACAAAGTTTCAATCTTTCGTATTTGTTGTCGTTTCTGCGCTGATTTTAATCTTCCAATCATGCCCTTTTGCTGATGCACTCTATGGGTCATCATCACCTGTGGTTCAGCTCAATCCATCAAACTTCAAGTCCAAGGTGAATTCAAATTTCTTCCAAAGTTCAATATTTGAACCCTTTAAGCCCTTGATCCCACTGTTTTTCCAAATGGGTATTGCTTTGAAACTTCAAATTTTGCATCTTTTTAGTTGAAAATCATCTGGGCTTTATGAATCCCCCCCTTCTTTTCTCTTCCTTTAGTATTTTATTTAATTTATTATTTTATTTTTCCCATTAGTGAATGTAGTAGTAAAATGAATTTAATTTTGGCATACAAAATCTTTATAATGTTAGTTGGATTGATGATTTTTTCTTGCAAGCAAATATTGTTGGGATTTCAATTTGGTAGCTGAAAACTCATTGGGAGTTGTTCCATTGTTGTATCACAATGTTGTTAAGTTTCTTCATCAGAATGTATGCCAGTTTCGCCTTAGGTGGATGAAATATTGTGTTTTTAATATGTCATTGATATTGTTATGAGTTACCTTTTATTTATCCAGTTAATCATTAGAATTTATGGTTACTATTTGAATATTTGCAGGTTCTTAATTCAAATGGAGTTGTCCTAGTTGAATTCTTTGCTCCTTGGTGTGGCCATTGTCAAGCTCTAACTCCTACATGGGAGAAGGCAGCTAATGTGTTAAAGGGTGTAGCTACTGTGGCAGCACTTGATGCTGATGCTCACCAATCTCTCGCTCAGGTTACTCATTGTTCATTTCTCCATAACTTCCATTTTAGGTTTGATGAAATGATAACATCTTTTTAATAAATAAGATATGACTCCTTTGTTGTTCATTTCTTGCAGTAAGTTTTTTTCTGGCATATGAACTTGCTATAATGCATGTTTTACAATTCCTACACTATGTATGTTAATGAGTGCCTTTTTATACATCATCAATGTCTTTGTATTATTTAAAATGTGATTAACTAGACCTCTCAGGCTCAGCACTTGCCATTTTGCATATTTGATCGAAGAACCTAGTGCACAAGAATGAAAATGTTTTAAATTTTAAAGTTTTACTTCCTATGGTTTAACACTACTCTTTGTATGTAAAGTTTAAAAAAAAAATATCTGGTTGCATTGTTCTTTTGTGAATTTTCTTGATGAAATAAGTGAGTATGCCCTTGGAGATTCTTTATTATCCTCTTCCTTTCTTTTGCATAACATCTGATTGTTCGCAATTGGAAATCTTATGGGGTTAGGATGTCATTTTTTGGATATTTTCTTCATTTCTAATGATAAGTTTTTGTTGACAGTTCAAAGAAATTAAATTTGTGTCTTGTGCTATTTCAAATCACTTTTAGGAATATGGGATTAAAGGATTTCCAACCATAAAAGTGTTTGCACCTGGAAAGCCTCCAGTCGATTACCAAGGAGCAAGAGATGTCAAACCAATCGCAGAGTTTGCACTTAAACAGGTTTGTTGGAATCTCTTCTTGGTTGTTCTCGTATTTTTGGCAAAAGAAAAAAAATTACCATTTATGTCATATTGGACTTTGGGCAGACTAGATAGATAGCTTGTGTGTTCGATAAACCCTATTTCTATGGAATATATCTAACAATATCTCATTATAGGAACAGGTTGAGAAAAACTTTAAGCAGACTAAGAGACTATTTAAACTAGTTTTCCTTAAACACTTTCAAAATTCAAACTAGTTCTCAGAGTTGCCAAACTGCCCCTATAAATAATTTCTTTATGTTCAGGTAAAGCAACTTTTGAAAGATCGGTTGGATGGAAAGTCAACAGGAGGATCAAGTGAAAAGAAAGAAGAAACCAACGCTTCAGTAGAATTGAACTCCGGCAACTTCGACGAATTGGTTATCAAAAGTAAAGAACTTTGGATTGTGGAGTTTTTTGCACCTTGGTAAGCGTTGCCTATGCTTTAAAAATATTCCATAGATAGATATCATTATATATAACCTCGCCGAACCTGAGGTATTTATACCTTTTTATCCGTAGTTCTCATAAAATCTATTGTCATTTCTCTCTTAAAGGTGTGGCCACTGCAAAAGATTGGCTCCTGAGTGGAAGAAGGCGGCCAATAACCTCAAGGGGAAGGTTAACTTGGGTCATGTTGACTGTGATGCCGAGAAGGTAAGAATACACAATACGTAACTAATAATACACCCTGAATTCCAAAATATCTTTCAATATGGAAATTCAGTACATTCATAACTCAAATGTATAAATTATGAAGACACCAAATTACAATTGATATATATTATGGAACGGACGGGAGTAAGAACTAGTGACTCTTAAATTCATCATTGATCAGAGGAAAAGATTTGTATTTTCCTCTTAAATTTCTATTGTTCTGATGTGGTGGTTGTTCTCAGTCCCTAATGAGCAGGTTCAAAGTTCAAGGGTTCCCAACTATCTTGGTATTTGGTGCTGATAAAGATAGTCCAGCCCCTTATGAGGGTGCAAGAACTGCTGCAGCCATCGAATCGTTTGCACTAGAGCAGCTAGAAACAAATGTTGCTCCCCCAGAAGTGACGGAGCTACATGGTCCAGTAAGTGGTTTCCTTTCCATCTTTACTTGATTTTGGGATTTTTAGTTTGAATGAGATCAATGATGTACCATAAGCCTTGTTTATATAGGATGTTATGGAAGAGAAATGTGGTTCTGCCGCAATCTGTTTTGTCGCCTTCCTTCCTGACATCTTGGATTCCAAGGCAGAGGGAAGAAACAGATACATTCAACAGCTATTATCAGTTGCGGAAAAATTCAAAAGGAGCCCCTACAGGTAAGTAAAGAAGGGTTGGCTTTTGCTTTTCATCCATCCGTTAATTGCACCTTGTGAGAAATCTTTTCATGTCAAAATTGTTTGTTAATTCCATCCATGCTTAAAAGCTATAATATGGATTTAATTTTTGGTGGCTACTCATGTGAAGATGATAATTAAAATATTGACATATTATGTTAAACAGTTTAGTCAAACATGTCAAATCATCTAACAGTTATCATTTATCATCTTCACGGATATCTTCATGTCAGTGTCATTTTAAATTTTTATGTATTGGCAGTGTAATTTTACATACTTTCAGTCATGTAGTGTCACATCAATGGAAGTGTTTGACTTAACTATCCACCAACTTTAAATTCTTACAAATGCAAACATCTGAATAACAACCAAAGTCTATGAATCAGACAATTTCATAGTATTATATTATAGTTAATATTTATTGATTTTTTTCCTCTTTGAATTTGTGTTTTCAACAGCTATGTGTGGGCAGCTGCTGGTAAGCAGCCGGATCTTGAGAAGCATGTCGGCGTTGGCGGCTATGGTTATCCAGCCTTGGTGGCCCTCAACCTCAAGAAAGCTGTATATGCTCCTCTCAAGAGCGCTTATGAGCATGAGCACATTGTGTAAGTTTCTTCTAATTTTAGCCTAAAATAACAAACACTAAGAACTCCTTCTAATGAAATGAAAAAGTATTTAAATATTCGTGGGTTTCTTTTTGTCTCCAGTGAATTCGTGAAAGAAGCCGGCCGAGGCGGCAAAGGCAATTTGCCACTCGGAGGCACCCCAACCATTGTAAAAACAGAACCATGGGATGGGAAAGATGGAGAGATAATGGAGGAGGATGAATTTTCACTTGAAGAGCTCATGGGGGAAGATTCCTCAAACAAGGATGAACTGTGATGAAATCAAGAAGGGAATTCATACAGAATTTGAGGTTCCAAGTCAACCGATTTTGAAGTTAGAGCCTTGGAGGCAATGTTAGTGTACCAGGGTCATTGTTTCCATGATGATTAGAGAGGAGACTACCTTGAAGGAATATAGATTGTTGTCATGATGTTGTGCTGACTGTTCTTTTTCATGTTCCAATCCAAAGACCAATTGGTGATCTTTTGAGGAGCATAAAATCTGATATTCAATGGAACATATTGAGAAAATCTTGTGTTTTGGTAATATAAACAGTGCCAAGGTTAACCTCTGTTATTTTTAGATAAAATTATACTCTGATTTTAGTAAAAATTAGTCATATCAAACACACATATCTTGCTTTGTCATATCATTCATATTAAGAGGAAAGAATTAGTATAATATTCTATAGAATATAAGAATAAGAATAATAAATATGTTGCATAACTTAAATTACTACATATTATTAAAGGGTGGTATAATTTACTTATATTTTATTACCTTATGTAAAAGATAAATAAGCTAAGTCAGTTAACTGTTATCAAGCCATCTGCATTGATTTAATAAAATAAAGTAATTGCAACATAAAATAAAACCAAACGCTAATGCCAAACCCTTTTGATATAGATATTGAAACTGGTTATACACTAGAATTCGCTATCTCCAAAATTTCAACCATGAAAGTTTATGTACCTACATCTATAAACATTACATGCAAAAACCTACACAACCAAGTGCCTTGTGCTTCCTAATTCTAATGCACTCTCCAGTCTTGAAATTTGGAGGGAGCATCTCTGGAATTCTAATCTTTTAATCCTGTCTATTATTGTTTCTATTTGGTTCTGAATTTTGTGGGAATCAGGATGAATTCTAAAAGTTAGCATTGTGTATCTTCCATAAACAATCTCTTCTTAAAGGTGAGTCTGTAAATATGGCTTTGATGAAATCTTCCACCTACAAAGAGATTACCAACAAAAATGTAAGTAACATAACAAGGTGCAACAACAAATTAAGAAGCTTATATCAAACATGGTTCCAATATTTTTAGTTCTATAACAATGACTAAGACTGTAAAAGAAACGACAATAGTTATTCCCTTTCTTTTCTTTTTCTTTCTATTTTTATGGTGAAGCACTGGATAAAAAAAAATAGTTGTTTGGGAATTTTATTTTAAGATTGAAAACTTCATCCAGTCTATATTTAGAAATTTCAAAAGTTATATTTAGTTATAAAATTACAAAAAACTCAGATGATTAACCGTTGGAAAGTTCTGTATGAAATTATGATCATGGCAGAAGTTTCAAAGCATCCAAGAAAGGGAATAAAATTTATAGTCGCAAGTGATGAAGCCATTGATCATTATACCTCAGTTATCGTAAAGCCACAAGAGATCAGTTCTTTATTCTCCCAAGATGCTGTAATGGATTTTAAAGGCATATCTAACAATTCTGATGCACATGAAAGATGAAGAAATTAGTTTTGAAGAGATGAGCTAGTGATAGATAATCAAACATAACTTCTAATCAAATAATTACATATATGACGGAACATGCCTGATAGTTTGCGGATTTTACTTAAAGATGGTATAAGGTTATCAAGAGATTCTCCAGAGAACTCGTGCGATTTCTGATCCATGGTGGCCAGGGAGTTGAATAAAGGTGATAGGCTTTCCAGCATTAACTGGATTAGTCTTTGTAGCTGGAAATGTGAGTGGAAGTTATTAGACCAACTTCCGAAACATCAATGGCACAATTACAAGCATTACTTCATAAATTCAAGGAATAGAGTATAGACTCTACCTGTAAAGTCTCATCTGCTGCCATGTCATCTAAGAGGAGTATATCTCTTGCAATTCTTGAGAAAACCGACTCTATGACTGTACTCATGCTTTTCCGGTAAGTTGAAGGAAGCAAGAGTGGCTCCCATATGATACGCACTTTCTCCAGGATGAACACAACCTAAACAAGACACCCAACTTCATGTCATTTATGAAAATTAGAGGAAATCAGCTTGTAGCTTGCAAGAATAAGGAATGGAAGAAAAGCAGGAAAAATGAAAAACCTATAGGTTAATAAATGATATCATCCACACATTATACTGGCAAGAAAATTTACCTGCTCTATGCTGAATTTAGCTGACTCAAATTCTTTCATCTGATGGGTATTTTGAAATCCATCAGCACCATCTATGGCCTATAAAACAATGTGTAAAAGGCTTAAGGCTGTGAGTAAAACATAACTTCATGGATATGAGATATCCCTACAGATGAACAGGGATTGTAACAGAGCCAGTACCTCCTTCAAGTTGTAAATAACACGATGAACTTGTCTCTGCAGTATTCCTTCTGCCAAAAGCTGAAACCTTGGAGCCAAATCAACAAAGACAGCATGCTCTTTCAAGGAGCTTGGAAAGTCTGTTCGATACTGAGACAACAGCATCCAAATGAATGAGCCATGGAAAAACAACCAACCAATATATAAAATACACAAGGTATACATTGCATATCCATATCAACTATTTCATGTGATTTACAAAACAGAGCCAGTAATGTAAGCAAAAGCTACAATCTACTATCAAAATAATCCATGTGAAGACGAAATCAGGAGGAACAAAAAAAGATCCGTTTTGATTAAAAATGTTATGAATTTACTTCATCTTTAGTTAATGTTATGAATTCACTTCATCTTTAGTTATTGAAGTATGTTTACCTCAAATGCAAGACCAAGTATCTCTTGTGAAAGATAAAGACAGTCATTATGCATCAGAACAGCTACTTGATTGATGCCATCTAGCTGCCTCTCTAGCTTCACAAGTCAAAATAGAACTTATTACTGTGAGGCCAAAGCATACAAAGATGAAATTGAACAGTCAAATACAGTGACGACTGAGAACTCCGAAGTGACACTAACGTCATAACCACAATAAGCATATCTGCCAATATATATATATATATAGTAACATTTGACATTGGACATAAAATTGTTCGTCTTTCATAAAATTCACACTATGAAGTAACTGATTGAAGAAAACTAGCATGGACTGACCTTGACAGGGACAACAACCTCATAGAGGAGTATAGCATCTCTAGCTGCACGATAAAATTCCAATGCAACTCTTGTAGATGACAGACAAACATCCTGAAAATTAATCATTCATTTATTAATGTGAAACTAATTGTAGGTCAACTAACTGAAAATATTTACATGAATGCAATTTAAGTAACCTTACACTAAAAGTATGATCATACTAATAATTGCATGAAAGATGAATATATTAACAAATCATGCACTTCACCATCTCCTGGTATGTTATCAAATCAAATCATTCAAAGTCTTCACAATCTAAGTTCAGTACTACAAAATTACTTATTTAAATCTTCCAACATCATGGATTCTACCAGGGAAAAATTGGTTATTGGAATTTAGTTTCCTTTCTCCATCATGTCACACAATGTACTTCCAGCAATATTCTTTTTGGAAAAAAAAAAAAAAGAGAAAAAAAGAAAATACAATTCTTTTTTAGAATACCTGCAGAGTCTGATGAACTAGCTCCATCAATTGTTTGGCTGCTTTGGATACTAAACACCTTTCTGACAAGAAAAGCAAATCAACCACATGGCTGGATGATTGCATAGAAGCTCCATCATTCTTCCCAATAGAACCCTTCCTTGTATACTCCTGTAGCAATACTCTCCATCAATAACTAGAAGATTGAAATAGCAACAGAACAATTCGCCCAGTCTGGAAACTCACTTGAGGTATGGAAAAGTCACACTCTAGGAGCAGATTTCTAGCCTTTGACATGATCTCGGTCTTTTTCTTGTGTGCAAAGTGAACCTCAACATCATCAGCAAACTTGCTCAGTCTGCTATCATTGTCATCTGATGCGGAGATGAACTTAAGGTCTTTTAAAGCAGATTCAAATTCAATTGTACATTTGACGATTTTCTGAAAGTCGGGAAGTTTTGATGCATCTGTTGGTACAACCTGAAACCAGACACCTAGAGTGACTATCTGCAAGTGTTAAATACTCACTTACACCATGGTTCTTAGAAACTGAAAGTGAAACTATCAATGAAATAATTGCCCTAGTTCATAATATAGCCCAAGGATATGATCAATTCATCAAGTATATTTCATTGACTGGGATTAGTTACTTCTGAGCTTGCATATCATGAAGTAATAACTAGGTTCAATCCAATTGTCAACTGAAAATAATTAGTATACAACTCTTAGAATAGTTTCAACTTTCAATGCATGGATACAGTCTCGGTTCAATCAGGATTCATATAAATAGAGCTTACAGGCTAACCTTTGAAAGAAAGCTGGATATTATCAGCTCTGCTATCCTTGGCCATGTTGACCTTCCAAAACACCGGATCCAAGAATCATTCTGGAAGCAAATGCTCCTGTAAATGAATTTGATAAACAGCAAAATCCCTGAATAAAGCAACTCCCCAGCAACATCTTCATGCTGAAAATGGAAATCATATATTTAGAAACAAACTAGCAGTGTAATTTACAATTCTTCAATTGAGTCTAGAATAAAACCAAAAGCACACCTCCGTAAAGAAACAAAGTAAAAAACACAAACACACACACAGGTGCACATGCGCACAAAAAGACAATAATCATGAAATGGGTAAATCATCAAGTTGATACCAATACTGTGCAGAACATTACATTCACCTTATTATCTGGAGATGGAACTAGCTTCAGTACAGCTAATTCAGGATTCAGTTCCTCTATAAATGAAAGAGGTTGCCCATGTTTTACAAATGGATTCATAACATGCTTGATCATCAAATCAGCAACTTTAGCAAGCCCATACTCTAGAATACCAACTGCCTACAAATTGCTTTAAGTGAGAGGAAGCAATAGCACAAATAGATAAACCTGAGCTTATCAAATTTAAATAGATAAACCTGAGCTTTTCAAATTTAAAATTTACATGACCGCAGTAATGAAATTTACACAAAAATAAAAGGAGATAAATTAACTTACATCCATTGCCTCCAGAACTGTTTGTAGCTGAACCCCAGTCAGATTCTCAACTTGTAAGTGATATCTAACTTCAACTTGATTCAAGTCCCCATCAAATCGCACAGACTTTTCCATTAACTTCAAAAGGACCTCTTGAATCTACAAACCCAAACCGAATTCCTCTAAAACAATCACAAACTAAATAAAAATCACAAATTATCCAAACGTCATTACTATCACAGAAATAATAGGAACTGATTATATGGGTAAACCTAATTACACCTGTACTTAGTCTCTGCTCGGGGCAAAGACATAATGATGAAACAATGCAACACATAACATCCATGAATGTTCGTCTCTGTTCATTTTAACATTTTCATGCACCAACACTGATCCATTCACTTCACTCTATCTCCATATGAATTAAAAGATTCTCAGCATCTCTAACCAGTCAAAATAAACATTCAACATGAACGAATCATTAAAGGTAATTCTTTTATACCTCATCAAAGCACTGAAACCATTCCTTCCGCAAAAATCCATACACCAATGGCTCTCCATCCTCAACACCACCATTACCATTACCAACATTTCCACTAACCCTAAGCGCCACCTTCAGCTCCTTCAACCCTTCAGCAGCGAAGCCAAACCGTCCATTCCTTAACGCTTCCCTAACACTCTCCAACATCTCATTCGCCGCAAGAATTGTCCTCACCAACCCTAACAGCTCCCTCTTCACCCTCAGCTCCTCCCTCTTCTCCCTAATCTCCGCCACAACCTCGCGCACCTCGGCATCGATCATCTGGTCGGAGATGAGCTTGAGGACTCCGGCGAGGTCGTCGGAGAGAAGCTGGGACTGGGAAACGGCGTCATTGGCGAGAGAAAAGAGTGACTCGAAGTTGTCGCGGTGGGAGAGGATGTAGGATTGGACCTTGGATCGGATCTGAAGGGAATGCGATTCTAGTCGCTGGATGAGGAGGCGGAGATCCGGTGCGGAGAGCGGCGTTGTTGGATCGGAGAGGTCGTGCGCCGAGAGGAGATCTCGGACGTTGATCGCGTCGAAGATCGAGTCCATCGGACGGTTGAGAGAGAGGGAGAGGTGGATTGAGGGTGCAGGTAGCTGCAGTTGGATAAAATGGAGGCGTACGGTGGTGATAGTTAACGTGCGCCTTCGTTTGGGGATGTTTTGGGTGAGAGCTAACGTGCGCTCCGCGAGTGATGAGTGATGGTTGAGGGTTGAGACTGGTAAACTGAGTTTGGACTTCATGGACTGGAACGTGCGTCGTTGTTCGTGTGTGTCCGACCCGGTTCACAAATGGATCCAGATCTTCAATTGTGATTTTTATTTAATTAAATTCTTTTGTTAAACTTTATAATTTTTTAAATTTATAATTAAATTTTTACATTTTAAAAAATTTTAATTAAATTTTTATACTAATTTTAAATTTATAATTAAATATTTTTAACATTAAATGTTATATAAACATTTTATCCACCTTACAATACTAACGAATATATCTTAAATTTTTGACATATTTTATTATATTAAAATATTTTTAAAAATATTAAACACATAATTATAAATTTAAAATTGGTATAAAAATTTAATTAAAATTTTTTAAAATATAAAAATTTAATTATAAATTTAATAAAATTATAAAAATTAATAAAGTAATTTATTTTTTTTATTAAACAAACACTTAAACCGGTTGTTTGGATCGGATCCTATGATCTGAAATATGGACCCAATCCTTGGATGTTAAATTACAGTTACACCCTCCCTCCAAAATTTAAATTACAGTTACAACCTCACTCCCCTTTCCCGATACTCCATAGGCCACTTCAGCTTTCAAGTTTCAACTGCAAAATTCAATCTTCTTCAGCTAAATCCGTTTCCAATGCTTCAAATAAATTTTGGGCATTCCTCACATTCACCGAAATGATTCTTCACCTCAGTCAAAATCGCTCCTTTCTCTTCGTAAACCCTAAGCTACCACCACCACCATTTCAACCACAAACCCGGTTACGTTTTTCCTTCAAAGCTCGAACCTTTCGAGTTTTTAACTCCACCCATATCGCTACTTTGAATAACTTCTCTCCTGTTGAGTCTAAACGCGTGCCTCGTCATGTGAAAATTGAAGCTCAGCGTGTTCTTATGGATTACTTGCATTCAACACGTGGCTACAGCTTCTTGGATGCTGAGTATATCAGTAAGAATTGCCCCAACTTTGTTAAATCTTTGATTGCAAATATTTTTGTTGGTGGAAATGATGTTGATGTTGATGTTGATGGTGTTGCTCATTCATTGAGGAAGTTTCTAAGGTACAATCCCATTAACGAGTTTGAACCATTCTTTGAGAGCATAGGGATTAGCCCCTCTGAGTTGCAAGATTTTCTACCTAGTGGCATGTTTTTCTTAGCTGATGATTCTGCTTTGGTTGATAATTTCCATGTTCTGTGTAACTATGGTGTACCTAGGAACAGGATTGGAGAGATTTATAAGGAAGCAAAAGAGGTATTTGGGTACCCTAAGGGGTTCTTGTTGGAGAAATTTAGAGAGTATGAAGAATTAGGGCTAAGTAAATCATTTATCATCAAGCTTGGTGTTTGTTGCCCTTCAATTTTGGTTGGTGATCATCATGGTGAATTTGTGGTGGTTCTTGATTGGTTAAAGAGAATTGGGATTGAAGATGATTGGATTGTGAGTTACATGTCTTGTTCAAGGACATATAGTTGGAAGAAAATGCTTGATGCTATTCAACTTCTTGATGAAGTTGGTTATTCTGAGGAACAAATGCACAATTTGTTCAAGGCAAATCCTAAATTGTTATTGGAAGGTTTTGGTAAGAAGCTACGCTTGTTTTTGGTTAGATCACATAAGTTAGGTGTTAAGGTGAATGTTATGTATTCATATTTTACGGAATATCCTCATATACTATTAAACAAGTGTGCAAAAAATTTGTTGAGAGTGATTGATATTTTGTGTGCTATTGGAATGGAAACAGATGAAATTGCACGAATTTTGTCTAATTACATGCATCTATTCAGCACACATTCCTTCAAAGGTCCGAGAACTGTTATCTCGGAGTTGAAAGTTGAGAAAGCCGAATTACTCCAAGTCATAAAGGACGATCCACTGAAACTTATAAGTATGGCTTCAAGTTCGAAAAAGAAGAGCCCCAAACAGATATCAGTTTATGATCCGCGCAGACATTTGGACAAGATCACTTTCCTGCTGAAACTGGGGTATGCAGAGAACTCCGAGGAGATGGCGAATGCATTAAAAGTGTTTCGAGGGAGAGGTGATCTATTACAGGAGAGGTTTGATTGTTTGGTAGAAGCAGGTTTGGACTATAACAGTGTGATTGGAATGATAAAAAGAGCTCCTACGATTCTGAACCAAAAGAAAGATGTAATTAAAGAGAAGATTCATTTTGCCACAAACATCTTAGGCTATCCCTTAGAAAGCATTGTGGCATTCCCAACATACTTTTGCTATGATTTGGAGAAGATTGCTCAGAGGTTTTCAATGTATGCATGGTTGAAGGAGAGGAAAGTAGTGAATCCTTCCTTAACCTTGAGTACCATAGTTTCATCCAATGATAAACGGTTTGAAAAATATTTTGTAAATGTGCATCCTCAAGGTCCAACCATTTGGAAAAATATAAAGAGGTTATCAAAGAAAAACAAGAACAAGTAGTAACAGCTCCTTATTTTGTATTATTTTCCTTAACATGTTAATTTTTACTAATATATACAAGTCTTACTAACTCCTTTTACCTAAAGGGAAGCCGGGTGCACAAGCATCCCACGTTAATGCAAAGTCCATTAACCTAAAATGCCTTGATATTTTTTCTGTTTGAAAGATAGGAAATACCTCTCAAATGAATAGGGTTTCTGTTTGCTACCCACCATAAGTGATGAAATCAAAAAGGAATATAAGGAAAAAACAAGTTATATAAAATTCAAAAAGGGTACAATCTTTAATATGTTTTTTTGCTCACACCATATGCAAATTCAGTGCCTAAAAGTACATATTGAGATTCCCTGTTGCTGATCCTTGATCAGATTTACTTCTATTATATGCATTGAACTGCAAAATCTTTGATTAGATAATACCATTGAATTGCATGGTAATATGACCTTGCTTGATATAATAACTGTGCAATGCAATCAGAGTTATTAATCAAAACATTGAAACATTTTATATATTCACTCTGCTTTGTATTAATGTTGATTGGGATGGTAAACCACATTCAATAATAAAAGACTGTTATAATAACAAATCTTATCAAAAATAGGTTAATAGATTGAGTTGGTTGAGAGTTGAGATATGCAAAGTTCTTTGTCTTGTCCTCCATAATGCACTGAACCAATGCTGTGAAAGTTATGGTCCCTAACTGAATTTGTGACTTCTGACATTTCACTTCCTGATATTACTTTAAAGAGTAATGTCTTTAATTATGCAGAATTCTTTGGTGTGAAATTGGTAGATATAAATTCCTTGAATTGAAAATGGACATTCCTGTTATTGGTTGGTTGGTAGGTGCTGTTTCCTATAATATAATATATGTCCATATAATTTTACAATCATGTAGGTCAGATTCCTAATGGCTGTTACTTTCTTTTCAATCTTTTTTAGGAAACACAGAAATTGGCCTAATTAGTCTAATTAGTTAGGTAAATTGCTTGTACTTTTAACACAAATTAGGATGAAATTTTGCCATATATTGACATAGAACCACAGAAGTAGCATTCAATTATATTACTAGAGTGAGGAAGTGATATGCTTATTCATCTAACTTTCATTCCCATTTTTAATTAAAAACTTTAATGGTACAATAACAGAGCAGATATGTCATATATGAAAAGAAATATAAATAACTAGAAACAACATGAAGCACTTTTTAATTTTAAGCACATTTCACAGTGAATGTGCTGTATTAACATTATATATTATATATTATACAAATATCTAAACCCAATTATAATCATTCACAAGCCTAACATGGCATGACCTCACATCTCATCAATTCCAACTATAGAGGAGGAAACTAGAGGAAGAATAAGGGTTCATAATAAGATCAAATAAAATTTCCCTAGTAAGTAATAAGTGGATATTATTTAATTATAACTATGATAATTATTTTAAGAACTGAGCTAAAACATGCTTAACCACATAATCAGCAACAATGCTATTGGTTCTCTCAGTTGGATGAAAAGCATCCCAGAAGACATATTTGGTGGCATCTGAGCAACTAAACCTGTCTCCTCTGCTGCATGCATATCCCATTTCAAACATTCCAGTCCCACAACATGCCACTGATGTTGATTGAAACCCTACGTATAGAGAAAATTATGTTAATTATGGATTTCCAAAATCAACACTAGCCAATTTTCCTCTGTGGTATCAATAATCTATAATTTTTTTAATCATAAGTAAAATTTGTAACTACCATCTTATATATGAATCAACTTTACATTTATGATTAAAATAAAGTCTAAATATCAGCATATATTAGACCAAAATCCCAGAAAAATCACAAAAAAGTTTATAACCACTAAAATCATAAATAGTTAATTTTATAAAAATAGAAAATTATTTAACCCTAGATCTTTTGTAAAAAATATGCACATATTCTTCATGTGTGTTTGCAAATGCATCAATGAGAATCTAATTTTCTAATACAATATTATTTTAGAAAATTAAACGTTCCAATTTCAAAGGTCAACACAATAAGATCATAATTCTATAATATTATCCCATGCTAATGTTTTTAAAGCATAAATTTACTTTGAGTATTATGAATTATTTTTTCAAAGTAACAGCGTTGGAGACACGACCTAACCAGTTAAAGCAGGAGCGCATTGCAAAAGGAACGAATCGACCGATGCACACTGGATGGTGGACTCATTTATATATAGTTGAAAAATAAAGTAGCTTACCAAATGTAGAAGGCTTCTTGATCATATACAACAAGATGTAATAAGGGTTAGAGAAGACCAATCTGATCCCAGGAAGTTCCTTGTTGAGATTAATGGCCACATTCCTGAGCTTATCATTGAACTCCAATGCAACATTATTGTAACTTGCAACACAATCATTTCCACCAACAATGTTTGTGGTTCTCTCCAATGGCAAGCACCCCATTGGAGGTAACCCACCTAGTGATATCTTCCTAGCACCAGTTGCATAGAGATTTCTGATGAAATTCCCAGCAATTGAAGCAAGAAAGTTTTGGTATTGCTGTGGTGTGTATTCAGATTCTCTGCCACCTGGCATGGTGTAATAGTTTTCTAAGAAATCATTTGTTCCTAGACTCATTATGTATAGTGATTCTGATATGATTTCATGTGCCTTTGTTTCACCAACATATGTCATTAGCTTTTGTTGATATTCCTTGTAGTACTCCAATTGCTTCCATAATGGTATCACAGACTGCATTCAAATTAAAATTTTGGATCATTTTTCTTAAAATTTAAGCAAACATTGACTTTCTACATTTTTCTCACGGTGAATGCTATGGTACCTTTGACATTGTGCCTAATTTACCAAAAAAGGCAAATACATAATATTTAATAAATTTTAAATATTTTACTTTTTACTTTAAACATTTTATTTTTTACCTTTAAAAGCAAGTTAGACAATTTAGGCACCATAGAACTCACCTTTACCTATATACTTATAGTCTTATATTATACTATACAAAAGGAATTGGCCAACTGAAAGAAATTTGGTGTACAACTTTTTTTTTTAAAATATCTTTTATCATATAAGTATTCATATATTTATATATTTTTAATATTTTTTTAATTTTTTAATATATACATAATAAATACATTCAAAACTTTAACTTTGTATATTTTCATAAAATTTTTTGAATAAGTAACTTTAATATGTGTTCTTAGAATATATATTAGTTAAACTTTTTAAAAATTTTATATTGAATAAATAAAAAATAGATTAATAAGAACATAATAACTATTATAATAAGCTTAGCTTCTTTTTAAAATTATAAATTTAGTGGTTGCTCATTAAAAGTAAAATAATATAAATACAGAAAGGGAGGGAGGGGACCTAAATATATGCCATGGGTGAGGAATTTTTTTGTGTTTTTTTTTTATGTATAAAATAAGAGAAATAATGTATATCTGCAGTTCTGCACATCATTCTGTATTGGACACCATACTTAACACATCACTTTCACATAAATATTTATATCGTCTGATTTAGATATGCACATACATGTGAATCTCCGCTCCATACCTTTACATTACTACATACATTAATAATACTTTTACCATTTCTACATATTTCACGGGTTTCAAAAGCTTTTCCCTAACATTATGAGTGATACCAAAGTTAGTAACTATTAAAAACAAGGAGACAAATTAGAATGTAAAACGTAATTTTAATTTTTAAAAGCATATTAAAATAAGACCTTATGAGAGTTTATTAAAAAATATTGATTTTTATGTATAATGTGTTTAGTATGTAATTTAAGATTGAAATATAAACATATTTAGTCAAATATGAAATAAAAAGTTTGATTGCTATGTGAATATCTACTTAAAATATAAAGTGATTACACATACGAAGATATTTTTATGTAAAGATAATAGTTATAATATAAATATGTATTGTGTTAAGTAATTTAATCAATTATATCAAATTATTTAACAATTCTTAACTATTATTATTACATGAAGATATTTTTGTAGAAATAAGTTGAACAGAGTATTTATATATAAGTAAATAGTCAAAATATTCTCCAAATTAGTTTTTAATCTTTTTTAATTAAATTCATCCTTAAAAAATATTAAGTATTGATGTGGCATATTACGTGCTATCACATTGTTCAGACCATACATCTAACAGTCCTAGTTAGCTGCTAACATAATAAATTTATGCAATTAAATCAAATTAACTCTAAATTGAGGGAGATTATGAGACATTAAAATCTTTCCATTTGAAGTTAATTTGATCTAATTTCATAAACTTATCGTCTTAATAGCTAATGAGAATTGTTAGGTGTGTGTTTTGATGTCACTTAACGTATCATATTATATCAGCAAACTCTACATCATAAGTAATGAAAATGACAAAAGGACTAATGATCAACTTAAATTTTTTTAAGGACGAATTTGATTAAAAAAAATTTAAATACCAATTCCAAAAACAAATGATCTTTCAAAAATAAATTTGATCATCTACTTATTTATATATTATTATTTTTGTCTCAATATTTATGTTACATGATGTTTTTCTAATAAAAATAAAAAACAGGGCATGATCACATAATGATGAGAAATTACCAAAACATCAGAGGTTGCATTGTCATAACCAGTGGCAGCAGAAGCAAAAGTAACACCAGTGGCAAAATCAGTAATATTGTACTTAGGATCCAAGTAAGCAGGCACAAATTGTTTGAGTCCAAAAGCCTCAGAAATGAAATCAGTGGGTATTCTTCCATTGCTGAACCTCCCAGTTGCAACCCCACCTTCAAAGTCACGTCCATATGGCTGGAAATTGCTCCTAGCAATTGTTGGAATGAAGTTGTTGTTCCCTGCATCCACTGATGAATCACCAAACACAATTATTGCTGGAACATTTGCAGCAGCACCACCATTACTTGTGATCATGATCATGAAGACTAGAAGGATGAACATTGGAATGTTGTTGTGGAGTTCCATTATTTTTGAGTGTGAATATGATGAATTTGGAGTGAAGTTAGTTAGTTATTATTATAAGGTAGGGTGGGGGTGAATAAGTGAAATAATAAATATATATTAATTGGTTAGGGACTATTAATGGAACCTTTGATCTTTTGAGGTTTGGGTGAAGAAGTTGTTGGCAACCATAATTGCTTAGGCAAGCCCACAGTTCTTTTGGATGGCTCTGGACATTAAAATTAATCTAGCCTTCAGTATCTCTTCTATAGTTCCGTTAACGATTTTAAATCCTCTCTAAAATTCAATCATATTCTATTAATCCAAAAATTTCTTAATCTAACTATATTTGTATTCTAAAGTTTAACACCGATCCAACCCATAACAAATTAAAAAAGTTCAGTCAAATATATTTAACCATTTCATAGTTTATAAATATATTAATAAAACAAAAAAATCATATTAAAATCAAAAGCAACAAAATTTTAATAAATTTTATTTATATAATAAAATTCTGTATTGTTAATATTTTCTTTATTTGAAGGAAAACATAATTTATCAACTAAAAAAATACAGTATGTTTAAAACTTTTAATTCAAAAAAGTTTTTTTAGTCAAAATAAATAAATAAATAAATAAATTAGTCTATTTAATTTGTTAAACTAATAATAAACGATTTGGATTGAAAAATTATGGCTTATGAATAAAACGTATTTAAACGGATCAGTCCATATAACACATAAAATTAGACAAATCAGACCTAAATGTATGATCAGACTAACTCGTTTAACAACCCTACACCCAATCTTACTCGCAACTCAATCGCTTCATTCTTAACCTAATATATTACTGGTCGAGTTGCCAATTCTATATAAATAGTTTGGATTTGACTGGATGTATGCAGTATGATTAGTATTGCTAGTCCTATTTTCAATTCATACTTATTTATTTTAGATTATATTATTAGAAATTCAACTTATTTAGTTTGATTCTATTATATGTCTCACAACTATTAAGAATAAAAGGCCTTTAAATAGTTGATAAATATAAAATATTTTTTATCTTATAAACTAGTTTTTGAAATTAAATTAGATATACTCATTTTAATTTTAATATGGTATCAGAAGCGAATGTAAAAGAGGTGTATTTTAGCTAAGGAAGTAATTAAACTTAATTAATATTATATATGTTAGTCTAAGAATATGTTTGTGGGTGATTGCAGGGACGAAGATACGGGGCGAGTGGAAACCTCGGCCCAGCTTTTAAAAAAAAAAAAAAGATTAATAGTAATAAGTTATTAAGTATAATTTAATTTTTTAAAAAATTTATTTAATATTTAGTTCAATATAAATAAAAGTCTAATCTAACTTAAATATTTATAATTTCTAATATCTAAAAGTAAGTAACAATATTAAAAAAATTTAAAAAGATATTATTACTAATATTTTTAAATTAAATAAAACTTTTTAAATCTCATAAAGTTGATTTTTTTTCCTTCTTATGAGCGTCATCCTTGATTCATTTGGTATTAATTCTCTATGTTTCAACTACTACAATCGAGAGATCTTTTTCAGCTATGAATGTTGTGAAGAATAACTCAGAAACAAAATGAAAGATGAATTTCTTGCTAATTGTCTTTTAATTATATTAAAAAGAAAATTGCTGAAAAATTTAACACAGATTCTATTATCGATGAATTTTATGATACAAAAAATCGACCACTTCGTTAATAAAAAATACATACATATTTTTTATATTTTAAAATATATTCTTTATCGGTATATTTTTGTAATACATTTTATATTATATAATTTTTTGCATAATTTTTTAATATTATATATATTATTGGTCCCTGCATGATAATATTTTTAGATTCGTCCCCTGAGTAATTGGTATCTAAGTTATTTATATCATTGAGAATATAATTTGATTAAATTCTCGCTCCAAGAATTGTACGTAGTGTCTCTCTTATTTAATAAAAGTAACAGACGAATAATTTGGATCCTTTAAATTTTGAATTTTTATTTTAAAAAATAAAGTACAATTTCTCACTCTTTTAATAATTTTTTTTATATTTTCTTTTGATCTCATTTATAAAATAAATAGTAAAAGATTATATTTTATTCTCTAAAATAAAATTTAAAATTTAAAAAATCTATATCCATAAAAAAATAGATAGAAATCATGCAGACAAAAAATTAATATATGTTTCTAGACATGAGAGACCTTAATAATGGCTTAATTTATTTGTTTCCTCAGGAAGAGTTTTCGTGCAAGTGAGTCCCTATATAATTTAAGAGTGAAACGGAAGAAAGTTTGTGCTAGCATGTGAAATGAACCCTTACGTATTTCTTTTATTTCAATTAACTAAAGAATAAAAGAGTGATCTATTTTAAAATGAGGAAATAATAATTGTTAAAATTCATTATTTTAATTTTGTTTTCTCTAAATATTTATCTGAGTATATATTTAAAAAGGTCTCTAAAAAAATTTGTGTCATATACTTTTTTGTTATTAATTTTTTTTTACATAAAATTTTTTGAATTTTGCAAAAATAAAATATATAAATTTTTTTGTCATACTTTTAAAGACCTAACTATTTGTTTTAAGTAAAAATAACGAATTTGACTAAATTTAAGACTTATATATTTTATTTTTATAAAATTTAGGAATTTCAATAAAATAATTTTTTTTTTAAATAAAAACGTCTGATGTAATATGTTTTTGGGATCTATTTAAATATATATTCTTTTCTTTCCACTATTTTATTAGTCGATTATATTGTTACCTAAAAAATATTAATTTATTCTTTAGCAAATCCAACTAAAGATTTGACTTTGAAGTAAGACCAGAAAAAAAAAAAAAAAAAGTGGGAATTGAATTATTCGACAATTATATATATGTATACCTCAAAAGATTAATATATCATGGATTCATGGAGGACCACCCCATGTCATATTGGAACTTGGTACTATATCATAAACCCTAATATAATTGATACCTCAAAAGATTAGTATATAGTATGTAGTTAAGAGTTGTTTTCTTTTCCTTTTTCTTCGATAGTGTTTTAAAAAAATAAAAAGTTATATCTTGATATACGACTAATTAGTTATTAGTAACATTGTATTTATAATCAATTATCACACAAAGAAATTTTTTTTTTCCCTTGGAGGAGTCAAATTGATATGAACTAATAAACATGTAACTTTTAGAGAAGCATGATGAGTCACCGTGTAAATAATAAATAAATCCGTGAGTCGAATTAATTAACCACTTTCAAATGCATGAACTCAACATTAATATTGAAACAGGTGTCATCTACCAAATCGTTAAAAGTATGCCTTGTTCTTTTCAATTTTCACATTCTAATGTTTAAAGTTTTAACTTGTACGTTGGGTTGGAATTTTCTTTCTTCTTTCTTTCTTTCTTTAAACATCTAGATTCTAGAAGATACATCATATTCCGTGATGATCTTCATTCTTTTTTTTTTTTAATTTTGGTGTAATTCATATATTTTTTGTTGGTTAACGGCTATATATCTTGTAAAAGCATACGATATAAAGGGCAATTCAAATAATAATTACACTCATGTAATTTAGATGTTTATTAAAATTAGTCATTAAAATAAATTATTAATATAAAATATATCTTAAAAATAAAATAAATAAATAATATATATTTATATATAAATATATAATAATTAATTTTAATATATAAATAATATTTTTGTAATAATTAATAAAATTTAATTTTAATATATTGATGATAATATAAAATATTTTATATAATTATATAATTATATTTATTTTTTAAAATAATTATTCACATAATCAATAAAAATAATATTTTTTAATAATATAATATTACTAATTGAAAATATATATATATATAATTATTTTATATATAAAAAAATTAAATTCTATTTAATATATAGCGAATTATATCTGCTATGTATATACGTACTTTTGCTCTTAAACCTGAGTAGTTCGATTTGAGAGTAAATCATTTATTATGTCCTCAACATCTAACATTAATTGTAACGTGGGTTCCTCATATTGAAATCTGATCTCTACTGCTGCTAGTAATGATATATGTAAACAAATACTATAGTCTATAGTAATTACTCAAATCAATTTTTAAGAATTTTAAAAATAGATATTTTAATTTTTTAAAAATAATTATTATATAAAAGTATTTTTAAAGTTTTATTTAGATAAATAAATTAGTTTTTAATTTATTTTTTAACAAAGTAATTATTTAAATTAATTTTTAAAAATTTTAAAATAAATATTTTAGTTTTTAAAATAAATTAATGTATAAATCTATTTTTAACATTTTTTTTGTTAGATATAACAGTTTTTTATTTATTTTTAACATAATTCACTAACGAAAAATGCAAATTTGATATACTTTTTATTAACATGATTTTTGCACATATTATAAATCAAAGAAAAATAATATGTATGTGTTACATGAATGTATGTGTATGTTAAATTAGTCCAATTATAAAGTAAAAATTTAATTAATTTTTTGAGTTAATTGATAATTGGTTGATCAAATTGAGATTCAAGTGAAAATAAAAAAATAATTTTAATTATACTTAATTCATAACTATCATACTAAATTAAGTTATATTAAATATAAAAATATCAAATAATTTTAACTTTAAATTTTGTGTAAAATAATTTTTAATAATTTTATTGAATATTATTATAATTATTATTATTATTATTGAGTGACAATAAATATATATATATATATACTTTTTAAATTTTTGTATATTAAATTTATTGTTATTTTATATTTCAATAACTCAATAATTAATTAGTTTATATATATTATATTTTTTAAGTATTTATTTAAAAATATTAATAAATGTGATATAATTATGGACAAAAAAATATTAGGATTAATAAAAATATTATTTATTTTTAAATTTATATTTATTCAATAAAATTTAATATTTATTATTTTAATAATTGTGTGCAATTAACAAAATTATTAATTTGAGAAAGTATATATAAAATTAAAAATAAAAACAAATATTTGTCTACGTTAGAAAATAGACAAAAAATTGTTATCTCTGACAGAAAAAAAATGTTAAAAATTGATCTATAAATTAATTTTTTTTGGATTAAAATATTTATTTTTAAAATTTATAAGAATTGATTTAAATAATTGTTCCACTAAAAAATAGAATAAAGACTGATTTATCTAATGAAATAAAACTTTAAAAATATTTTTGTGTATTAATATTTTTTAAAAATTAAAATATCTATTTTTAAAATTTTGGAGATTAATTTAAATAATTACTCACAAAACATCATACCAAATGTTTTATTTAATTTTATATTCGTATGCCAATGGGTCGGACAGAGTTACGGTACAAAACTCTCTCTCTCTCTCTCTAATCAAGCTTCCAACCTCAGATTTTGGCGTTCACCAACATAATTTAGCTCTGATATCATACACATTTTCATAAATAACTCCGAAAAAATGATCTATACACTAACTCATTCACTTATAGTAACTTCTAATAATTCTCTATATAGATAAGAGAAAAGTTTGGGGTAATCATTTTTATTTATACTAACAAACACTTTTAGTCACATACACTGCAATATAAATATTTTTAGTGACAATAACATATATTAGTTAGGAAAAATATATGAAACCTAAAAATTAAATAAAATCGCATTAATTTATATTAATAATTAATTTTAAATTTTTTAAATTTAAAATTTAAAAAATTTAAAATTAATTAAGTAAACATAATTAAAATCTATAAAAGTTTTTCTCTTCTCTCTCACATTAATCTACCCACCTCCAACAATCATACACACAAATCTTCTCTCTCACCAATGCTGCTGGAAGCGCTGGTGACTTCCATGCTCTCCGCGACGCCCTCAACAAGCACATCTAAGACAACTGCTTCAACACGAAATCCACCTTCGACTTTGTCACCGACGAAACCTTCTCTTCTTCCCTCCATGTCATCGAATATATGGCACGTACCGACACCGGAAGCTACCGCCCCAGTGCGACCACCTTCTACCCCGTCCTGAACATTCTAACACGCCAAAAAGTCATAGACCACGCGTGGTGCGTGGTAGATTTCATGTCCACGCTTGGCGTTAATGGCCTCGAGAAGATCGTTCTCGGAGAAGTTCGTGACTTCTCCGCAGAGGTCATTATTCATTCTCATCAATCCAATCCATTCTCAAATGTATTGTGTGTGTTTTTCTTAATATAATACAATATGGATATTGATGATGATGCATATATATTTATACGGAGGTCAGGTTACATCTTGGAAGAATGAACTTGGAAAAGAATTGCTATTTGTCAGTATTAATTATAAAAAAATATTCATTTAATATGAAAAAAAACATCCTAATACTTAACAAAAGAAATATTCAATTATATTTTAGAAAAAATAATTAAATATCTATAAAATTTAAAAAAATATAAAAAAAGAAACATCCAATTGTATTTTAATAAAAATAATTATATATCTATAAAATTTAAAAAAATATAAAATTTTTAAAAAAATAGAGACATTTACCTTTGTAATATAAAAAAATTCAAAAAATATATAAAAGAACATAAAAAAAACATTCTGATACTTAGCCGAAAAAACATCCATATATATTAACTCGTAGAGATTTTAGATTCATCCAAAAATATTTAACTAATTTTTAGCTAATATCTTTTTAATTCCCTAACATTGCTCTTAACTTAAACATCAGAGTCTTTGTAAGTCTACACGGAGCACTCTCGAAATTTTTTAGATATTCATCAAAGTCTACACCCACATTATTCGCACAAAATCTCATATATTTCTTTCATACCAAAATCCATTTCAATTAATCTTTCATTCTCTATAAACAAAAACAAACATCCAAATAAATCCATTAGTTATAAATATTTTCTTCTTTTTTATTTAATATTTTATTAATAACATGTCTTAGCATACACATGCACCTTACCAATCTGCAAAGACCATAATAAGAGCCATATATATATAAATAGTTTGACTCATTCTAAAGACACATATTCACCAACACCAACTACCACCGAAAAGAAATGATAATTAAACAGATCGGAACAATAGAAGAGAATTAAATTAGCTAAGTGATGTGGTTGCAACTAACCACCCCTCCTCAATAACATAATATTATTTTATTATTTTATCCCTATTAGTTAGTGTAACTATAAGGGACCTTAGCCTTCAATTCAATGCTCCCCAACGGGAAAGGAGGTGATGGGATTAATGTACATGTCGCCCCATAAATGAGAGACACATTATTTGCTTTCTGTAGTCACAATTAAGAGGCCCCAAATATTTGTAAGCTATAGTGTGCTTATACAGTACTAACTTGGATATTTCAAACCACTTGCATAATAACGATGTTTTATATAAACTTCCCAATTAGGGTTTTAAATAGTTATTGGCTTATTGCAATTATAAATCAAGTCGGGCTTGCAATTGTTGCGATTATGAGTATTTGTGGTAGTTTTTAAAAATTTCTATGCTTATAATTAAAAAATATAATTATTCGCATGATTATAGGATTGACTCTGCTTGTTTGTTTAAGTCGGTGGATTAAATGGATTGGTGGATTAAATGGATTAGTGTGTTTAAACCTATTTTATTTGTGGACCATAAATTTTCAGTTTGGACTATTTATGGTCAATAGGCGAACTTGTTTACTCTTTTATTTTATTTTTTGAAAAATATTTTGATAAAAAAATTATTTTTAAATCAAAAACCTTAAATAAATAGTATTTTTTTAATTGATGAGTCTAATTAGGAGAAATATCGACTGAAAGTGCTACTTTTTTAAAAAATATATGTAAAAAAAATAAACGATCCATCCATTTATCTTGCAGACTAATCTGTTAATCCGCCATTTTTTTTTGAATTAACCGAACTCAGTCTATTTATCCAAAATTTAAATGAACTTAAATTTAGAGATAAAACATGCCCATTCAAATAAATAAACGGACTTGTTCGATAGATTTAATCCATTTTAAAGATTCTACGCATGAAGATGTATTTATATAAAAATAATAAACAAAAATTATTAAATAAACTCTTTGATATAATACGTATTAATATTTTTAAAGTAGCTATAATAGTACAATTACGATATTATCAACGGTTATTGAAGATCATTTCATTTTAGTTTCTTCTAACTTAATTTTAAAATGATGAAATGATATTTTATAAGAGTAATATAATGTTAGAAAATTAATTTTTTTCAATCAATATTTTTTAGAATTAGTTTAATTATTTTAAATTATAAACCCTAAATCATAATTCTTAATTTTAAATTCTAAATTATAAACCTAAATTCTAAATAAAATTAGTCAATATATATTAATTAATTAAAAATTAATTTTCTATATTTTTTATTTTATAAAAATGAAAAAGAATATATAGTGAATTTAGCTAATACACTTCATTATCACAAGAATTTTTCCATCATTAAACGTATGATCAGAATCATAACTGATCATGAGTATACCCTAGATCTTGTCCTCAATATCTCTAACTATTATATATGCACATGGAGTATGCCAATTAATTTGTAAAACGTTTACATTCATGGGCCAGGCGCCCAGCCAAACCATGACAACAGCATTGACGAAGAGGCCTTATCTCAACTTTTAATAAGGTTTATTATTGTATCCATATATATATATATATATATTGTCTCCTCATTTAAATAATAAGAAAAGTATAAATAACTAACAATATTTTTGAACAATGTGTGAATAATGTGAATTAATAGGGTTAAAAGAATAAATTAATCTTAAATTTAATTAATAACATTAAATTAGAGTGTAATATATTTTTATTTGATTGGTGGTTATTCATATTGTTTAAAATTGTCATTGTTTATCTAACACTTTCCAAAACGATATTGTAATTACCATTTTGTTTTCATCAATTTTGTCAAAATATGTAGCTTTCGTAGCCAAAATAGCTAATTTATTCACGAGTTATATATAAAGGTTTAAAAGTTAGATTTTCATCGTCATAGATTAACCTAATCTAATATTACTATATTAGATTATTAGGGCGTGGCAAAACCATAGTTTTGTTATTGTGACATATATGTAAAAATGAGGGAACATATGTATCACACTAGCAACATAGAGCCTCTACTAACTACTAACCATGCATATAGAGTCATTATTTGCCTTTCACGTTGTATCGTTTTGTTCGATCTACAACTTTCATGGCCCTTAATGCTATGTTCCTTAGCTGTATATAATACTAATTCTACTTTCATTTGAATTATATTATACCTAGAAATTTATTGTCATCGACAAAGGGTGTTAACGTAACCAGTAGTATATAAGTAAAGGTAGATGATTAATAAATATTATTATTATTTTTCAGTAATAATTTGTATTTATATTTATAAAAATTTTATACACATAAATCAATATAATTTATATTTATATTTTTTAAAATTTATATATATATAAATTAATAAAATTTATTTATTAAAAATAATTTAATATTTATACTAAATAATATCCAAAACAATTTTGATAATATATAGTGTTACGATGGGTAATTGAAGATTAGTAGACTGAGTTTGTAAGGATGGCCCAAACGTCAAGAGGGAGCCACCTACGACTTGGGTGGCGTCTAGAAACTGTCATCTAACTTGTGTGTATGGAGGAATGTGGGGTGATACCTGCAAAGACACTCCGATGCCACTACAAAAATATAGATTATTTTTTAGGGTTATAATGTATAAAAGAAAATTAAAATTTGTCAAAAAAAAATTTTTGACACTATTTTAACTATGAAAATATGTTAATAAAAGTTTTGTCAAAAATAGTATTTTAACATATAAGTGATTGTGAAAAAAATTTAAATCTTATTTTGATAAATATTGGCTGTCAAAAATAATTTGTTAGAACATTTTGAAAACATATTTTCTGTGATACTTATTAATTGTCAAAAATACTATTTATTTTGACACTTATTAACTATAAAATATTCTCAACAAAAAATTTTAACAAAGAATGAGATAAGATCTTGAAACTAAAGAATAAATTGAGATTTTGAAGATAAAGAATGAGTAGTATAATCCTAAACTGAGAGCAGTGTAATGTCAAAATTAACAGAGCCAAAGAAGAAGAAAAATAGTGGAGTAAATTGAAAACAAATGAGTGTCAAAATTGATGAGTAATTTTCTACGGTCAAATTATTTATCAAGAAAACATAGAAAATTTGACATTTATGATATTTGTCAAAAATATATATTAATTTTGACATTTAATTATGATGTTAAAATAACTCTATTTTCTTGTAGTGTGTCTAAGTCAGTAAAGGATTTTACAGATTTAGAGAGTAGTGGAATTTAGAGATATTTGAGGGATGTGTATTTATAGTGGTGAATCAATAATTACTGTTGGAGTAGTTCTACCTTTTAAAGTGGATAACTGTCTATTTATCTTAGGAAAGTTGAAATATGATTCCTGAAAGTTGGTTGAGAGATTTTAGGAACAGTTACTTATTTGAATAAAGATTATCTGCTAGCTAACCTTCAATCCCGATTTCCTTAAAGTGAAGTTTGTATCAAATTCAACCTCTTCTAAAAAAATTGATGAGTAGCAAAAATCAATCTTTAAATTAGACTTTTTTTTTACTGATTTGAATCTGAACTTTAATGTTAAATAAGGTATAAACATATAGTATGCGGTGGAGGTACAATATAATTTGAGAAAGAACTTAACCACACACAGTACTATCGAGATTTGGTTTGTTTTTAAGGATTGATTGTTCTAGATATAATAATACGAAGACTATGTATTCCTTTTTGTTTGTTTAAATTTTTAAAAAACTTAATATCATAACGTGATATCAAAATTTTTATGGTTATGAGATTTAAAGTTCGATCTTTTTTAAATTAAAAAAAAAAACCGATAAAAAAATTATGCAAAAGTATTTATATAATAAAAAAATGTATTAGATATTAACTATTATTTCTTTCAATCAAGTTAAGTTTTTGGAAGAAAATGTACTATAATACTGATTCAATCATAGGCTTAGGCTCAATTCATACAACATGATTTTTAGTGTTGATAATTATGAGTAAGCCACTAAGCCGTATTATTATTTATAATTCCGTTGCTATACTAATAAAGATTCTACTAACTACCAACTTTTATTTATAGTTATGTTTAATAAAAGTATCTTTAGAATATATTTAATAAAATATTTTTTTTATGATTATGTCTAATAAAAATATTTTTATAAATATATTTTTTAAATGTATTTTTTTATATATATATTTAAAATATAATAATTAATTATTATTAATTTAATATATACTACCATTTTTATTTTCACCGCTCACATCTCCATTTATATTAATATATTACTACTATCGCCACCGATTCTTCCGTCTCCCTGTTCTCCACCGTTACCACTATTTACTATTTAGTGAGATTTTTAGATTTAATTTGTCCTTATCAATCTAATAGATTATTGGTAAATTTTTTGTAGGATATAATAAAATATAAGTTTGTTTTAAACTTTTTATACTCATACAATTAAACCTTACACTAATAATATTTTATAGAATAATATCTTTTATTTTTTCTTCTACGTATAAATTAAATAAAGTGTTGAAATAAAAAAGATAAAAATTATAAAATTTGAAGATTAATTTGTATACTCTATTTTGAGAATAATATCTTTTATTTTTTCATTTAATCTTATTTTTAAGTACTAAATTCATATATCAGTATATTCATGATGAAGATAAGCATGCATCCCTTTGAAAATATTTAACTCTTCAACGAGTCACAATCCTTTAATAAGTCAGGTAATCCTTCAATAAGTTATAATCCTAAAAAGAAATACAACCTTCTAGATATCGTTGACTTTTTATACCCTACAATAAAAATTATTTTTAATAATAAATTTTTAATAACAATAACATAAGAACTATTATATTTTATTTAACTTATATTTTTGTGATAAAATTATATAATTATTGTTATTACTATATATTATAATCACTATTATATATTTTTTATAGTCATTAATTCATTAAAACATTTTAATAACAATTAATGCAAATTATAAGAGGATTAATATCTATTTATCAGTAAATATATAATAGGTAAAAGAATAAACATTCGTATGTTTAATGACCCATGGTTATTTTTCTCATATCTATTTACTGCACCAATAAATATTCAATACTTGGCCGTTGTTGCTCCCAGAATAAAAGACCTGATTATTGAAGAAAAAATTTACAATCAACCGTTAATTATAGAGATTTTTTTAAGTGAATTTTCAACTAAAATTCTATCTTTGAAAATTGAAGACGAAGATAACACACACTCCAATAGACACTGAACAAAAAAAAAAACATGATACAATATCATGTTATAGAGTGGCGTACTTATTCTTACACCTTCCGTTTGAACTCTACCCAACTCGTATGCAGCAAAAAGTCTCCTGGATCAACTTTTGGAAGATGAATCTCTCTCACAAAAATCAAATTGTTTATTTGGAAGTGCATCCACGGTCGGCTCCCGATTCTAGCCCAGATTTACCGGAGATTTCCTGCAACACTGGCACTGTATCCCTGTTGCTAAGACCAAGAAGAGGACGAAACAATCCCTCACTATCTTATGCCATATCCAGTTATAAGAGATGCTTGGTCCAATAGTTCTCTAAGTTTATACCTCCCCACCCATCTAATTACTGAATTTTGGTCTTGGCGTAGAATAGCACGACGGAGCATATTCGTTTAATGGGTGGTGATAATCATATCGGAACCAACAACAGCTTGCTATTCTATGTTGGAACTGTTGAAAAGTTAGGAATCTCTTTGTCTTTGAAAAAACCAACATTGCCTCAACATCGATCTAATTTCGATGCTTCTAGTAAACTCTTTTGAGAGATTCAACGCCTCTATATAGCTTCTCATTGAATTAGTTCACAAGTCCTATTCTATGAAAATAAGTCTATTTTCATTTTTTACAATTTTTTTCTATTTTTTATTGTTAATTTTTTTAAATATAGTTTATTTGAAAGATTCCCATTATTTATTGTTTTTTTTTTCTGAGATGGACCCTATATTTTATTTACCAAATTTAACAAAATATATTTTTATCTTTAAAAAAAACACTAATACATATATTAACAACTATTTTTATCTCCACTAAAAATAAAATAAATGACGGTATATTTTAAAAATATATCTCACAGGTTTTTCTTCCATCATTCTCCCTTAGTCTAATTTCATTTCTCATACCAACACAATCAATGGAACAGTGCCTGCAACGAGGATCCAATGACCTTATTCGACCAATGGGCAATCTTCTCATTAGTTTGACCCTTCTTGGCTCATCACCATTCACCATAACACTGCATGTCTTGAAAACTTGATAAAAACATTTATTTTTTGGTGTTAGCCTTCTCAACTAGGATGGTTAATTAATTAATTAATTTTTTTTTATGGTTTTGGAATGAAGAGCCGAAGGAAAACAACAATAATGGTGAATGCGGTGGAGAAAATGGAAGGCACCCATGCATAATGATGGAAGGAAAAACAATAATGGTGGTGGTGCAAAAACATGGATGGGAAATATAGATGATGAGCTTAAGAAAGTAATTTTGTAAGAAAGTAGAGTAGTTAATTGCTGATTAAGCACGTTAATTCTTAAAAGATATTTAGTTTGTAAAGGATATATAAGGATTCATGATTAGTTTCAAAAGTTTGTTGGAATTAGTTTGTACCTCTCTATAAAGTGTAAAGCAATTCATATTGTTCATAGTGATATACTACTAGAGGAATGCTAAGGGTGATAATCGGTAAGTGCACCGGGTCGTACTAAGTAATACCTTACGTGAGTAAGGGTCGATCCCACGAGAATTGATGGATCAAACAACAATGATTGATTGATTGGCTTAGTTAGGTAAGCAGAAAAGGGTTTTGAGATATTCAAAAGGTTTAAGTTCGAACTTAGAATATCAAAAGAACAGACAAATAAATAAGTTGGAAATAAAATATGGAGAAAACAATTAAGGTTTTAGAGTTATCTATTTTTCCGGATTAACTTTTCTTACTAACTAATTTAATTATGCAGGATTTAATTTATGGCAAACTGTATGTGACTGGACCCTAATTCCTTAGACTTTCCTAGTCTCCTCTAAAATTCATTAACTGTCAATTCATTGGTCAATTAATTCCAATTAGAAGTTGATAATTAATTTCTAGTTTATATGCCACAAAAACTCTAATTACCCAAGAAATAAAAGGATTATATGTCACGTATCTTGTTAAATTCAGATAATTAAAATTTAGGAGAATTTGTTTTCAAACTGTTGTTCAAGTATAGAGCTTTTCCAAGTTATACAAGAACTCAAATAGAAAGAGGGTCATACTTCCGTTCCACCCAAATTCATAAGATAAAGAGCGAAAACAATTCTTAAATTATAAATCCATACATGAATAAAATTAGAAAGAGCAAATGAATCAATCTATACAATAGACAGAGCTCCTAACCTTAACAATAGAGGATTAGTTGCTCATGGTTCAGAGAAAAACTAGGATTGTGATAAATGTACAGAGTTCTCCTCTCATGGCATCGGAATCCCCTTTTTATAACTAATCCTAATAAATTTAAAATCTAAAATTTAAAATAATATCTTTTCCTATTTTCAAATTCAAATTTGAATTTAAATCAGAATAATCAGCAGGTCTTCAGTTGATGGGTGGGGACCACATGTTTTGTCCATTCTGCAGCTTTTAATCTGTGTTTTATGGACTAAAAATTGGGTAAAAACAGCCCAAAAATCGCCCCTAGCGTTTTTCTGCGTTTTCTGCACGTGGTGCATGTCACGCGTACGCTTCAGTCACGCGTACGCGTCGCTGGTCTTCTTCGCAAGTCACGCGTACGCGTTGCTGAGCAAATCTTCAAATCACGCGTACGTCAGTCACGCACACGCGTCGCCATGGAAAGCTCCAAATCACGCGTACGCGTCGCTCCTCGCTGCCATCTCTTTTGATTCTTGTACTACAGAAACTCTATCAAATTTCGCCAAATGCTACCTAAAATAAACAAAATTGCAAAAGACTCAAAGTAGCATCCATATTGGCTAAAAGATAATTAATTCTTTATTAAACTCAACAAATTAGATGCAAATTCACTAGGAAAAGATAGGAAAGATGCTCACGCATCAAGGGGGCCAGCAATTTTGATGTTTTATAACTATCAATTGACTATCAATAGTGTTTTTAATGGTGTGAGATTATATCTAATGGTGAGAAATCACTCACTTTTATTTTGATGGTTAAATGCTGAACAGAAAAAACAAAAGTTGCTAATCTTTTAGACTTTTCCATACTACTTTATCAAACTCATTTTCCAACCCATTTTTACACCAAAACTATTATTCAGAACCTGATTGGTAACAAATTTGGTAAAAATAATTATCAAATATGGCAATAACAAACTCTATAGCAACCATTCTCGAGAAAGATTATATTACTGCTCAATTTGTATCCGAAGCCGACAAGATTGGCGCTGGTATAGAATCCAAGATTTACAAGCAATGGCGCCAAAAAAACTACATCCTCGTCTCCTACCTTCTTGCATGAGTCTTGGGTTCACCAACAAAATCTTTGGTTGCTCCTTTTGTTACAAAAATTGGTAGAAAAATTGAAGATTATGTTACCAAAAACACAAAGTAAAAGATCAAGCAACTAAAATTACAACTCAAACTCATCAAAAAGTATGGTTTAACTGATAATATTTTCAAGATCAAATTAAATAAGTATTTAGTTGATATTATCTCACGACTCTAAGAAATCTAATTGTATCTAAAGAATATTTAAATATGTATCTTTTATTAAATGATTTTTAAAATATTTTTCTATAATTTATATTTTTGGGATCAATAAAAATCAAATTAAATTTTAAGTTATAGAAATTGTGATACTATATTATAATACTATTTCTTTTAAAAGTTTAAGTCGATAGAAAAATACATAAAAATAATTATATATTTCGAATAATATATATGAAAAAATTGAGAATTTCTTTTTACTAACAATAATTACTTAATGATTTTCTTTTGAATTAAACTTTTCCCCCTCTCTTTAATCTTTGTTTATCTACTACTTTGTTGGCTATATTAGAAAAGAATAATTTGTTCTCTAGCAAAATGGATATATAAAACGAGCCTTGAGGATACACCAACTTTTGTTCCTTCAAATGGCTACCATCTTAAGGAGAAAAAAAAAGGAAGAAAAACAAAGACCTGGTGTTTTGATATCGTCCACATACTCTCTATTTATTTATAATGATCCAATTCTGTTTATTATTATCCATTTCGCATTTGACTACCCAACATTTATCGTGGATACGATAAATTGGCACACCAGAAGTGCGTTTTTTTTTTTTTATCTTTTTTTGGTCTTCTCGTATTAAGGACTGAACTGTCTCACAATGTTCTGAATCCAGCTCACGTACTGTTTTAATGAACAAATAGCCCAATTCTTAAAATATACTATAGTCTTAAGTGGTAAAGAATTGACATCAAAGTGCCAAAACGTTTTATCAAAGTGAACTCTTGGAGAAGATCAGCCTATCATCCCAAAAATAACTTTTATATATATATATATATATATATATATATATATATATATATGGCTCAAACCAAATAACACATGATGGTATGTAGAAAATCCAAAATGAATTACTTAGCTTAAATCAATACTTCATGAGCTTATTAAAGAAAAATAAATATTAGGCTTAAACATCCACTTCGTTTCTTGTCATTACTAACACATTTGTATGTAACAAATTCTGAGGATACATACTATATAACTTTTGTTCTATCTCGTGGTTATTATATGAAGGAAAAAAGACTAGACGTGTAAATAATCTTGCTATCATATTATTTATGGTACTTGCTCACATATACATACATAGTAAAATAATACATGTGGATCCTTCTTTTATTTTTCTTTTTTTTTAAAAAACAAAACATGTTTCAGTATGCTTTGTGTAATACCCTAATTATCAAAGCTCACGCTTCCGGCTGCGTTATTCTGATAGCTCAGATATTACGACGACTCTTATACTATTTAATACTAGAATATGAACCTATTTAAAACTTTAAACCGCAAGACCGATCCAAAAATACTCTTGTTTGATAACATACATCCATAGATACGATATAACTTACAAAAGCTCATAAAGAGTACAACTTACTAATTATCTTTAATAAGAAAATTTTTGAAATTAAAGCTACAGAAATACTAAATTTGAAATTAGCTCATGATGGCCCTTTTTCAAAAGTTCTAGGTCTTGCATCCTACCCACATTATAAAAAATTTTGTCTTCGAAAATTGATACAAAACGAAAGAAATTTCATAACAGTTCACCCTTGAACACATTTAAGGAAGAAGCAAAAATATCTCAACATGTAAACATATATATACGGTTTTCAAATACTTGGGTTGTCGTATGCATAAAGATACAAAGGTAGGAGTGTGATTGCAAAGCAAATGTTACAGATAGGCTCAATGCAAAAGATGACATGGTTCAAACATGTGGTAGTAAAGTAAGGCATCGAAGGCTATAAAGCATGATGGGGTTAAAACGACGTGCTCAACATCCGCACACTAATCCCATATCAACCTCAAAGCTTCAACTTTCCAACTCCATCAAGCACTTTATAATCCTCATATTCGATCATAAGTCTAACAACCGCAACCCATTCACAAGGAACAAAACACCCACAACTCATAACGTTGCACACTTACCGCTTCAACTTCCGTATACGCATATCACGTTTTAAAGAACTAATGCATCGCGCTACCACATCTACAGTTCGCACGTGACATCAACACAATTCTCGAGTCTTCTCAGAAGGATACAAGATTTAGAAAGGAGAGACAATGTCAAGGATAATACTCATAGATCTGAGAGAATGTATCCAATTCCAGGTAAACAAAGACGCTTAACAATGAAGTATGCTAGTAATACATCAATTGATAACTTCAAAGACAACCCTTGGATAGAAGAAATTCAATAGGACCAATAAGCAGAAAATCAGCGCATTAGTTTGAAACAATTTCAAGTTGAGTCGAAGAAGTATGAGGTCTACAGAAAAGAATATCTCAGATCCAAGACAAGGCTCATAGAACTCAAGAGCACGATTAAAAATACTCCCGAATACATTGTTCATAAAAGAATCGAAAACTTGCGAAAAATCATTTCGCAGTCTAAAAAAAAGTTAAGCAACAACATTTTTCAAGAGAGTAACAAAAGCATAACCATAGCTTTGCTTTAATACGAATTTCATGTTGAAGTAGATTATGTAGAGTTTAAAAAAAAATAAAATGCATACAAGTTTGGCTAAGAGCCAAAATATTTTCTCAAATATTTTAGAAAGATAGTTAGATGCACAACTTAACCAAAAGTAATTCATAAAACTCGGAAGAAAATCAAATGCTTGTTCAAAAATTCTCAAAGTCCACATTCAAATAAGCGTGTATAACATTTATAGCAAGGATGAAAGAGAAAGTTAAACTCTTTTTAGAAAAGAAATTCCGAGGTAAAAATTTGCTTACAATCTGGTAAGGAAATAAGTGGTGCGTTACAAACGAACAGGTTTCCATTAAACAAGAAAACTTTTCAAAACCTCATTTAAAATAGCGCGTGTCAACTTTAAAACAATTTTGTCAAAAATTGAACAATGGTTTCAATTATAACCAAGCAACTGAAAAATAAGTTCGATTTGGAACTTCTTCAAAGAGAATTCAATCTGCTTTATAAAAATTCAAGACAAGACTCCAAAGTATACTTGAAATCACCATCTCACAATAATATTCAAGAAGATTAGGATGTACTTGAAAAGGAGTCAAGCCATACAAGAAAGGATCTTAAATCAAGATAGTTAAAACAAGATCCACTAGGCATGAGACATCAAACAAGCTTCCAATCGATTCAAAAGAATACAAAAGTCATAGAAAAAGACAACTCAATCTTTAGTAATTTTTAAAGGATAAATCTTTAACTAAAAATTCTGGTAAAGACCATGAGAGATTAAACGATGCACAAAATTGAAACAAATCAAGCTGACTCATATAAGGATGAGATTCACAAGAGAGGAAAAACCAAGATCAATGGTAATGTTCACAAGATGTAAAAGATTAGTTAAAAACAAAGTCAAGTATGACATTCATGGAGATAGGAGGCTTAAGAAAAAAATTAGTCCGTTCATAAGAAGTAAGCTATGAGTCCAACATTTCAAAAGAATAACAATGGCATAAACAATGTGGTATGCTAGACCAAACTCAAATCGAGAATAATTTAGGTAAGGTTTATCAAACGAACTCAATCGAGATAAAAGTAAAAAATTCTTTCTTTTCAAAATTTTGAAAAATACCCAAATACATAATCAAATGAAGATGTGCATTGGAACTATAGTAAAATTATTAGAAAGTCAAATTGCATTTAAAGTAAATGCAGTTTCCTAAACTAGTAAAAGTACAGGCGAGGTATTAGAAATAAATAGTTGTTAAACTGTATAAGAAACCTTCAAAATTCCACATGTAGATAAGTGTGTATCTAGTCAACAACAATTTTTATAAAAATCTCAAAATTGGCTGTAATTACTGTCAAATAAGAGAAAAACTGAATCAATAAGTTCTCTAAGAATGGACTCGAAACCCGGAGTAAAAGGCACAGCACATTAAGACAAGTTCAAGGCTATATCAAAGAATACAGGAATAAAAAAGATCTCAAACAAAGGAAGGTAGATGCAACAAGGATTTCAAACAAGCATATGCACTTAAGATCAAACAATAATGCATATGAATAGAGGAATAGAGTTGAAAAATCAAACTACTCTTCAAAAGGATTATCAAATAAGAACTTCAAGTTAGGATACGAAAGAACAGGTCGACTCGAACAGAATTCAAGACACACAACTGAATAGCCTCGAGAAATAGTTTCCAACGTCCCCAAAACCCGCAATTCGCTTTATTCAAAACTCGTATATCATCAATGATAACCCATTAGTGCTTTCATATACATAATTCACTGGTATTAAGCCGGCCAAACTTAATACCAAGAATTATGCAATGCAAGACTAACAACGTTAATCAATAGACCGTCATGTGTATAAAGCTCTAATTCTCGTCATTCGACAAGACCTAATACATGACAAACGCTCAGAGTATGCAATTGAAGCATAGTCGGTCCATTTCTCAGGCTCTACAGGAAAGACCGCTCTAATACTATAACACCCTAACTATCAAAGCTCACGCTTCCGGCTGCGCTACTCTGATAGCTCGGACATTACGACGACTCTTATACTATTTAATACTAGAATATGAGCCTATTTAAAACTTTAAACCACAAGACCGATCCAAAAATACTCTTGTTCGATAACATACATGCATAGATACCATACAACTTACAAAAGCTCATAAAGAGTGTATATATATATATATATATATATATAGTATTACAAGCATCAACCAATACAATTCCTATCCCTCTTACAGAATATATCAAGATAAAGGCGATGGTACAATAAATAATAATATAAAGCAATACAGAGCATCTCAACAACAACTAAATAAACTCTTCCTGACTTCTGCGCCCAAATCCTGAAAGGGAAAAAACGTAGGGGGTGAGAACATCATCCTCGAAAGAGTTCTCCGTTGACGGTTTTTTTTAGAATTATTGTAATAGGATAGGTGAAGATAAACTGTACCAGTGATTAATAACCGTCTTATACCTCTTTTCAAAAACAACGGTTTTCAATAAAAGTAAAGTCGGAAATCTTTTCTAAAAGAGGAACCGTTCAATTTTCAAAAACACAAAAGCCTTTCAAAAAGGTTTATCTATGCTGAACCAAAATAGCCTTTCATACTTTTCCAAATCAGAAGTACAAAATCAAAACCAACCATCGGTCCATATCATTTCAACCACGGCACTAGGCCCAAACAATCCAACCATCAACCAAATCACCACAATCCAACAGAGTCCCAGTTGCAAACACAGATAAAAAGTTCAAGCACAAACAAATAGTTACAGCAAGTAGAACAAATAGCAGTTAATCACAAGTAGTCACAAAGGCAAACCAAGTACAATATGCACACTTAAACAATGTCACATAGATGCATATGATGCATGCCTGTATCATCTGTCGGTTATAGAGCCAACCCGACAAGTCCTGGTAGCAAACCATTGGACTGTCTCTCTGTCGTGCATCCCCAACTCAAGTTATACTCATCATAAACTTGATCATAATCATGATCCATATCCAACACCTTCACTAGTGTATATTCACGGGGGCGAGCTCATCCGGGGCTTTCACAGTGCCCGGCCACCCTTACGACATAGGGTCAAGAGAGTCTCGAGTCTCCACCTGGAGCACGTGGTGGCTAACCACTGCTTTCTTTCAAGGAACTCGTGTCTCAGATAGAGGAAGTGCAAATCACAATTATCAATAATCAGCATATATGCATTCATTCTCAGCCATGGATCAACATCCATCTCATCCATCCAGCTTAAATTCATAATTCATAGCCAGCCATACGGCTCATAACTCATTCGGTAATCAGCCATAATTCAATAGCATACACAGCCATTCCGGCTCATAACAAAATAGCACTTCCACCATTCAACATCATCAAATTCACAAAATCGGCATTCAAGCCATAATTTACTTTTTCTCAAATCATTTCACTTTGAAATCGAATTTCAACTCTTTTCAGTCCTGGCTTTAAAGATCTCATTTCTCAAATCATCTCAGGCTCATAGGCCAAATTTACTCAAAGTGAGTTCCCTTTTTAAACAAAGCCACTCTCGACATTCTCTTTCTAAAACTTCCAAAACCATGGCAAGTTAAGGATTTATTGTAAAACATTAAAAATCACCCATCCAACAACAGAGTTTTATAACAAAAGTTCATCGGCAGAGTCCCAAGTCTTTAGGGAAAATTAACATAACTCATTTCCTCAAATTCACTTAAAATCATTAAAACCTTGGCTTTCCGATTTGAGTAATAAAATATGATCTAAGCCAAACCGAGTCATGTAATCAATTATTCCTTTTCAAGCCATTTCCTTTACTTAAATCAAACCAGCTTCAATTCCATGATTAAATTCTAAAGCGTTTCAAAATGCTAAGAGAATCATTTTTGTTGTGTTAAACTAGAGTTCAAAGGATACTCTAAAACTTATTTAAGATGTCAGAATAATAAGGTTCATCAATTGAAATCAAAATCCTTTTAAAATCACCAAAACTCTTCCAAGGGATAATCTTTATGTTTAATAGAGAAAAACATAAACCCGTTTTACAATTTATAACAGCCCCAAAGTAAAGTTGTCTTTCGAATGACTTGCACCCAAAGACATACTATTTTTCTTAGAAAATAAGGAGAAATCATAATTTTCTTTTCAATAATTCTTTCAAAGCGTAGCTTCATCGCTTTCATAATTGTTCTAAATAGGGATAGTAAAAGAAGCCCTAATTTCACAATCCTCCAAGAAAATAGGAAAGGCACTAAACTCATAATTTTCCCAAATAACATTTCAAATAAAGACTCGAATTTTATAGAAATTTCAGAAACACCTCCCCTCAAACTTGGACTTTGCCACCCGGTTTGGGTCCCAACTAAACCGTTCCTCAATCCCTTTCAACAGTCCAAAATCCAAAATCAATTCAAAATCAAGCTAAATCCAGTAATCGCCTCATTTGCATATCTCAAAGAAACCATTTCAAGATCAAATTGTTATCAACCGATTAAACTCATTTCCAAAGCTTTAAAGAAATGGTTCAGCAACAAATCATTTATTAAAACCAAGTTAATTAAAGTAAACCAGGCTGAATCCAAAAGTACATTCGATTTTTCTCATTATCAAAATAATTAACTCAATTCAAATCAATCCTCAACGGATTAAACTCGATCTCAATCTTTAAAAGAATCAACTTAAAAATATTTCGTTTTACAAAACCACACAACAATCCAACCAACAAATGCTCATAATCAATCGAGACAAATCAAACCATATATAAGGCCGATACAATCACCAAATACACATTTTCTCACATCAGTATCCATATGTAATAATTCTCATATACAAAATATAGTTTTTCGGAAAGCCCCCTACCTCAAAACGCAAATTCCATAACCCAAACGTCTCACAGAGTCCTTTCCGCCTCATAAGTTCTTTTCGCCTCAACTCGAAATCACCGACAACCATAACCTCGACTCCAAACCACTTCCGCAACAATCTCAACAACTCTAATCGTAACATACAACAACCGAAACTGAATCTTATAGCAATTAACGCCATAAACCTCAGCGTATGATAACAGAACGGTAACTAAAGAGCTTTCAAATCGGAAACGCTTACCTAAATAACAAAATGAAGCAGCTGTAAATTCCGAACCGACCCGACAGCGGCTTCGTAAAAAATTTCCGAGCGACGGCGGTGGCCCGAATCTCTGATAATATCAGCTGTACAACCACGCAGTATCAATAATCTTCCCGGAATTCCAAAAGAATAGAAACCACAAATTAAAGCCCTTACCAGCAGAGCGTTCTCCGGCGGCAGAGGCAGCTTCCTCCACTCTCATCCATAACCAACCACGATGGAGGTGGAAGCTGACAGAGACAGCGGTGGTTCTGACGGAGGCGCTCCTCACGTGCGGCGGTCTGGCAGCGCCAAGCCCTTTCTCAACAGACCGAAGCAGCAGACACGGAGGGGATTTCATCTCACTTCTTCCTTGCTACTGTCAAAGACAACGACTACCCAGCTCCGGCGACGACGAGCTCACAGTAATAGTGCCCAGGCACGCCGGCGACGACGCAAGGCAGCGTCCCTTCCTCCTCTTCTCACGCGCCAGCTTCGGTGGGTTAGCAGTGACTGAAGTACGGTGCGGCTCTCTCTTTTTCGTGGTACAGCGGCGGAAATGGAGGCAGCAGACCGGTTTCAACAGGGCTCCCCTGTCACGCTCTCTCTCTCTCTGCCATAAAGGACGCCGACTGGCTCTGTGGCAAGGACGACGGCGGCGTAGTAAGGACGACAGCGGCAGCCTCCAGACACGGCGCCTTCCTCTCCTCGTACGTTTCCCTCTCTCGGTTCTCCATCATCGGCGACAAGAAAAACTTTGACGGCGACGTCGGTGCAGTCACGCGGAACGGCGAGGTGTGGGTCAACGGCGGGCGCGATTCCATCTCTCTTTGTCCGTGAGTCCCCTCTTTGTTTCCCCTCTTCTCTTCTTTGAACCCCTTTCTCTTTGTTTTTCCCATTTCTTTAGCATGCCTGCTGTTGGGTTAGGGGAGTTAATACTCAAATTGGCCCCTGAAATTTGACCTCCTCCTCAATTTAGCCCTCAAGGTTTCAATTGACTCTAATTGTACCCTGAAATTTTGCCTCGAGCCTCAATTTGGCCCTTCCGGCGTTTTCTGTCACCGGAGAGCTGACCTGGCAAATTTGGTAGACACTTGGCACCCTAGCAGTTAGATGACATGGCAAAATATTTGAAGGCTTCAATTTAACCCCTAAAAATTTAAAATAAAACCTAGAACTTCCAATTTCCCAAAATCGAAGAGTGTCTCCAAGAGGTGAGAAGAATGTTACGAAGCAGCAGCCAAAGCTTAGGTAGCTTTGGTAGACCTTGTTCGCATAGTGGCTGGGTAAAGAACGCACACGGTTACAGAGATGGGAAGGTTCCGCATTGATACGGTTGTGGGTTGCGTCCTATTCTTCGGTGGTCTGGGACGAATTCCAATCCAAAAAGACCATTATATGGATGCTCTAACTATAATGTGAGTTGGTTGAATTATTGCAAGTTGATTGTGTGTCTTATTTATCAAATGCTTGTTGATTTTGTAGCTGTTCTTTCTCTCAATTTTTTTTGAATTTTTTGTGTTGTAGACTACCGGTAAGAGATGGTGTGGCTTTTTTAAATGGGCAGATGTTGAAGAAGAAGAAGCCATAGTTGGCAGAAATGAAAGTTCAGTTAGTGAAGACCATTAGAAAATATCTCTGGGATGGAAAATTAGTGCAGTTGAAGCTTAAATTAGAATATTAAAAATGTGGAATATTATGTTGTCTGTGTTTGTTATTATTTTTGGAATTGTGATTGTAGCTTGTGGATTAGGTGTGATGAAATATATGTAACTGTATATCAGTTATTTGAATGAAGCATTGTTATGTATTTAATGAGAAAATAGAAATGGAATTTTATGTTCTCTTTGCTAATGATATATCCTGTAAAATTCTTTAAAACTGAGATTATATATGAAGCTGCTATGAGTTTGTATATGAAGACAAGATCAGGAGCTGGCTCTAATAACTATATGTAGTATGCACTTCCATCAGTGAATAAATTTAAGTGTATAGTTCATTTGTGAAAAAGATATAAATATCCTAAACCAAAATAGATTACTCTACATAACATAGTAACAAAATATCAAAAGAGCATAGTTTGATCAAATGCTCTCTACAAAATATGTTCTATACAACTTCTAGTCAACATTGCAAAGCAGTTTCTATTTTGTTGTTGGTGGTTTGAAGCCTGGGGTGGGAACGAATGTCATAAACTCTGCCAAGCGTGCAGCTGTCCCAGAACTTGCTCCTTGCATTGGGTCCAAATTTAAAGTTGTTTTCCTCTTAGATTGCAACTTTTGAGGCCTTGTCACCTGTTGTGGAGGTGGAGGTGGGTCTGATGGAGGGACCTAGTAAAATTGTGAACAGAAATAGTGACCAATACAACCCAACAAAAACCAATCAATATGTTATCAAATAGTATCAATCAGTTAGATCTACCCAACATTTACTCATGTATTATAAATCAATATAAACCAGTTAACAATTAATCAAATATTAGAAACCAAACACTACCTGTTCCTGATTTTTCGGCTGTGAGTAAGTAGGTTGGGTGAGTACAATCTCTGAAGCATTTGCATCAGCAATAGCTTGACATGGTGCTAATGAAGCATTTTCATTAATTTCAGCATCTTGGGTGTTAGTAGTAGCAGCGTTTGCTGGATCTGTACCCTCTCCAGCCTTAGAACCTTTTTCTTTTGCAACAACAGCCGCTGCTGTATTAACAAGGGCACTAGCAAGGTCATCAGCTTTCCTATGAGCGCAACTCCTCTTTGTATGCCCTCTCGTACCACAGTAAGTACATGTGAATTCTTTGTATTTCCTCTTCAACTTGGTTTCAGTTTTTGACTTCTTCACACTAGATGACTCTTCATCAGCATCCTTCCATCTTTTTTGGGTTATTGGCCCTGGCTTTCGCTTCATTTTAGGTGCATGAGGCCTATTTTGTTCACTTCTCTCCCAAAGATCTTGTCCGGATATTGGATTGAGAGAGTGCTTGTAGGTATCTCTATAAGCTTCCATGGTCAGCCAATGATGACAAAAATCCTCAGGATTTTGATTTATCTTGGAGATGGCTGCACATGCATGGACACACGGCATTCCTACAAGGACAGATGTTATGAAACAGTATCCAACAATCTATTTAAATAGAGACTAATCACCAGAGACATAAAACATAGTGAAACAAATAAGAACACCTAAATGAATACAAACCAGTCACTATCTAATCTAAACTATGTTTAATTAAATGAATACAAATCACTCACTATCTAATCCAAACTATGTTTAAGCAATTATTGGCTACCTCAGTACCTGTTATTTGCCAAAACCTACAAGTGCATATGCTATTTTCCAAGTCAACAGCCATGTTGGTAGGTCAACCATGGATCTCAAATCTTTGATAATCTTCATCTCCACTCCAATTTGGTGTCCATTTTTGAGATTCTTTTTGGATTTTTTGCAATCTACTATGTTGGATTGGTGGGAGCTTACCAACATGGTGGGATAACTTGACCTTGTTTTTTGCAATGGACCGCATCGCAAACATCCGAACCTCCTCTAACAAGGTGATTATAGGCTTAGCTCTGTATTCCTTGATCCTTGAGTTAAAAACCTCGCAGGCATTGTTACAAATGTTATCAATTTTTTAATCGTGTCGAAAATATGCCCTAGTCCATGCTTCTTTAGGCCACTTATCCAAATATGCCCAAGCTCCCTCATTGAGTCTCTTTAACCTATCCATCTTCTGATCAAAATCATGGCGAGTTGTTTTCCTAGCACACTCTCATAATAGTCCTTTGTACTCCTGCTCTTTCCATTGTTTGTTAAAATTCTTCCATAGATGCCAGACACAGAATCGATGGTGTACATTGGGCATAAGCTCCTTTACTGCTGAAGCCAAACCCTGGACCAGCAACACATGAAAATTCAATTATCGTGCCTCAAACAGACCCCCAAAAGTTCGTAATCAAGTTCTATGGTTTAAAAGTTCGTAATCAAGTTCTTAAATCAAAATTTTCAATTAGATACTTACAGCTTAAACATTTCTAATTAAGTCCCTGTATTGTACAAATGTTTTAAGAATTGTCCTATATTAGCAATTTATGTGTTCTGCTACATTAGATGAAAATATGGAAACAATCTCCTTTTTTAATGTGATAAGGATCCGTAGAAAACTATGCCAAGATAAGGGAAAAAAAGAATATCTAGAACAAGACGAACATAATGAAAAAAATTAGCATAAACTCTGTTAACGAAACAATAATCAAAAGTTAAATACACTGCAATGACTGGCTAAAATACAAAATCCTCAGTTCATGATTATCCCTTAAACATTCATCATGGTCATTGATGCATACAATGTTCAGTACAGAAAATATTTTTTTTACAAGAAATTATCCAATCAACAATTAAATTAAAATGGGATATGAAGGAGTATAATTGTTATTTTAAAATGGAATATGAAGAATTAAAGATTGCTCAAACGGATAAAGAATTGAACGCTTCGGTTGATCACAGTCACACACATGCACAAAAATTAAACCCTAACATACAGAAATTCTATCATCATCAACAGCCATAATCAACCACATTCTCCCAAAGTTTCACTGATCAAATAAGGTGAAAAAAATGAAAAACACCACACAACCAACATTTTCATAAAAATAGAGCATGATAGTTGAGAGCATCGATTTTGTTACTAACCTGTTTTTCAAAAGATGACTCCCAGGTAATTAATCTTCACAATGGGGGTAGAAAGAAGTAAGAAAATCTTCAAAGCTCCATTACTGTGACATCCATAGTGCTTCTCTGACGGGAAGGAAAACGAGAGGAAGTGGAGGAAGAGAAAAGGGTCAACTGAGTCTCACCTTTGGAGTGGTTAGTGTTTGGATTTTTATTTAACCCCTTCCTAAGGGATACGACGTCGTTTCTAACAATTTCGGCGCCACAGTAAAATGGCGTTGTTTTGAGACTGCCAGGTGTCATTTAAATTTGCCAGGTCAGCTCTCCGGTGACGGAAAACGCCGGAAGGACCAAATTGAGGCTCGAGGCAAAATTTCAGGGTACATTTAGAGTCAATTGAAACTTTGAGGGCTAAATTGAGTCAGATGTCAAATTTCAGGGGCCAATTTGAGTATTAACTCGGGTTAGGGGGAAGGGGATTTTTTCGGCGGCTAGGTCAATAGGTTGGTGGGGTGTGTGTAAATTAGGGTTAGGGACAATATAGTAATTTCACATAAAATTGAAAATAATATAATAATTAAAACCTAAATTAAATCCAACACTAATTATATATAGAAAATATTATTTGCTCATCAATTTCACAAATTACTTTTAATAAAATGTCCAAATCCAAAATTTAGAAATAATATAATTAATTTTTTATTTTTCAAAATTGCAATATCAATATATTAAAATATTTATTATTTAGTTTATATCATATAAAATCTTTATTATTTCGTAACTGTCAATTTTATAATTTAAATATAAAAAATAATTCAATAATTATAAAATTAGATAATAAATATAATTTATTTTAAATTCAATAAATCAAAACTTATTCTAATTATTTTTAATAAGATAATTTCTGAAATTAAAGTTACAGGAATACTGAATTTAAAATTAGTTTATAATGACTTTTTTTTCAAAAATTCTGTATCTTATACTATGCATAATTATAATGTGAATTATATGATTGCACGGTGTTGAATGATTACAAGTTGCCAAGATTTGACCGACTAGTTTCATGATAATATGTGGCAAAAAAAAATATTTCACTGAGTCGACTAATGCGTAATAAGTAATAACTAGTCTAAAAGTAGATTATTGTTAGAATATTTGAGAGATTTTTCTAGCTAAAAATCTTTTTCAGTTACTTGAACTTCAATAGAGATGGCAATAAGGTAGGATGGGAGGATATTTTTTCATTCTTCATTTTTGTTTTTAGATTTGCTTTCCGTTCTCACTTGAATTTTTGTCGTAGGACCTCATTTTTTATTTTTTTATATTGATCATTTATATAAAAAATTAAAAAAAAAAAATAAATAATATTATTATAATATATAAAAATATTGTCAACAACGAAAAGAAAAAAAAAATACCGTAATCAAAGACAATAAAACAGTAATAGATAATGATATAATGAACACTGAGTAGGAGTGACGAGAACTATGGTTGTGATGCTATAGGAAATTAGAATTGTGAATTCTAATTTTCTCCAATAATTGAAAAGTAAGACGGTACAATGTTAATATTATAAAAAGAAGAAAAGACGTTTTTAAAATTAAAGTTAAATTTTTTAATATATATATATATATATATAAAATATGTAAAATGACTAAAAATTTATATTAAAAATAAATTATTAAAAATATTTAAATAATTTTAATAATTCAAGAATTAATGGAGATGGTTGTTCCCATCCTCGAAAAAAAAGTTCCTTGTCTTCAGATCCTTATTTAGGGTGGTCTCTGCAAGAATTCTTGTGCTTTGGGAAGTTTTACCATTCTTAGGCCTCATTAGTATAGACAAAAAATATGAAATGAAAAAAAATGGTTGAGTATCGAAAAAAAAAAAAGAATGAATATGATTTTTGAAAATGTAATTTTATTTAATACATAATGTTGCATAATAATATGAAATTAAGGAAATTTCATTCATTACTTTTAAAAAAGATAAATATTTTCCGTTTCAAAAAATTATTTGTGGAAAGTCTTCAAAATTTGAAATAAAATAAAATGACTTTGTAGTGTTGATTGGATTCAATTTCAACGAGACTTGTTTATTTGAGTGATTTTTCTTTTTTTTTAAAGATTTCTTAAAATAATTTAATATTTGAATATTTTATATAAAAATAATTTTTTATTATTAATTATATTTAAATATAATAATATAGAAATACTTTTTATTTATAAATTATAGTTTCTTAAAAAAGTTTTTTATTTTTTAATATTTTATTTTACTATTAAAAGTTTGTCAAACATATTAAAAAAGAAAAAAATTATTATTTACTACTTAATAGCACCTAAACAAATTTTATGTTTGGATACAATAATATAAAATTATTTTTTATTTATTTAATATGTTAAAATATTTTTTAAGCAAAATTTTCTTTTTAAAAAATATATAAACTATGGTTTTTAAATGGAACAACTCATTAGTCAGTGACAAACTCTTAAATAAAATTTAAATTCACAACGAATTAATTTTTAACCTTTCGAATTAAAAAATACCATAAAAAACCAAAAATTAAGTTGATAGGTTATTATTATTGCCAACTATAATAAGTAATGCTTAGATTCAATCAAACATGTATTCAAATGACTATGCTAACATAACATATATGCAATTAGGGGTGTGAACCATTAAAAAATTAAAACAAATTTAAAATTTAACACCTAGTTTACTTAAAATTTATATTTCTATTCACTCATAAAAATACAATAAAAAGCAACAAAAGTCAAAACTCATTATTCATAATTTTATTTCTTCATTGTTGGACTTCTTATACAAATTATTCCATTATATATTTTATTTTATCATAGACAAATTTATTATTATAAAAAATATAAAATTATAAATAAAAATAGCTTAAATACATTCATAACTATGACTAATTAATTATAACTTTTTCGGTAACTTAATTATATGTTTATTTAGTAAAAAAAATATTCATTAACTTCTAAACTATATAGTTGCAATTACAAATATGGTTTAATACTAAAACCAGACATACACTTCTAATTAATTTTTAAGATAAATAAAATTTTTTTTATAATGTCCTGTTTATCTTAATTTATATTGTATTTTCAAAACTTATATTCATTTGTTTTTTTATATTTTTGGACACCCAACCATTGTTTTCATTTTATGTTTTTACTCTGTCCAGGCTAAGGCCCATGTAACAAAAACCTATTTTTGGCCAGAAAAATTCCCAAATATCTTTTGAGTAATTTATTTCTCAATTATCGTATTTAATTAGTGATGTGATATTGATTTACTCATCAAAAAGGAATTTTTCTTACCACGTATCATTACAAGATTAGTCTATCAAACTTTAGTCAGCCATTAAAATCTTTGCCACCACAGAACCTAATTGTAATATATGTATATTTGAGTCCCCTCAATTATTTATTTACAGTGACTTAACACTATCTATCAAGAACTTAGTTATCTGCTATATATACTCTTTATTTATAGGCCTAAACATAACTCGGTAACGCGCGATAAAATTCGAAAACCTAAAGTGAATCACTTCATTTTATAGACTTATAAAAAGTATTAGATATAAACATTGTTGTGATAAAGATGGATGACCACGTTGGATTTCATTCTCAAAATTAAATGAATCTATTTACAATATAAGAAACAATAAATAAAGGTTGAAAGTAACATCGCTTTACTTGTATAAATACCAAGCATCGTCAAATGCTTTTTACACACAAGCAATAAAATAAATATTTCCTCTCTCTTTTCTTCTTATACAAAGTATTTCTTTACTTTCTTTCTTTATAAATTACTAATATATTATTAATATATTATCTTTATAGTGGTTTAATAGTGTTAGTAACTATTAATAATAGTATTTTTATTTATACTTTTATATTTGTTACATCTTCCTTATTTATTTATTTATTTATTTTACAACACGTTATCAGTACGAGACTCTGATCAAATTTTTAGGAAGACTCAGGTAACAAATTTTCATTATGTCGAAACTCTCTCATCTTGAATTTAATGCTCTTGATATATCTGGAAATAATTATTTATCATGGATACTAGATGCTGAAATTCATCTTGATTCAATGGATCTTGAAGATACCATTAAGGTTGAAAATAATGCATTCCAGAAGGATAAAGCCAAATCCATAATTTTTCTCCATCGTCATCTTGACGAAGGATTGAAAAATGAATATCTCACATTAAAAGATCTTGCAGATCTTTGGAAAGACCTTGAAGAAAGGTATAATCATCAGAAAATAGTGATACTTCCTCAAACCCGATATGAATGGACGCATTTGTGTTTACAAGATTTTAAATCTATAAATGAATATAATTCTGCAATGTTTCGAATCACCTCACGAATGAAATTGTGTGGGAAAAAATAACTGATCATGATATGTTGGAGAAAACTTTCTCAACCTTCCATGCCTCGAATGTGCTCCTGCAGCAGCAGTATCGAGAGAAAGGGTTTAAAAAATATTCTGAGTTAATTTCTTGCCTTCTTGTTGCTGAACGCAACAATGAGTTGTTATTGAAAAATTATGAAGCGCGCCCAGCTGGCACTACCCCATTTCCTGAAGTAAATGCGGCAAATTACCCCAGAAGAGGTAAATGGCAAGGTTTTAATAACAAGAAAAATTATGAGAGGAAAAAGAATTATATTCAAAAGAGAGGATCTCACCAGAAGTGGGATAAAGAAAGAAATATCGGGCAGAATAAATCAAAAGAGGATAAGTGTTTCCGTTGTGGTGGAAAGGGTCATTGGTCTCATACCTGTCGTACCCCAAGGCACCTAGTCGATCTTTACCAGGCATCTTTGAAAAAGGATGACAAAGGAAAGGAAACAAATTTTGTTTCCAATGATGCTGAAAATTTCACCATTCATTATGATGTATCTGATTTCTTTGAGGATCCTGAAGGGAATATTGGTCATTTGATTAATGATGGAATAGTTTAATATGTGAGATTGTTAAGTATCCATGTAAATAAATAATGTAAAGAATTTATTGTTAAGTTTTATTTTCTATGTATTTGAGTTTCAAATATGATGTATATAAATAATGAAATATCAATGTTTATGAATTTTAAAATCATTAAATATGTCATGTTTTAAAATAAAATTTTAGTATATGATATTATGTGCAGTATTTCTTAGAAAAATAATTCCGATCAAGTATTCAATTTAACTGTGCATACTGCTCATTTTATTTTTATTTTTTTTGAAGAAAATGACAAGGATATAGAATGAAGATGTATGCCTTGCGGATAGTGCAAGTTCACACACTATTCTCAAAAGTGATATATATTTTACCCATCTTGTGTCAAAAGAGGAATATGTTAATTCTATTATTGGCTCAGGCAATGTGATAGAAGGCTCCGGAAGAGTTATAATTTTGTTTCCTAGAGGAACAAAATTTATAATAAATAATGCACTATTATCTACCAAGTCTCTAAGGAACTTGTTGAGTTTCAAAGATATTCGCCGAAATGGATATCATGCTGAGACAATGAATGAAGAAAATCATGAGTATTTATGTATCACAACTCATGATTCAAATAAGAAAGTTATATTAGAAAAATTACCCTCACTTTCATCTGAATTGTATTATACCAAGATTAGTACAATTAAATCACATGCCATCGTAAATCAGAAGTTTACTAGCCCAAATGAATTCATAACTTGGCATGATAGATTGGGTCATTTGGGAACAACCATGATGAGGAGAATTATTGAAAACTCCCATGGACATTCACTAAAGAACCAGAAGATTTTTAAAACTAGTGAATTTTGTTGTGCTACATGTTCTCAGGGAAAGTTAATTTTAAGGCCATCACCAGTAAAGATTGGATTTGAGTCCCCTGAATTCCTAGAAAGGATTCAAGGTGATATATGTAGACCTATTCATCCACCATGTGGATTCTTTAGATATTTTATGGTCCTGATAGACGCATCTTCGAGATGGTCTCATGTGTGCTTATTATCTTCTCGCAACCTCATGTTTGCGAGATTACTGGCTCAAATGATTCGATTAAAAGCATAATTTCCAAAAAATCCAATTAAAGCAATTCGTCTTGATAATGCTGGTGAATTTACTTCCCAAACTTTTGATGCTTATTGTATGGTTAATGGAATAAGTGTTGAACATCCAGTAGTTTATGTTCACACACAAAATGGGTTAGCAGAATCACTTATTAAACGCATCCAATTAATTGCTAGACCCTTGCTTATGAGAACAAATCTCCCAACTTCGGTTTGGGGGCATGCTATTTTACATGTCGCAGCACTTATTCGTTTGAGGCCAACAAGTTACCATCAGTTCTCTCACATGCAATTAGCTTTTGGCCAGCAGCCAAATGTCTCCCATTTAAGAATATTCGGGTGTGCGATATATGTTCCCATTGCACCACCTAATCGCACCAAAATGAGACCCCAAAGAAAATTGGGGATATATGTTGGATATGATTCTCCCTCTATAGTGAGGTATCTTGAGATACAAACGGGAGATGTATTTAAAGCCCGATTTACGAATTGTCATTTTGATGAATCAAAATTTCTAACATTAGGGGGAGAGAATAAGCTTCTTGAAAAGGAACTTAATTGGAATGCGCCATCGTTGATGCATTTAGATCCTCGATCAGGGCAATGTGAACTAGAAGTTCAAAAGATTATACATTTGCAAAGAATAGCAAATGAATTGCCTGATGCATTTTCCGATACAAAGAGGATAACCAAATCTTATATACCAGCGGAAAATATCCCAATTCGAATTGATGTCCCAGTAGAACAAATAGCCACTGAAGCAAATACACGCCAGAAGCGTGGCAGGCCTGTCGGTTCCAAAGATAAAAATCCTCGAAAGAGAAAAGAGGTAAATAATATTCCTGTTGAAAAAGACATAGTAGAGATAACTGCAGTTGTCGAAAATTCTGATATAGTTTTAACACCAGTAGACGTTCAGGTACCTGAAAATTGTGAAAATGACGAGATCTCAATAAATTATGTCTTAACAGGAGAGAAATGGGACCGAAATAAGACAATTGTCAATGAAATATTTGCATATAATGTGGCATTAAATATCATGCATGAAAGTAAGGATCTTGAGCCAAGATCAGTCGAAGAATGTCGACAAAGGAATGATTGGCCAAAATGGAAAAAAAAGCTATGAAGGCTGAATTAGACTTACTTGCAAAACGTGAAGTCTTCGGACCTGTAGTCCGTACCCTAAAGATGTAAAACCTGTTGGATATAAGTAGGTATTTGTGAGAAAACGAAATGAGAAAAATAAAGTTGTGCGCTACAAAGCCTGACTTGTGGCACAAGATTTTTCACAAAGGCCCGGTATAGATTATGAAGAAACGTACTCCCCTGTAGTGGATGCGATAACATTGCGTTATTTGGTCAATTTATCTGCATATCATAAACTGCATATGCATTTAATAGATGTGGTAACAGCCTATTTATATGGCTCATTAGATCGGGATATCTATATGAAAGTCCCTGAATGACTAAAGATATCTAAACCATCCAATGAATATTCGCAAGGGTTATACTCAGTCAAATTGCAAAGATCTTTATATGGTCTAAAGCAATCTGGATGAATGTGGTATAATCGTCTTACTGAGTATTTGGCAAAAAACGGATTCAAGAATGATGATATCTACCCATGTGTTTTAATAAAGAAAACTACATCTGAGTTCATTATAATTGTTGTGTACGTTGATGATTTAAATATCATTGGGACTCCTGAAGAGATTCCAACAATTATAAAAACTCTAAAAGAAGAGTTTGAGATGAAAGATCTTGGAAAGACTAAGTTTTATCTCAGCCTGTAGATCGAGCATATAAAAAGTGGGATCTTTATTCATCAAACGACATACACAGGAAAGATCTTGAAAAGATTTTATATGGATAAGTCACATCCATTAAGTACCCCAATGATCGTAAGATCTTTGGATGTAGAGAAGGATCAATTCCTTCCTAAAGAAGAAAATGAAGATATCCTTGGTTCTGAAATACCATATCTTAGTGCCATTGGAGCGCTAATGTATCTTGCTAATAATACGCGACCTGGCATATTATTCGCAGTGAATTTACTAGCAAGGTATAGTTCCTCTCCAACCAGAAGACATTAGAGTGGAATCAAGCAAATCTTTCGATATCTTCATGGAACGGTTGATATGTGATTGTTTTATCCCTACGGATCCAAGTCACAACTAGTTGGATATGTAGATGCCGGATACTTATCTGATCCACACAAAGGGAGATCTCAAACAGGATACCTATTCACATATGGTGGTACAACTATATCATGGAGGTCCACGAAACAGTCGATAGCAGCAACCTCCTCTAATCATGCTGAAATACTAGCGATTTATGAAGCAAGTCGCGAGTGTTTTTAGCTCAAGAGTTTGATCCAATATATCCTGTCATCATGTGGACTGATTAATCATAAGATAGCTCCAACTGTCCTGTTTGAAGATAATACAGCATACATTGCTCAACTTAAAGGCGGATACATTAAAGGTGATAGAACAAAGCATATTTCTCCCAAATTCTTCTTCACTCATGATCTTCAAAATCAAGGGACAATTGATGTCCAACAGATCCGCTCAAGTGACAATCTGGTAGATTTATTCACAAAGTCACTCCCAAAATTTTCCTTTGAAAGATTGGTACATGAGATCGGGATGCGCCAATTTCGAGACATTAAATGATGTTGACAATAGGGGGAGACTGTACTCTTTTTTCCTTAGTCAGGTTTTTTTCCATTGGGTTTTTCTTGACAAGGTTTTTAATGAGGCAGTCCCCATCACAAAGGATATTATACTCTTTTTCCTTCACTAAGGTTTTTTCCCACTGGGTTTTTCTTTAGTAAGGTTTTAACGAGACAATAATCCTAAATGGTCATCCAAGGAGGAGTGTTGTGATAAAGATGGATGACCATGTTGGATTTCATTCTCAAAATTAAATGAATCTATTTACAATACAAGAGGCAATAAATAAAGGTTGAAAGTAACATCGCTTTACTTGTATAAATACCAATCATGCTTTTTACACACAAGCAATAAAGCAAATACTTCCTCTCTCTTTTCTTCTTATACAAAGCATTTCTTTACTTTTTTTCTTTATAAATTATTAATATATTATTAATATATTATTTTTATAGTAGTTTAATAGTGTTAGTAACTATTAATAATAGTATTTTTATTTATACTTTTATATTTGTTACATCTTTCTTATTTATTTATTTATTTATTTATTTATTTATTTATTTTACAACAAATATAAAACTTATCTTATAAAATACAATAAAAAGACAATCTATCCAATAAATGAAAGTCCAAATCTTAAAAATCCTAACGAGCTCTTTAAAAAGTTTGTTACTCCATCTGTATAGAATTCCAGAAGCTCGGAATTTGCACTTGGTGTTGACTTAGATTCTAGATTTGAGTGGTGTAGTAACATATGAGATATTTATAAGAGACCTGTGAAAATTTTAAACCGCCGCAAATTGGATGAGTGCGCTAGAAAATTAAAATCATCAAAACTTAAGATTTCTTTTAATAAAAGAAAGTTATTTTATTTTGATTTGACATTATTGAGTTAAGAAATTAACTAATATAATTGATAATGACAAATATTAAATTATTGGACTAATTATCCAATTAGTTGTTAATTATTTTAGTTGAGTGATGCAGGCCAAAAATCAATATACAACAGCAGCCCAATTGGATGAAAAATAAGAAACAAGGCTGGTGGGCTCCAAATCAATAAACAGCCCAAAAGGATTCAAAGCAATGAAATTAGATGGGCAAAAAAAAATCAAACAGGTTGCATTAATAATATCCGATCCAAGCCCGTGAGCAAGCAATTCTCTCTCATTTGCTTTCACCAAAAGTAACGTTCACCTTTTTTCTCTTGGTCAGAAATCAGAGAAGTAAGAGAAGACTTAGTTCCTAAACTAGTCACCGAAGAAGAAATAAAGAGAAGGTTAGGTAAGAAAGGTTGAGGTCTAATCAACCAAATCAAATCAAATCAAGCTAAGGCAAAGGTCAAAAGTAACACATTTTCTATTGCATGCATATTGCTTTCTTCTCCTCTTTCCAACTCTCTGCCAGTCCAAAATGGAGTACATGGGAAAGATGATCTCTGTTCTTCACTGATGTGCATCTACGGTCATAAGTGTGTCTTGGAGATCAAGTTATGTTTCAATGGCTAAGATATGGGTTTACCATTGAAAATATTTGTTTATACTTTTCTATGGCTTTTGGTCAACAAAAAAGAGTCAGAACCACAACTTATAATTTGGGGATTAATTGAAAAGTGACATGGTGAGTTGGTGAAGCACATTGCTCAATGATTGACCTAGGAGAGAGCAACTCGACAACATGCAAGGAAATACAAAAGAAGATTTCTCATCATTCAGAAGCCAAGGAGAGAAAACCAGTGTTCTTGAGGTGTATGTTCTGAGAAGAGCTCTTTAAAGAAGTTCATCTACTTGGACAGTGCTTCAATTCCTAGTCAAAGGAGCATTCCGTCAGAATGAAGAACTGAATCAGAGGCTAGCAAATCTGGTTTATCACATAGCAAAGAGGCTGTTGAAGCACTAATCTCCTTCACATTTCTTACAAGACAACAGTCAAAATTTGATTGTCATAGTTTTTGTTTTCGAACAAAACATCAATCCACATTTGATTCGTGTTTCAATTCCAATTTGAATTCACTTAAACAATAACTCTAATTTTTTTTAACCAGTAGTTGTAGTTCTAGCGGTTGACTCAATTTTTTCAATTTTTTTTCATTATTAAGAATCTTTTTTCATTATTAAGAAAGGGTAACGAAGATAAAATACGAGCTTCTTTTATAGCAATCGTAATTAATCGTTGTTGTTTTAAGGTCAATCTATTCACCCGTCTAGATAATATTTTCGGAATATGAGTGTGTAACTTGTTCTAATTGATCTTATTACAAATACAGAACAAAAATAAAGGATTTGTCATCTTGATAGAGATGGTTTTACCCCGTCAGATATTATTTTCTAGTATCTAGAGCACGGAATATATAAAATAGATTTTATAAAGTATTAGAACTATGATTCATACTTAGTATTTCGACCTCGCAACCGGACTTTAATAAATTTTTATTATAAGATATGTAAGTTAGAATAAATAAAAAAATTTTGATTCTTTCAAATAAAATTGCCACTGTTTGTCTTCTTCCAAGTGCAGGATAACCCCAAAGAGTTGCAGGTTTTTTTTTTACCAATTGGGGCCCTACCTTCACCATCCCATGGGGATGATCTACAGGGTTCATAACTACTCCTCTTACTACAGAACGCTTACCTAGCCAACATTTAGATCCGGCTCTACCTAAAGTTTTCTGGTTTACCCCAATATTCCCCACTTGTCCGACTGTTGCTGAGCAGTTTTTTTATATCAAACGGACCTCCCCAGAAGATAATTTTAATGTGACCGATTTTTTCTCTTTTGCAATCAGTTTTGCTACAGCACCTGCTGCTCTAGCTAATTGTTCACCCTTTCCGAATGTGATTTCTATGTTATGTATGGCCGTGCCTAAGGGCATATCGGTTGAAGTGGATTCTTCTTTTTGATCAATCAAAACCCCTTTCCAAATTGTACAAGCTTCTTCCAAAGCATATGGCTTTCTGGATGTAACAGATTGTAATTTACTTTTCAATGTTTATCTTTCTGTAATTTTTTGAGGTAAAAAGTTGAATGAAAGAGTCATTGAAAGAGCCTAAGAGTGAAAAGATGCAGAAAGATACACATGAGTGAAAAGCCTAGAATAATTTCAGATTTCTTTAGGTTAAGTCTGTGTCTTGTATCTTGTACCTATGAGGTACCCATTTTTTAGTTGGGTTAGCACTAAGAGTGAATAATTAGGTATTAGCATAACCAAGTCAAATTAGGTTAGAATTTGAGTGTGAAAGGATTGTGTCAATCCTGTGGAATTGGTGTATGTAATACTTTAACTATAGTGGAAATTCCACCACTGTTGTAGTAAAGACTGGATGTAGGTTGTATTGCACAAGGCAACCGAACCAGGATACATGATGGTATCAGCTTTTCTCATCCCTACTCTGTTCTGTTTTCTGATATTCACGAGATAAAATGAAATTGTCTCATAATTTTTTCGTTGCTGAGTTCAAATAGATTCAGATTGCAAGTGTGTTTTAAAAGAGTTATTTCATTAAAGTAAAAGAAGGTCATAGATTCAATCCTCTCTTCTCTAAGCCTTCTACAACCTTCAAACATCGATCATAAATTTTTTTTTAAATAAATTAAGAAAATTAGATTTGAACTAAAATAGTATTTTATAATAAATAGATTTAATTAACAGTAAAATTATACTTCTAAAGAAATTATTTAGCAACAATTTTTTATTGATAACTTTATATAAGATTGCACTATATATATATATAGTTAATTATTACACATGATATACTTTTTCTGGAACGAAGGATATGTATATAATATAAACCAAGAGTGGTAATTAACATGAGAAGGAAAGCATATACATACATATATAGCACATACATGCATCACAATCTCATCAATTATATTCATTTTTAAATGTTACTACAATATAATGTGTTTGAATAATGCACCTAGGTGTTGAATAAAGGTATATCTTTTTGAAAGGAAAACTAATTAAGAGTGGATGAACATCATATAAAATTTGCAAGAATCTTTGGAAGCAAATAATCTGAGACAATATGGTTCGTCTTCTCTGTGGGGTGGAAGGCATCCCAAAAGACATATTTGGAGGCATCAGTGCATGTAAGTGGATTCTGGTCACTGCATAAGTAGCTCATTTCAAATGTTCCTGTTGAACAACATGCTTTCTCTACCTCCTCATATCCTGAAATATAATAATATGGCCATTATGAGAAGGAAAAAAAAGTTATTTAGTGGTGTAACTTTTTTTTTTTTTTGTACAGGTAGTGTTTTAGAGATATAATTATTTATGTGTATTTTTTTATTTATTTAAATTTTTGAAAAAAAAAGCATAACATGGGATTAAAATTTCTATGACTTAAAAGTCTAAATTTCAATATTTATTAATTCTAAAAGAAAAAAAATTATGCAAAATTCACGCAAAATTAGAAAAAAAACTGTATAAGAAAAAAAAGATATAATTATTCATGTATTTTTTGTTTATTAACTTAAATTTTTAGAAATATAATATTATGACATAGTGTAATGATACTACTTAAACTTAGTTTATCATCTCAATTTTAGGGATAATATTATAGTATTAGAAAAATTTCATATATAGATAAATTCATGAGTGTTTTTTTTTTCCATTCTTGGGTAAATTCATAGTTAAAGATTTCAGCTTTATGGGGCCTTGCCTAGCAATTTTATTGGACTCTCTCTTAGTTTTGGCAAGTTCTAAGTTTTTGTTAAAGATGTACTACTTAAAATTAAAAATAAAATTTCAAAAGGTTAAGTTTAATGCACTTATATTAATACACTAAAAATTTATTTATTTTTACTATTAACTAGTTTTCTTAGTTAAATTTTAATTTTAACAAAAATTTATTGGCATGTTATTGCTTGTATTTACAGCAGAATACCACTTTTATTCTCTTGTACAACAGAAAAAAAAAATTATGATGATGAATCTCAATTAACTAACTTACGGTTACAGCACAAATTACAAAATTTAAAATAACGTAAAAATCCAATTAAAAAATTTTAAATTATTAAAAATTAATTATAAATTTAATAAAATTATAAGAACTTTGGGAATAATTTAACATTTAAATTACTCTTAAAAAGCAAAATAACTAAATCCTTATAATAAATCAAATATAGTAGTCTCAATCAAGAGTTACAGGGGTGGACCTCAGTTAGGTATAATGCATTTAGTATGCAATTAATTCAAATTGGATGCTTGTAATTATTTAATTTATTCTCACACGTCAGAGACGAAATTTTGAAGGCAGATCAGATATTATTTTTGATAATGAAGTATTATACTGTTTAGATTTTTTTTTTTTTGGTTGGTGGCTACTATATCTTGTTTAGATTGACTGAAAATGATGAAGAAAATAGAAAAATTTTATGTTTAATTCAAGATCATCCATAAAAAAATTTTCCCACAAGTCAAACGAATATGAAAGAAAATATATAGTATAAAAGGTGAAAAGGATTATAATATTATTCTTAATTTCAATATATAAAACAAAAATATCTTTTAAAATAAGTCATTCCAATTTTTAATCACTTTCATTCCTAATTATTTAAACATGAACAGAGAGAAAATCTAAAAAAAATGAGAGAAATTTTTTGTCCTGTTCTCTTTTTTAAATTTTTTTTCCTCATATTTTATCTTTAAACTTTAAATATAATAAAACATGTTTCTCAACAAAATAAATCAAAGAAAACATATGAGAGAACCATACCATATGTGGAGGGCCTTTTAATGATATCATCAAGTATGTCATATGCATTTGCTGAAATTGCTTTCAATTGTGGCAGTTCCCTATTAAGCTTTGAGATCAAATTCTCCAACTTGGCATTAAACCCCAAAGCCACATTGTTATATTTTTCATTGCAAGCATGATCACCAAAGATATTTGTAGCCCTCTCCAATGGGAGACACCCCATAGGAACAAGGCCAGTTATGGATAATTTTCTTGCTCCAAGTGCATACAATTCCCTAATGAAATTCTCAGCAATTCCCAATAGAAAATCTTGGTATTGTGTAACTGTGAATTGAGCTCTTCTAGTTGGGAAAATGTAATAGTTCTCAAGAAAATCATTGGTTCCTAAGCTCATAAGATATAAAGCTTCTCTTATGATATGATTTGCCTTCTCTACTCCAAGATGCTCTCTCAATTTTACTTGGTACTCCTTGTAGAACTCCAATTCTTTCCACAATGGTATTACATTCTGTAAGATAATAATATGGGTTAAGTATGATTTTAGTTTTTAAGATTTAGACAAAAAATTTTATGTGTTTTCAATTTTTTTTGTATTTAAATTTGTTCCTAAAGTTCAATTTAATTTTAAAATCGTCTTTTATCCTCGCCCCTACCTCATGTCCTTAGCTTGTCATCTTCAAGGAGGTGGTGGTGGTCGTTGTGTTCTTCGCGTTTTTAGCATCACCGTCACGCCTCTCTTTTCCTTTCCTCTTTGTCCTTTGCCGTTCTGACTTACTGTCACCACCACCATATAAGTCTACCGTCATTGTCATCACAGGCAAGTTAAGATTCAAATTTCTAATTCTTGTTCTTATTTATCACCATCTCTAATTTTCGAATTCATCACAAATTCTGCGGCTGAGTTAATAGAAAATTTTGTAGAACATGGGTAGTGATGTTCTTGTTCTTGTTTCTGGATTTTTTTTTGGTTTTTTTGTTTTTGTGAGAAATTGAAAAAAGAACAAGATGCTTGTTGTTCTTGTTAATGTCTAATTTTTCTGTTAATGTTTGTTTTGAGGAAGATGATGATTTTCTTTGTTTGTTGAAGTGGTTTTGTTGAATTGTTGTTTTGGTTTTGATATATTTAAGACTGTTGTTGAATGTTGAGTTTTTTTGTATTCATGAATAGATGGCGATGGAGTGGTCGTGGGTTGGGAGGTGGTGAGAAGAGAAAAATGGGTGTTTAGCGGTGGTTGTATTGGTAATAATGTGAAGAATAGATGATGGTGGTGGTGAGAAGAGAAAGAAAGGATATCTTTGTTATTTAAAAATTAATTTGCCCAAAAAGATGATTTTAAAATTATGTTAAACCTTAGAAATGATTTTATTTACAAAAAATATTAAAGATAAAAAAATTTCAGCCTAAATCATAGAGACTAAAATTATATTTAATCCTAATCATATTGACATGAATTATTATTAATAATAATTAATTAGTTGACAGTAAAAATAGTAATAATTTTAAAATTTTATTATGAATTTGATATTTTGTATAAAATATTATTTTATTTTATTTGACTTATATAAGGTCCTTGTATATTATTTTGATGAGACTAATTTCAAGAATTTCAAGTTTGCATTATTGTCTTCTAATTCTATACATATATATGTAGTTCAATCCAAATTTGGATTGAACATTTTGTTAAAAATTACTTTTAGTTTATTCAAAACTGGATTTAGTTGTTCATTTGAATTAAAAAAAAGATTTAAATTAAAAAGTCTAGTTGGTTTAAGTAAAAAAGTGAGAATGAGAATGTTTACTTTCTTTTTTTTTTATTTTACTAATGTGATAAAATATTTCTCGTAATGCTCTCCGACTATGCATGCATGAATGGATTTTTTATTTTTATTAATATCTAACATGATAAAATAAAAGGCATGAATTAAAATAATAATTTACTCTTACGATCTTTCTTTTTGTTAGTTGAAAAAAAAAACTAAAGATGCACTTCCAAGTACATGAGAAGATTCTCAAGAATTTTCACTTTCATAGACAAGAAAACAAAACCAAAAAAACACATGCACCACTTAATTGGGTAAAGACACTTAAATTATTCTGACACGAATTATTTTTATTTTTATTTTTATACTATAATAACTAACATAAAAGTGACACAATTCATTCTTTCTTTAAAAAACAAAAATGATGATGATCTCTTTTAGACCATGCACTATACTTCCCAATTAGTACATCATAAGATTCTTCTTATTAAATTATAATTCCACCTTATTAATTATTTTCAAAATAGAACAAAATCAATTTCTTTCTGTCTTATTTCTTTTATAGGTAACTTCAAATAATAATTCCATTTTATTAATTATTTTTTCATAACCAAAAACAGAACAAAATCAAATTTTTTTCTGTCTTATTTCTTTTATAAGTAAAATTTATTTTTTATTTTTAAAATTTGTCAAAAATTTAAAAAATATTTTAAATTTATTTTTAACTTTGTCCCAAAATTATTTTATTTACATAAAATATATTTCTAGTAGCTAAAATTTTAAAACGTTTAAGACTAATCTAATAATAATCCACGGCAACTATATCTAATTTACTTGTATTGAAGATTATTGTTGTGAAATTTTAGCTGAATTTGTCCTAAAATTTTTAAAATTTATCCGCTAAGAATATATTCGATACAAAGAAAAAAATTTTAGAATAAAATTGAAATAAAATAATATTTAATGATATTTTTAAAATTTATTGTAAATTTTCGAGATAAAAAATATATTTTTACCTTTGATTATGTTTCATAATTAATATATATTTTTAATTTTTTAATTAAAAAATTTTAGATATATAATTAATTAATAATCACCATATTTATATGAATATAAGAAATATTTAGTGTATAAATAATATAAGTATATTTGAATAATTATATTATATATACACAAAAAATCAATAATTTATATAAAAATATATTAAAATATAAAATATATATTAAAAATAAATTAAATAATATATATAAATATATTATAACTGGTCTAGGAATTGATTTTTTTAAATAAAAGTTCACATACAATTATTTTTATTTAAAATTAATAATAAAAAATTATTAAATAATTTGATAAGTTTAATTAAATTATTATCTAACCATTTTTTATTATCAATTTTAATATATTTTTATTTAAATTATTGTTTATTTTTACTGTTAGCTTTATGTTTTATGTAAAGAAAACTGTATTTGCAAGTTCTCCTTCCATCGATTTTTTATGTGTAGCGGACTCATCTTTTTATTATTGAAAGAAAAAAAATGGAAGCATACTTACAAGAACATGAGAAGTAGCATTATCATATCCGGTTCCAGCAGAAGCAAAACAAACACCAGTGGCAAAATCTTCAATGTTATATGCAGGATCCAAGTACGCCGGAACTGAACTTTTCACCCCCAACGCCTCCGCGAGGAAATCCGGCGGAACCCTTCCGTTACTGAATCTTCCTGTTGGTTGTCCCCCTTCAAAGTCACGCCCATATGGCCTGAAATTGCTCTTCAGAACCGTCGCTATCATGTTGTTGTTTCCCGAATCCACCGTTGAATCTCCGAAGACTATCACTGCTGGAACGTTACTACTGTTTGCCTCCGAGGTTGGAATGGTAACCATAATCGTTAACAATCCCGAGAGTGGTAGCCATGACAATGCCAGGTACGTTATGCGCACCATGTGTTTGGTAAATTGTTTCGTCACTGTCTTGCGCATGCGACGACTCCTTTAATTTTTGAGTCAATGTGGGAGAAGAATTTGAGCTACCATACCAATGTATATCATTTATAAATGGTGGCAGATCATTATTAGGAGAAATATTAGGGAACTAACTTTTTTTTCACTCATCAGGTAATTTTTAAAATTATTTTATTTCTTAAATTCTAAATTTTAAACCATAAATTTTTTTTTAGATCTTAAATTATAAACTCTGAAAAAATTGACTAATATTTAATTTTGATACACTGATAATGTAAAGCATTTTACATAGTTCAAAAGTAATACACAACGTATAAAATTACTTTACACTGATAATATATTAAAATTAAATTTATATTTTTTTCTATATTATTATTATTATTATTATTATTATTATTATTATTATTATTATTATTATTATTATTACATACATGTGAATGAGTGATTAATTAAATGAGTAGAGAAAGGTTGGTGAGGGGTTTTTAATTGACTGGTTTTTCACTTTTTCTTTAGTGAATAGGTGCACGGTAGATGTTGAAGAACTCAAACAATCTTGATAGTTTCGTTATAGTAACAACACGTTTAACTTTTAATGGGTGTTTAGTTCGTCAATACTCATATTTATTTAACCTTTATCCTACTTTTAGGAAACTTAAAATAAATGAATTGTAATTAAACTTTTTTTAAGCACGTGTGAAATGTTTAATTAAGTTATTGTGGGTTATGCGACGTGCTGATAAGCATAAAATAAATGGCGTTTTAGTTTTTTTTTTTTTTTAATGAGAGTTTTAAAGCGACGATTAAGTTAAGATCTTTATTAATGTGTGATACTTGTACAACAGGATGTCCTTTTTTTTGCCTTTACTACTTCTGTTCTGTTTTTCTTTCTAATTTACTTCTTATTCCCAGGAATTCGTCTTCGTATAAGGATCCAAAGGCATTACTTTTGTTATGTTCGTGTTCTTTTTTTTATTTTTTTAAAGTTAGAAAAAAGACTCGAACTCGCGGTCTCTAAGTGAGTATGGAAAGACTATATTATTTAAGTTATAATTCGTTGGTTTATATTCGTGTTTTTTGTTATTTATATATATATATTTTAATTTCATCTATGTTATTAATTTTGTCAAAGATGATATTTGAGGAGGAAGGTAATAGAGGAAAAGTGGAAGAATAACATAAAGGGCATTTTTATTTGTTCGTTTTCAGGTGTGGTTTTGTGTCTCGATAAACACTTAAAAAATCATGTGAGAATTACATGTCATCAATGGCTTCGATGGCGTTATGTACATTGTGTCATTATCAAACGGTTGGTTGTTACTTGTTACATCCTTTAATTAATTAATTAAGGCCATGTTTTGTACACAATTAAATTTTAGTAGAGAAAAATATTTAAGGGAACAATTATTGAAGGCATAATAATTATTATGAGATTCTTATCTTATATTCTCCAGATTTTGTTGTCTCATGCATTTGGCATGAACCAGCAGCCAGAAGACAGGTGCAAAGTTATGTTTCTCCAAGATATTTATTTATTATTTTTATAAAATAATAGTGAAACAACTTGATAGATGAAGACAACTTGCATAGTATCATGTCCATCTGAATTGGTTGATCAATGACTCGAATTGGTTTGCATTTGCACTTTGGTGTAAATTCAGGTGCAGTCGACTTCACGTGAAGTTGATAATTGAGAGTCGTTAGATGAAAATTTAGTCAAATCAGTCAAATCATTTAACGGCTCTCAACTATCAACTTCATGTAAAGTGCATCTGAGTTTTCACTTTGCCCTTTTGTAGAGAGGAAGAAAGAAGGGCCAGCGTGGCATCATCTATTTGTTGAGTCGCTAGTGAAAAGAAGTCAAGAGATTATTATGGTGTTCATAGTTTAATGTTGGAGATTATAATAGAGCAACTTGAACTTCATGGACCAAATCGATGCAAGGCGTAAATTTAAGTGAGAACTTTAAAAATTTAGTCAATTATTTTTGCCGATATTTAACAGAAGTTAATAATGATAATTCTGTTAACGAAAAAAGTATTTAAATTATTGCCGTAGAATGATAAGAGTCAAATGACAATAATTATGTTGATACCCGTCGTATTTAATGTCAAATATATAGAAAATTGTTTTCATGATTTAAGTAAATTTTTTATTTACATTTTTAAGTAAAAAATTAGATTCAATTTCTATAAATGAAAAATTAAGGAAAAATTACATTTGTAAGAATTAGTCAAGTAGATTTATTGGTAGTTCAAATAAAGAAGTTTTTTTTTTTTATTTGACATCGATCATTTGAAGTTTTTAAATAAATTAAAGAAAATTAGATTTAAACTTGTTTCATAAGTTTGGATTTGAAGGGGCTGGCTAAGGTACTATTAGATCACTGCTTGCTGTTAGTGCACCATCTGAATAAGTTGACTGAGGTCCTAAATCTTGTAAGATTTTAGATGCTTGGTTGGCAAATGAGAATTTTTGTAATACGGTGTAGCAGGAGTGGAGGAAGATTGGCTATGGTGATGTTCTTGAGAAATTGAAGGAACTTAGAAAACCGTTGCGAAGTTAGAGTAAAGAAAGATTCGGCCATATTGAGAAAACAATAGAGAGACTTGAATTGGAAGCAATTATCTATATTTAAATGAAAAAGTATAGGTAAACAATAAAAATATTAAATAATATGAATAATGGATATATAATGTTTAATTTACTAGGTGTACGGATGGATATCGTGATATTAAGATTTATGTGGGTAATTTAGGAATGTAGTGTGCTTTTACTTTACTTTATTGGACTAATTTTAGAATTCATTTTTCACATTGTTCACAAAAATCATTGCTTACCTAGTAAAGTCTTATTTAAATTTACTGCTAGTATGGATAGAAATACAAAATTTTTTTATGCTAGGCAAATTCGACAAGGAGAAGAAAGATGATAGATGAAGTGAGGATTGAAGAAAAATATTTTCATGGTCCGAAAAGGATTAAAGGTGAAGTGAGGAAGTTTTTTAGAAGATGGTATTTAGAGGAACAATTCATAAATATAAGCTTTGATGAAATTAGGGGTGGCAAACGGGCCTTAATCCGCCGGGCCGGCCCGCATAAACCGCTAAAAAAGGCGGGTTGGGCTGGAAATTTGGGACTGCCGAAAGACAAAAGCCCGTCTAATCCAAACCGTTTAAACCGTGGACTTTGGCGGGCTTTGGCGGGGCGGGGTGGACTTCCCCAGCGGGCTGAATCTTTTTTTTTGGCTGAACCCATCAACCCAGACCCAGAAGTCCAGAACCCATGAACCCACCCACCCACCCGACCCGACCCAATCCCATTCCCCAACGAAACGGCCGAAACCCTAAGTCCCTAATGAATCCCCATTCCCAATCCCTAATCCCTAATTCCAGAGTTGCAGGTTGCAGCTGCCTCAGCCTCACTCTCACTCCTCAGTTCCCCGTCAGTACTCACTACTCAGTCGTCTCGTCTCCAGTCTCCTCGACGGCTCTCAGCCTCTCACTCGGTGAGTCGGTTCCTCACTTTCTCAGTTCCTCAGTTCCTCACCGTCAGTTTCTCAGTTCCTCACCGTCACTCTCAGTCTCTCACTCAGTCATCCTCAGCTCGACAGCTCCTCACCGTCACTCTCAGTCTCTCACTTCCATCGTCCACCGACCTCAGCTCGAACTTCAGAGTTCCGTCCTCACCCCTGACGGTCACTGAGTCGGAGTCAGTTCCTCACCGTCGATCTTCGGTCGTCGTGGCATACTGCGTTATAGCCACCGCTGCTGCTCCGTCTGCCGTCGTCGCTGCTGCCTGCTGGTCTCGGTCCTGGGCTCCTGGGTCTTGTGACTTGTCCTCTGACTCTACTGGTCTCGCTCTCGGTCGCTGCTCCACGCTCTGGGTCTTGTGTTTTCTGCTGTTTGATATAGGTAAATTAGGGTTGATATTTGGTTGAGTTTTGATTATGGTTGAGTTTTGATGATGGTTGATAATGGTTGATATTTGCCTATTTGGTTAAATCTGATGCAGATTCAGAAATTGTTTCTTATTTTTTGTGTTGTTTGATAATGGTTGAGTTTTGAATACGGTTGATAATTGTTTATTGTTGGTTAAATAATTGAATCTAATGCTGATTTAGAAATTGTTTCTTATTTTTTGTGTTGTTTGATAATGGTTGTGTTTTGAATACGGTTGATAATGGTTGATTGTTAGTTTCTTATTTTTTGTGTTGTTTGATAATGGTTGAGTTTTGAATACGGTTGATAATGGTTGATTGTTAGTTAAATACTTGAATCTGATGAAGATTTAGAAATTATTTCTTATTTTTTGTGTTGTTTAATAATGGTTGAGTTTTGAATATGGTTGATAATGGTTGATTGTTGGTTAAATACTTGAATCTGATGCAGATTCAGAAATTGTTTCTTGTTTTTTGTGTTGTTTCATAGTGGTTGAGTTTTGATTATGGTTGATAATGGTTGATTGTTGGTTAAATACTTGAATCTGAGGCTGTGATGAGTAAATACTTTTATTTCAGGAAATATGAATTCTGAAACTGTGAGTAACCTTGTTACTACTAGAGTTGGTTCTGAGGCTGCTCCGGTCGAGGTTGATGAACCTAGTTCGAAAAGGCTGAGACCAGCAACCTCCGATGTTTGGAATTTTTTCAAAAAGCTCGGTCCAGATAAGGATGGAGTAGAACGTGCTGAGTGTAAAGGATGCAAGAAAGTGTTTAAAGCTGGAGGTAAGCGATATGACACTTCTACTATAAAACGGCATCTTGATAGTTGTACTCAAATTAAGCATAAAGATATTGCTCAGACTATAGCAGAATTGTAACTTAAAATGGGTTCACTTAAGATTGATTCAGGAGTGGCTAGAGATATGTTTGCTGGGTATGTAGTTCCTGGGGATAAGCCTTTTAATATGGTTGATGATAGGAGATTTAGAAATTGGGTGAAATATATTAGTCCAACTTTAAAACTTCCTTCTAGGAATACGGTTAAGGCTGACATAGTGAAAGTTCACAAGAGAGAAGCTGCGAAACTTAAAAAAATTTTAGTTTCCATTCCAAATAAAATTTGCTTAACATCTGATCTTTGGACTTCCAGTACCAATGAGGGGTTTATATGTTTGACTGCACATTTTGTTGATGAGAACTGGAAATTACAGAGTAAAATTTTCAATTTTTGTCATATGCCTCCTCCTCACACAGGATTTGAGTTGTCTTCTAAAATCTTTACGCTTTTGACTGAATGAAAAGTTGATAAAAAGATTTTTTTTCATTACTTTGGATAATGCTTCTTCTAATGATACTTGTGTTGAACACTTGAAAAGTACTTTGGATGTGGATGGTTCATTGTTGTGTGGTGGTGAATTCTTTCATGTCCGTTGCTCTGCTCATATTTTAAATCTTATTGTCCAAGATAGAATGAAAATATGTGGTGATGTAGTGTATAAGATTAGAGAGTCTATTAAGTTTCTGAGAAAATCTGAAAGTCGAATGGTTAAGTTTAAAAAATGTTTTGAAGATATTGAGGGACTTGAGTATACGACTGCATTATGTTTAGATGTTCCTATTAGGTGGAATTCACTTTATGCAATGCTTGCAAGTGCTATTCCTTATAAGAAAGCTTTTGAAATATATAAAGTAAAAGAAGCTGTGTTTAGGGAGTATTGTCCTTCATCAGATAAGTGGAGAAGAACTGAAAAGATTTGTGATTTCTTGTTACCATTTTACAAAACTACCAAGTTGATGTCTGGAACTTCTTACCCAACATCCAACTTGTATTTTTTACAAGTTTGGCAAATCCAGCTTATTTTAATGAATAGTTTGAAGAATGATGAAGTGCTTATAAGGAACATGGGAGAAAAAATGATGATTAAGTTCAAGAAATATTGGGGAGAATACAGTGTTGTTCTTGCATTTGTGGCAGTTCTTGATCCTAGATTTAAACTCAACACTTTGGTTCATTGCTATAATGAGATTGATCCTATTAATGCTAAAGACAAAGTGGAGCATGTGAAGAGTAAGTTATACAAGCTTTTTGAGGTTTATGACCAAAATTCCTCTACAACTGTAGAGAATTCTTCCCAACTTTCAAGTAATTTTTCTCAAGCAACATCTTCTACAATTGGAACTCAGCTTATTAAAATTGTTGGTGTAAGTATTTTTATCTACTTGATTATATGTGTTTTTTTATTTTTCATGCTTTTTGATTCATATATTGTTTGTAATGCAAAGGATTTGATGTCCCGTAATCAAGAAGCAGAAGTGAAAAGTGAAAAGAACCAACTGGATATTTATTTGAGTGAGGCAACATTATTTTACAATGATGCAATCATTGATGTTTTGCAATGGTGGAAAGACAACCATCATCGTTTTTCAACACTATCACTAATGGCACGAGATTTGTTGAGCATTCCTATTACTACCGTGGCTTCAGAATCTGCATTTAGCATGGGTTCTCATGTTTTGAATAAGTATAGAAGTCATTTGTTGTCAGATAATATTGAAGCGGTGATTTGCACCAAAAATTGGATACGTGGATATGATGATTTTGGTATATTATATTTATGACATACCATACTTGAGTGATTTTGAACATTATTATGTACTATTTTGCTAATATATTTAATTACTTTTTTCTAGAGGAAGATATTGCAAAAGGAGAAGGCTATTCTTCAAGAGTTGGTTCCAATGATGTTATTGACTTATATGAAGATGAAGATGAAAATTAAGTGTATTGAATTAAGTTTAATTTGCTTTGAAAACTATTTATAATTATGTTTTTGGACTTTGGATTATATATTTATTTTGTCTATGGGACTATTTATAAGTTATAACTATGTTTTTGTATTTTGGATAATTGGATTATGTTTATTTATTTTGAAGATTATTTATATTTAATATTTGTATTTATATTGATTTAAATAGAAGATATTAGATATGTCCTTATAAATATAAAAAAAATAATTAATTAGGCGGGCTTAGCCCGCCAACCCGCCAGCCCGCCATTAAACGAAACGGGCTAGAATTTTGGGACCGCCTGAATAGGCGGGGCGGGACGGGCTTCCCCGCCTAACATCCCTAGATGAAACTCTAGTAAAAGCAATTTCAAACAAGAAAAAAGAATGGTTGGATGGAATCCCAGACCAGATTTAGAAGAGATTAAGAAAGTAGTATAAAAATACAACCCATAGTATTTAAATTATGTTATGAAAAGTATTTAAAGAATTTTTTTTTATTTGACATCTATCATAGAAGTTTTTAAATAAATTAAAGACAATTAGATTTAAACTTACTTCATAACAAAATAATTGTTAGTAAAAAATAATAAATTCAAATAACAGTAAAATTACTTTTTATCAAAGATAGTTGAGATATTAATGAGTTGGTTGTTGGTTAGTGTTTATGATAATAGTTTATGAGTGTTTTTGTAAATATTATGTATGTTGTATAGTTTTTTACAACAATTCTATACACAATTTTAATTCATAAATCTATTTCTTTAGTCTCTTCTCATGAGTTATAATATGGTAATAGAGTATCTTTTTTTAAAGATGATAGATTTTTTTTTGGTGATATCACCATATTTTCCTCTCTTTTGTGATCCGTGTCGTGTTTTTTTTTTTTGTCATTACTTTAATGCTTTTTCACCTCATCGATTAGCCTATTATTTCTGTGTCTTGTCTTTTCGAGTCTAACAAATCACATACCACCATCATCTATCGTAGGATGCACCTCCACGCATGGACCATCAAAAACTCCCTGTCAACCTCTAATAATCGTGCTTCTCCAAGTTAATTTTTGAGATAATTTTTGACGTCTTCACCAATCACCGTTTATACTATCATCTTCGTTTTATCGTTCCAAGTTGAATGAATTCAACTCCACCCTCCGCCGTAGCTAGACGCGCCTGCATGCGCCTCCTAAAGGTGCTGCTTCCGTCAAGCATAAGCACCATCTCTTTTGTTCGATCCACAAAGTCTTTTTTTCCATTTTTGATCATCTTACTAGAGTTTACTTTCACCACCAATCCCATCATTTGACTCTTCTATCGTTTCGAGTTTCATGGACCTAAAATTGTTGCTGTCATAGCTTGCACACACCGCCACGCACCTGTCAAAGTCGTTGCCCTCATCTCTCTCTTCAATCAGTTTTCATATTGAATCTAGGTCATTTAATTAATGTGTCGCATCAATAGTCCATATCTAAGCCACGTGCGTGCCATTAACCAGTTGCAGCACGGACTCACTTTTCATACCCACATGTTGTATCGGCCATGAACTAGCTCCATCACCCCACCTGGATCTAGTTTGGCCCGCCTTTGACAAAACATCAGCAAAAATACTGACATATTTCCTTATCCAATCAGATTTTGACATGTGCCATTTTCACTGTTAATCTGGCATCTCTATCTGGATTTCTCCTATTGTTTTTTAGTATTTACTTTTCAATTTTGCCTTCTGCTTTTAAGATTTCTACTACAATGTTGCTATTTTTTTATATTTTTGAGGTATGTTTATAATTCTCATGGAGAAACTCGTTGCTTTTCATCCATTCCATTTGTACCATGATTTCTGGTAGTTTGCCACATTTCCAACAATTCGTCAGTTTTTTAACAGTTCGCCACCTATTCAACAGTTTTATAGCAATTCGCTATTCGATAGTTCACCATCTTGTTGGCAATTTTATGCAATTTGTCACTTTTTCGATCCGACAGTTCTGTCTGCGTCTCCATTTTAGCAATTTCATCTACGTTTCCATTCCAGCAATTTCGTCAACGGTTCTTTCCGACAGTTACGTATAGGTCTTCATTTCGGTAGTTTTGTCTGTATTTTTTTTCGATAATTTTGTCTGTATTTTATTTTTTTTTTGCAGTTCTATTTACATTCTGTTTCAACAATTTTGTCTACACTTTTTTTATTCTGTTGTTTTAATAAGTTTTAAACTCAAATTGCTATTTAATTTTGAGAAAAAATACTAAAGATAATTAAGATATTATTAATGAATTGGTTGCTAGTAATTGTAGAATTTGGATCCTCTAAATTTTAGATTTTTATTTTAGAGGATAAAATGAGATCTCTCACCATTGAATGTTTTCTCTCTCATATTTTCTCTTGGTCCCACTATGAAATAAATGATGATAGATCATATTTTATCCTCTAAAATAAAATTTAAAATTTAAAGGATACAAATCCATAATTGTAAGTTAGTATTTATGATATATAGTAGTTAATGAGTGTTTCTATAAATACCTTGTATGTTTTATGGTTTCTTGTAACAATTCTAACACAATTTCAATTCACAAATTTATTTTCTTAGTCTCCTCTCTTGAGTTCATATATTTTTTTAAAAAGAAATTATTTAACAACAATTTACTATGCATAAGTTTATATAAGATTGCACTATATATAGTTAATTATTACACATGCATATACCTTTTTTGGAAGGGGATATATATGCGCCAAGAGTGGTAATTAACATGAGAAGGAAAGCATATAAATATATAGCACATACGACATCACTACCCAATCCAATATCCATTATATTCATATTTAAATGTCACTACAATATAATGTGCATGTTTGAATAATGCACCTAGGTGAATAATGGTATATCTTTTTGAAAGGAAAATTAATTAAAAGAGAATGCATGCACATCATCTAAAATATGCAAGAAGCTTTGGAATCAAATAATTAGAAACAATTTGATTAGTCTTCTCGGTAGGATGAAAGGCATCCCAAAAGACATATTTGGAGGCATCAGTGCATGTAAGTGGATTCTTGTCACTGCATAAGTAGCTCATTTCAAATGTCCCTGTTGAACAACATGCCTTCTCTACCTCCTCATATCCTGAAATATAATAATATGCCCATATCCATCAATATAAGAAGAAAAAAGTTATTTAATGGTGTAACGTTTTTTTCTTTTTTTTTTTTGGGGATACATGTGGTGTATGTAATAATGATACTACTTAAACTTAGTTTATCATTTCAATTTTAAGGATAATATTATAGTGAAAAATGTTCATGAATTTATCTATATATATAAACTTTTTCTAATACTATAATATTATCTAATTCCTAAAACTGTGGCAAATTGTTGCTAATAATTCTAAAATTGTGACAAATTGAAAATGCAACTTTTTGGTTAACCACAAATATTTTTTCGTGGCCAATGTATGGTTACTACCATTATCTTAGAGTTTAGTCACAATTTTTTTCCGTGGTTAAATCCCTTATTTCTTGTAATATCATGAGTGTTAAGTAGTAACTAATAAGACAACATTTTTTTTTCCTTTGTCACTCTTGGTCTTATTTATAGTTTGATTTTAAAGTTACATGGCCAAGTAATTTTATTGGACTCTCTTAGTTTTTGGCGGTTTTTAAGTTTTGTAATGATACACTGCTTAAAATTAAAAAAAATTCAAAATGTTTAATGCACTTAATACACGGAAAAAAGTATACAAGAAATTTATTTTATATTTTTAATAAATTAAATACATAAAAATTTTTAAAAAATTATTAGTATACACTTAAAATGTGTTGGAATATAATATAACTAAATCCTTTTAATAAATCAAGGATAGTAGTCTCAGCCAGAGTTAGAGGAGTTAGAGGGGTGGACCTCTGTTAGGTATAATGCATTCAGTATGCAATTAATTCAAATTGGAGTCATGTAATAATTATTTAATTTATTCTCACAGGTCAGATATGAAATTGAAAGGTATTACACTGTTTAGTTTTTTTTTTTTTTTTGGATTGGTGGCTAATGTGCTGTTTAGATTGAGTGAAAATGATGAAGACAAAATTCTTTGGAAATGAGGAGAAAAAATAAGATTATTTTTAGGATTTTTTAATAATTATTGAAAAGAGAAACCCATGAAGATTTTTTCCCCACAAGTCAAACAAATATGAAAGAAAATATATAGTAGAAAAGGTTAAGTAGATGGATTAGAATATTATTCTTAATTTTAATAAAACAAAAATATATCTTAAAACAAGTCATTCCAATCAATCACTTTCATTCCTAATTAGTTAAACATGCATGCATTGGGAGCTAATTAGTTAAACAAACCAATAAATTTTTTTGGTTCCTAAACATTTCTGATTCACATTCACTCATTTCTGATTCACATTCACTAATGTTCACGTTATCAAGTATCAACTTCATTAAGATTTCTATTGGTTTGTCTTTACGCAATCCACGTCAAAGTTATACAAAATTATTTAATTAGATAGCAACTATGTTGGCTGATTCCCACTGTTTAACCATTAATGGAAAATTTGTGCACAAGTCTCAGTTCAGCTTATTATGATAATAACGAAAGACTCTATCTATGTAGTATTAGCCAATCAAAATTAAAGAGTTGAATTAAGGGTTAAATTTTTTAGTCAATATTAACTATTTCTTAAAATATTTTTTATTTTAAAATTTAAATCTTTAATTTAAATTCTATCTAAATTGTAAATCTTAAATCTTTTAAAAAGTAAAGATTAAAAATATAATTTTATAATAAAAAAATTGATTAATATTGACTAATTAAAAATTAATTTTCTATACTTATTCTAAACGAAATTAGCATAATCAAGTAATAAGACTATTAATTTTGAATAGAAAAACATATATAAAGGTGGAGTAAAATTTGATAAAGAAAAAACATTTTACTACTCCTTACTAATTAAAATCTTTTTTCTTTTATTGTTGTATCAGATTTTTTCTATTTTTTTTAAATTTTTATTTAATTTCTAAAGTACAATAATAAAAAAAGAGTGTTGAGTTCAATTGAAGATAAAAGCCAATTATAAATACAAACACGAGTGACCTATACCATCATCATACATCATGAGAAATCAGCGTGTATCATGGATTATCATGTACCATAACAAATTTTTTGAAAAGCTTTGTCAGTTAAAGAAAAAAAAAATGTTTTACTACTCCTTGGTTCTAAAATATTTGTTCCAAAAATATATTTTCAATGACAGCCTTTAACTAACTTCTTTATGAATAATTTATTTTACGTTTATAAGCTTATTCTTTTTGACGTGCAAATAAGATTATTCAATGGCACAATAAATATTGAGAGGACATAATTATAATAATATGAAAAAAGCATACCATATGTGGAAGGCCTTTTAATGATATCATCAAGTATGTCATATGCATTTGCTGAAACTGCTTTCAATTGTGGCAGGTGCCTATTAAGCTTTGAGATCAAATTCTCCAACTTTGCATTGAACCCAAATGCCACATTGTTATATTCATCATTGCAAGCATGGTCACCAAAGATATTTGTAGCCCTCTCCAATGGGAGACACCCCATAGGAACAAGGCCAGTTATGGATAATTTTCTTGCTCCAAGTGCATACAATTCCCTAATGAAATTCTCAGCAATTCCCAATAGAAAATCTTGGTATTGTGTAACTGTGAATTGAGCTCTTCTAGTTGGGAAAATGTAATAGTTCTCAAGAAAATCATTGGTTCCTAAGCTCATAAGATATAAAGCTTCTCTTATGATATGATTTGCCTTCTCTACCCCAACATGGTTTCTCAATTTTGCTTGGTACTCCTTGTACAACTCCAATTCTTTCCACAATGGTATTACATTCTGTGTAAGATAATATTGACATGGATTATTAATTATTAGCTGACAGTGAAAATAGTAATGATGAATTTGATATTTTGTGCAAAATATTATCATATTTTTTTTTATTTATGATAACTTATAAGCTCCTATATTATTTTGATGAGACTGATTTCAAGAATTGTAATTAGCATAACAAGCTTGTATTGTCTTCTAATTCTATACATGTATTTCAATCCAAAGGTCAACGGTCAAGCAACACTTAGGGAAATTAATCTCTATAATTTTATGGAATTTTTAATTAAATTCTTACAATTTAAAAGTATATAATTAAATTTTTATATTAGAATTTATTTTTTGAATATTCTATAATTTATCTTACATCAAAGTTAAAAACAGATATTCTAAAAAAATTGTATTTCTTTGGAAAAAATAGTTAAAAAGAACTAAATTAATTTTTTTCTTATTTAATCTAAATTTTAATTACAAAATTTTAAACTATAAAAATCCAATTAAAAATTTGGCAAAATAATAAATACTAAAAGAGTAATTAAGTCTTTCATTTATTACCCGGCGGCCGGTGCCTCCCAATTAGATGGTAAAAGTGTTTCATTTTAAAAGTTGAACATTTAAAAAAATATTTTTTAGATTATTTAAAATAAAATTTAGTTGTTTCTCTGAATTAAAAATATAATAAAATATTTCTCTCAAAAAAATTATTTATTGGATAAAATAATAAAGATGATATATATATATATATATATATATATATATATATATATATATATATATATATGCATGAATGGATTTTTTATTTTTATTAATATCTATATGAAAAATAAAAAAAGACACCAATTAAAAAACAAAATAATTTACTCTTACTATATCTCTTTTTTATAGTTGAGAAAAAAACACTGAAAAATGCAGTTTCTAGTACATGAAAAGAATTTTCACTTTCGCAAACTAGAAAACAAAACCAAAGAACACATGAACCACTTAATTGGGTAAAAACACATAAATTATTCTGACACAAATGATTTTTATTTTTATTGGTTACTATAATAACGAACATAAAAGAGGCATTTTATTCTATATTTTTAAAAAATATTGTTAAGATCTCTTTTATGCCATGCACTGGTGCACTATACTTCCCAAATAAGTATATCATCATAAGATTCTTCAAATAATAATTCCACTTTAATTATTTCCATAACCAAAATAGAACAAATCCAATTCCTCTTCCTCTATATCTTTTATAATAAATACTATTTTAATATTAATTATATTATGTAATAAAAAAAGTACTAAATCAATTATTAATATAAAATATATGTTAAAATATAAAATATATATTAAAAATAAATATAATAATATATGTATTTATATAAATACATAATAAATAATTTGATGATTAATTTTTAATATGTATATAATATTATTATTTTGTTTTAATAATTAATACGTAATTTTTTAGTTTATTAATTGAAAAATTAAATATATATTAATTATTAATAATAATAATTATATCTTTATATAAATGTCCAAAATATTTAATGTATTATTAAAGTGCAATTAATTTTATATAAAATTAATAGTTAAAAGTTATTAAATAATAATTTAGTCATATTTTTTAAATTATTTAATAATTTTTAATTAATTGTCTGAGTTATGTTATATATACACTAAAATTAGTTATTAAAGTTAGTCATTAATATAAAATATATGCTGAAATATAAATATATGTCAAAAATAAATTAAACCACATATGTATTTATATACAAATACATTGATAATTGATTTTAGTAGTTAATTTTAGTGTAAAAGTAATATTTTTGTAACTCTCTGAGTTTTCACCATTATTGAAATAAAAAAAATGGAAGCAAACTTACAAGTACATCAGAAGTAGCATTGTCATATCCAGTTCCAGCAGAAGCAAAACAAACACCAGTTGCAAAATCATCAATGTCAAACGCAGGATCTAAGTAAGCCGGAATTGATCTCTTCACCCCAAACGCCTCGGCGATGAAATCCGGCGGAACCCTTCCATTACAGAACCTTCCTGTTGGACGTCCTCCTTCAAAGTCACGCCCATATGGCCTGAAATTGCTCTTAAGAACCGTCAAGATCACGTTGTTGTTTCCCGAATCCACCGATGAATCTCCGAAAACTATCACTGCTGGAACCTTACTTGTTCTCCTGTTAGCCTCCGAGGTTGGAATCGTAACCATAATAGTTAATAATGCTGGGAGTAGTAGCCATGACAATGCCGGGTATGTTATGCGCACCATGTGTTTGATAAATTGTTTCATCAGCTTTTTGCGACGAGGAGAATTTGAGCTATCATACCAATGTATATGTATATCATTTATAAATGGTGGGAGATTATTATTGTTGTTGTTATTATTATTTACATGTGAGTGAGTGATTAATTAAATGAGCACTGAAAGGTTGGTGAGGGGATTTTAATGACTGGGTTTTCTTGTGTGAAAAAGGTGTACGATAGATGTTGAAGAACTCAAGAAATCTTGAGGGAAATGGTTTCGTTATAGTAACAACACCTTTAACTTTTAATGGGTGTTTAGTTCGTCAATATTTATTAAACTTTTACGTACTTTAGGGAACTTCAAATAAATAAATGAATTGTAACGAATACTTCATGTAAGCACGTATGAAATGTTTAATTAAGTTAGCGTGGGCTATGCGACGTGCTGAAAAGCATGAAATGGTGCTTTATTTTCCTTTTTTAGGGAAAAGAGCGTTTTGAAGCGACCGTTCAATTGAATTAGGTTCTCTCTTCATTAATGTGCGATACTTATGGTGAAAATTAAATTTAAGTGTAATGGACTTTACGGAAAGTTAGTGAAGTTAATAGTTGAGAGCTTATAGATAAAAATTTAGTCAAATCAGTTAGATGAAAATTTAGTCAAATAAGTCAAATCATCTAATGACTCTCAGTTATTAACTTCACGTGAAATCTATTGCAACTGAGTTTTCACCGATACTTATACATCAAGATGTCTTTTTTTTCTTTTAAAACAAAATATTTCCCCTTCTATTACTCCTGTTTTCTTTTTCTTTCTAACTTACTTCTTTTTCTAGGAATTCGCCTTCCTATAAGGATCCAAAGGTGTTGCTTGTTATCTCTGTTATTTATGTTGTTTTCTCATCTATGTAATTTTTTTGTCAAAGAGGATTGAGGAGGAAGATAGAGGAAAGAGCGGAAGAAAATATAGCCGCATAGTTATCAAATCCGTCCCGACTCGATCGAATCAAAACTCCATGTTATTAATTTGAATTAGGTCATTATTTGAATCCGTGAATTAATTAATTCGATTAAATTTAGTTAAATCCAATTAAAGCTGATTCGATCAAATTCAGTAAAATTTGATCAAATATTATTTTTTATACATAATTTTTTCTATTAAATATATTACATAAATAAAATTAAATTATATTTACGAATTTTGTAATATCCGATCTAACCGAAATTAATTAAATAATAAGTTAAATAGGAGAGAATATGCTTGGAAGGTTTGGCAATTGGAATTTGATGATTTAAATATGATATTTGGATTCAGTGAGTTTTTCCGAGTCGGAAGACATAGTTTTCTGCGTAAAAGCGCGCAGTGGAATTTTGACCGACAGTACCGGCTGAGACCTGTCTGGTACTGCAGCTGAAAAAATTGATTATGAGTAAATAGGATTAAGAAATGAGGAATTATAATTAGGAGAGGTAGAAATATTTGAAATGCGATTTAGAGCGCTAATCTTAAAGGTTTTGGTCCAAAATTGGGCTAACGGACAAAAATAAGTGAACTGGGTCTAAGTGGGCCCAAGACCCAACATATATAAATATTAGTTATGAGCATTTCAGCTCATTTTGCCCTAAAGGAGGGGTGTTGGGCGCTGAAATTGGGAAGAGAAAAGAGAAGAGAGAAAACCTAACTCTCTTTGATCTTCAAACCATCATAACTTGAGCTACAGAGCTCTGATTGACGAGCCGTTTGTGGCCACGCGTCGCTCTTCTCATCCTCTACAATTCTATTTAAGTTTTGTGGTGAGTATTCCATTCATCTCTGCCCAGTTTTCGAAATTCCCCACTGTTACACGTTTTTGGGAAGTTAGTGTTGAAATCTTGTGATTTTGGGTGTTTAGGGATACTCCAACTTGGATTCTAAGTGGGTTCTATCCCTACTTCATATGGGCTGAGGTAAGAAGTGCTCAAACCCTTGTGATTTATCATCTTTATGAGCCCTAGGTTGATGTATGTATGTGATATTGGTTATGTTAGTGTATTTGGTGATTTTGATGCACAATTGGGAGGTTGATATTACTTGTGGAGCTTTGGTGAGGCTTGGAGTTAAGGATTGGTGGAGACTTCCATAGAAGAAGCTCAATTGATTTGGCTACAAGAGGTACGGTTTAAGTTTTATTTAAGTACCGTGTGGTGTGATGAGAATTTCTAGGCTAGATGCCCCTAGGATTAAGTTTGGATTGTGTAAATGGTTGGTGCTAATATGCATAGTTGGTATGTAATGTGAAATTAATGATTGGATTGAGAATTGTGTGGCCTTGTATGTTTGGTATATTGAAAATTTGATGTATTGGGTAATGAGTATTGATTTGTGGTTTATGCATTTAAATTGTGAAATTGGGCCAGAGGCCGTAAATTTTGGGCCGGAGGCCAGTAAAAGGTAAGGAAGGTAAGTTGATGTGTGCATTGTATGATGACACAAGTGATTGGATGGATTTTAGATAATGAATATATGAATGATTGAGTTGGTTATTGAATGATGAGGTTTAAGGAGTAGAAGTGTGGAAATTGGTAATTTTGGGTGAAATTGTATAGATGAGGTATGTTTGGTTTTGGTTGAGATATGTTATGTGGTCATATATGTGATCATGATTATTGATGCCTTGATGGCATGATGGTGCATAAGAGATATGTATGTTGTGACATATACTTGAGAAATGATTAAGGTTGATTTGTGGGTGAAACCATGTGACAGTGAGTACAATATTGATTACGTGTAATGATGATTGATTGGAAATATTATCGTTGGAAATTGGGATGAGGAAAGATGTATGACATGTTAATGTGTTTGTAATTTAGCCATTTGTTTGAAATGGGTAAAAATGGTTATATGGCGGTTTTGTGAATTGTGATAAAGTGTCAATGTGTGAGTTGAGGAGGCTTGATGTTGAATTTGATATATTTTGATTGATTTCAAAGAAAAGGGATGAAATTGGCATGTTTTGATTGATTTTGGAAAGAGTTGGAGATGGCTTGTTTTGAAAATGGCACTTTGTGGTTTTGTATGAAAAATATGGTTTTTGGGCATACTTTGACGGGACATAACTTAGACTACGGACCTCCGTTTTGTATCAAATCTATTTAGAAATGAAATTGGATCCGGGATGTCCATGCCGTTCGAAGAACGGGTGAAAAACGATTTGAAATGAGAAAGTTATGTCCGTTGGAAGATTGGGGTTTAAATCTGTGAATTCTGCAGCTTTTAACTTAGAAAACTTTTAGCAGAATGACCCTTTGCGCGTGGGCGCACTTGGCGCGTACGCGCAGTTCTTCCAAAAAGCACCATCCACGCGTGCGCGTGATGTGCGCGGGCGCGCCGATTGTGCTGCACCCAATGCCCAGCTATTTTCCAGAGAGTTGTGCCAGAACTGTGCCAGCTTTGTGCCTGGGACACGAGAGCACCCACGCGTACGCGTAATTGACGCGTGCGCGTCGCTTGGCTATTTTTCAATCCACGCGTTAGCGTGCATGACGCTTACGCGTCGATGAGTTTTCGAGGCCATCCACGCATGCGCGTGGAGTGCGCGTATGCGTGGCTCGGTTTTCATCCCAAAGTTAATTTTTGAGCTCTAAAAGCCAAATCTCATACTTCTAAGCCTCCGATCTCACCCCTTATGTATTAAATCATTATGATATGCTTAGTAATGAGAAAGGAACTAGGGGATGTGGTAACTTGCGAGTGAAGCAAGGGAAAAAGTTATGATCAATGGTGATCAACGATGATTATATGAGATATGGAGGATGACGGTAGGAGTACCGTGTATGCCATGAGCCGAAGGGCTATATCTATTGATAAATGGTTGGTTCTTGATTGAACCATGAGCCGAATGGCTGAGTTATTGCCGGGTCACGGCAAAGCCATTATTGATTATAGCTGAGTATAAATGCATATATGATTAATGAATGAATGTGTTGAATGGATAATAATGGAAAATGTTGAAATGTGATGTGTAACCCCGGGTAGTAGGCAGTGGCGTTGTCCACTTGCTCTGGGTATGAGACGGAAAAGGATGTTTATGATAAATTAGTTAATTATGGAGTTTTGAATGAATGTAACTCTGATACCTGGGTAGTAGTAAGGGTTGGGGTTCGTCCCACTTGCTCCAGGTTAGTGTTTGAGATTTGATAACAATGAGGATTGATAATATGAATTGAGATTGAATGAATATATGCTTAAGATACATAGGCAGTAGCAAGGGTTGTGGTTCGTCCCGCTTGCTCCGGGTTAATGCTTAAGATACCTGGACAGTAGCAAGGGTTGTGGTTCGTCCCACTTGCTCCAGGTCAGAGATTGTGACACCTGGGTAGTAGCGGCAGTAGTGGTGAATCCACTCGCTCCAGGTTGAGCTGTTAAACACCCGCCTGGGTAGTAGCCGCAGTAGTGGTTGTTCCACTGGCTCTGGGCTGAGCGGGTAGTAGCAAGGGGGTTGTAGCTCAAACCTACTTGCTCCGCAAGGGGTGTTTCTGTCCATGGTTAGCTACCAGGACGTGTCGGGTTGGCTATATAACCGACATATGATATCATCAGCCATAGGGCAGGCATACATCATTTGCATATGTTTGAATTGTTTGGGTTTGCCTATTTGTTTTGGATTTCTACATCATATATGCTATGTTACCTGATTATGTGCTACTTGATCTACTTGTACCTTATTTGTGTATTACTTGTCTGTATTGCTTGTGTTTGTACAACTGAGAGATGAATTGATGATACGATTGCATGATGATGATGATTTTTGAATGAGATAATTTGAGCCCCCTGGGTAGACGCAGTGATGTGATTTCACTAGCTCCAGGCGAGGGTATGATGTATTGATATAGAGTTGCTGAGGCAGAACAACTGGTGATGGTTTTGCTTATGATTCTGAGTCTGATTCGTGGAAGAATCAGCGAGTTGGGAAACATGTGTAACATGAAATAGATTTAGTATCCCCTTACGACAGATGCCTATTTATGGATTAGTGAGAATATAGGCTGGATACTTGGTGAAAAGGAGTTTAGGATGCTTAGTGAGTTTTTATTGCAGTGCATTGTATTTATTTGGCACTTTTACCGTACTGGGAACCCATGGGCCCGGGGTTCTCATTCCGTATATATCTCTTGTTTTTCAGATACAGGTCCAGGTGCTCAGAAGTGAGCTGTGGTTCGTCTGAGAGACGGCGAAGATATTTATTTTCTCTACTTTGTGTTTTGCTTAGAATCTCTCCACCTTTGTTTTGAAAAGATTATATTATGTATTGAACTCTTTTGGAACTTACCTATAGAGGCTCTTATGTTTCCTTTGGGAGAGATTAGGATATATTGTTGTCAACTACTTTCATACTGTACCCTAGCCGGCCTAAACTTCGCGGGTTGCGACTAGTGGCTATTTACTTATGTTATATATATCTATCTGTTATCTGTCTCTTAATCTCCTTTATGCTTTGTCCGTATATCGCTTTCGGTTTCACGTTTTATCTTTTCGTTGTTGAAACGTGAGTGATACGTCTTCGCGATTTTTTTTTCTACTCTTTTCAGGCTTCTCGATTAATACTCTTTTCGAAAATTACCTATACTTATATATTAAAAATCCACCTGAGAGTCGTACCACCGTAATATCATTGACTTATGACTCGAGCATAAGGATTTGAATATTAGGGTGTTACAAATTTAAAAAAATAAAATTTTATTTCTATCATTATTATCTTTATTTTTCTTATAAATAATTAAAAAATATAATAAATATAAACCAATTGATGAATTATTAAAACTTAAAAATAATAATTAATTTAATATAAAAAATAAAATAAAATTTTATATAATTATATAATTATAATCAAATCAATTAATTCAATTTATAATTATCTAATTAAATTAATAATTTAATAATTTAATTATTTGACCGATTTAATCATCCCTACATTGTAATAACTGAATAGTCAAAATAGATGAATAAGATAAAAGTCAGGTTATATATGTGTTGATAAAGTCATGTGAGAGTCACATGACATCAATGGATTTAGGTGGTGTCATGTACATTGTCAAACGGTTGGTTGTTACATCCTTTAATTAATTAAAGCCATGTTTTGTACACAATTAAAATCTAATAGAGCAAAATATTTAAGGGAACAATTATTCAAGGAATAATAATTATTATAAGATTATTATCTTATCTTCAACTAATAAGAATATTATAAGATTATTATGCTGATAATTTTTTGTTTATACTAAAATCCATTCGCATGTTTATTGTTTTTATTGTCTAATTTCCAGGCATCACGAACTGCAAATTAAACTTCATTTGCAACAATTTTCTTCCATATTTTTTATACAGTATTAGTCAAACTTAATTCACCGAAAAGTTAGTTATTATAACTGGAAATGAAGGCAGCGTGATAGAAAACGATATTAATTAATTTTGCCGACATTTAATTAAGAGACGTCAATAATAACAATCATGTTAATGAAAAAGTATTTAAATTATTGTCGCAATATGATAAGAGTCAAATGACAATAATTAATTAAGTTGATACTCGTAGTATTTAATATGAAACATATAGGAAATTGTTTTCAAGATTTAAGTGATTTTTTTATTTACTTTTAAAGTAAAAAATTATATTCAAGTTTTATAAATGAAAATCTAAGGCAAAATTGTATTTAGTAGGAATTAATCAAGTTGATTTATTGGTAGTTTGAATAATAAAAGAGCATCTAGATATTTATATATGTTACATTTAAACAAAAGAATAATACGGATGCACTTAAGTAGGTTTGTCAATAAATATTTTTTATTACATAAGTGTTCGGGAGATAATAAATTCTGCTCAAATCAGTTCAAGTTATTTTATTTTAATTTATTAATTATTACTAAAATAAATATAAAATATTAGATGTAATAAATATATAATTTTGGATATTAAATACATAAAATTATAGATATTAAATTAAAGAAAATAATTTTAATATTGTCTCCCTAGTATTATTATTTTTTAAATAAAGCATATTGTATTTAATTTTTTGTTATATTTTATATTGATATATAATTCATATTTAAAAAGATAATTTACAAATCATGCTAACTACTTTTTCTGAATAAAATTATAAAAAAATAAAAGCCTTGTTAATTTGTTTGTTACCTCTAATAATATATCATTTTCTAAAAAACGTTATACTTATTATTTTTCTGGAGTGCATTAGTATTCGAACTAAAAATATCGTAGTCAAAGTGGTTGTAATTTTAAATATAATCCACCATTGATATATTAAAATTGCCACTTTTAATAAATAATACATTATGAAAACAAACAAAAAAAAAAACAAAAATATAAGCTAAGAATTTTATCGCTTACTCTTTCTTCTCATTTCCTCTTTCTCAACCCTCAAACCTTCAAATAAAAAATTCACACCCCACATGACCCTCTCAATCGCTCATTCTCATATTGACACTTGATAATACAAATTTAAAAACGCAGGTATTCTTTGTGTCTAAACAATAATGTTTTTGGCCAAAATATTTTTGAAAAACCTCCAAACACGAACAATGCGGATTAACAATGAAAGATATATACTTAAACTTGAAGGTAGTGCAAAATACTACTGTATAGTGTTCATATTTGAATTTTAATATTGAGTACAAGTGTTACACTTGCAATTGATGGTATTAATTCAGCCACAAATTACAACAAATTCCAGCTACACCAATTTTAAAAAACATATAATAATGTGATGAGATATACTCCTAAGAAAGGCCCCAGCAGCCAGCTGCGCCTGTGGTCACCACGGAGGTAGATAGCAAGCTTAGTATTTTTTGTGGGATGTGTAATGTGCATGTGCTACTTACTATATGACTATGAGCTCCAAATAATTATATCTTTTGGATATTCAATATGCTGCTCTGACATGTAGGGATGGTAAAGCCGGAACAATAACTTTAATCCATTAAAAAAATTAAGCTGGTTTAAAAAATTAAATTTCGCCTAAAAAAAAAAGGTCTAGCTCGTCCCGTTTAACATGAGGACATTGGCAGGAGAGGACAAGCAAGTGCAAGCCTGCCCAGCGGCCATTTATATTTATTTTATTTTATTTTATTTTATTTTCTAAAATCTTGATCCCATTCCTATTTGTGTTCCTAACGTTTAAATCGTCCTATTTATATCCCTAACATTTGTAAAAGTGATTCAATATTATTCTGCCGTCAATTACACATCATGAGCGTTTTAGTTTGAGTTTTGTAAATCTCTTCTTGAAGTTAGAATACAAATGTCTGGGATAGAATCGATGATCCACTCCGAAAAATAACTCATCAAAAGTTGAAACTAGTTCCTACAATATTTACATAATTCACTTTTATAAGGACATAATTGAATCTAAACACAAATAGTGGGTATAATATTAAAATCGAACACATCCAAGTGAAACCTAATTGAGAATGAATACATCAAAGTAAGAATAATTGAAAAATATAATCTGATTTGTTAGTATAATTGATTGTAGGATAATATTAAATTACTTTTATAAACGTTAGAGATACAAATAGAACAATTTAAATATTAGGAATACAAATAGAACTTATTCCAAACGTCGGGAGAAAAACGATACTTTACTCAAAATTAAAATACCATATGTAAATAGTTATATCTAACAAAATACTTAAGTTTAGTCTATTAAGTAACAGAAAGAAGGGGGTGAATAAGTATTTTTTGGTAACAAAGTTTTAGAAAAGTTATTGTTTTCTTTAAATAATAAAAACATAAATTTTATAAAGTTAACACACAAAATTTTTTATAACTAACACAGAAATTTTGAAAAAAATAAAATAAAAAAATAGAATATGAAGAATAGAAATTTTCCTGTCCTTTAAGTTTGGTAACTTTAATAGTCGAAAAACTTTAAAAATACAAATTAAACAAATTTTTATTTAAAATACAAAAAGTTTAAATTTTTAATTATTTGTTTTATATTTAATAAATAAAATATTTTTAAAAAAATTTATTAATAGTAAATTTATCATGTTTCTTTAAAATACGTTAGCTAAATCATAGAATAAAATACAAAATATGAATAATGGACCGCAAGGTCGAATTAATGAAGGAGGTTCATAGCTCCTACATGTGTTTGTTAAGATGATCAAAGTTGACCCAATTTTATGCAAAAATGCAAAATAAATGCTGGAATCTTGGGCGTGATGCTTGCATTATTGTCCAAAATGGTGATATGTCTTTACTCTTTATAGCTTTTGTTGCAAAAACCAAAATGCTTAATTTCCTCGTGAGAATCAATTGTCATGACAAAAAACTTTGAAAGTCCATTGGTATAAATTTTATTTAATTTGATAATTATATCAGTAGTTGATTTTACCGTTAGATTCTGTATAATGTATTTTGGTAAACCATAATGTTAGAAAAAAAATCAAAATTTATAATAATTAATAAATATTAAATAAAATAAATTTAGGCTATTTTTAACTAATTTTTTTTTTTGGCTACCAAAACATTTTGGTTTGGTAAATAATTGCTTAATCTTTTAAGAAACAACAATCAATTAGTAGCACTGAAAAAAGAGTTTAGAAGCATGGCAACTACTGACACTGAAGTTATTATTTGGGCGCAGAATTCATTCAAGGAACTCCAGTTACCAAGTTCAATCACCCACACATTTTGAGTCAGAAATTTACTCCATTAGAGAAAGAATAAACTCCAAGCAACTTCATGTGTCCCATCTTCCTCATGCTACCTCAAAAACCAGACACACTTAACAAATTAACTATATTATTTCACATCAATTTAATACAAGGGTATAAAAAATAAGAAAAGTCACATATATACATGGCTAAAGCTTGGTCGTTGAGATGTGTGATTGCAGTTTGTATATATGTTTGGTAGTTTATAAAATGAGTACGTTTATTTATTTGTTTGGTTATCACTGTATTTGATTGCAAGTGTAAAGTCTTGTTTTTTTGTACTATTCCCTTCAATATTTTAGTGTTTTTGTTTAATTTTCAATTTTTCATCATTTATATATAAAAGGACAGAAGTAGTTAATGATATAAATAGAAGAATAAGACATTTCCCTTAACAACCCCCTCTTTCTCTCCCCAAAATATTCTTTTCCCTCTTTTCTTTTTGGGTAGTGACTTTCTCGTTCTTGCAAATTAATTGAAAGTTTGAAACACAGTGACATGTTATTATTGTATCTATATATAATAACCTTTAAAATTTAATATTATTAAATTCTATTTATTAGGCCAGTGAAACGGCCAGTTTGACCCATTTAGATCCGATCCATTTTGACTTATGATTATTTAGATTGGTTTGATTTTATTTATTAGTTATAATTTTTCAGTTTAGACTGATTTATTTAAATTTACTTTGTTTATAGGCTATAATTTTTTAGTTTGGACTGTTTATAATCAGTCTAATTACTTTTTGTTTTTTTAAAAAAATATTTTGATAAAAAAAATCTACTTTTATATTAAAAATTTTAAATAAAATATTTTTTTTAGTTGATAGATCAAATTTTGAATAAAATAAAATAAATATTAGTTTAAAAAATATAAAAAATTTTAAATGAATCGTGCGTTTAATTTGTTTAAGATTTCATTTTTTTTGAATTAATTTAAACGAACTTAATTTAAGACGCCAATGACTTTGACCCATTTTAACAACCCTTTTATTTATTCTATTGGCCAGAATCATGAATTTCAATACCCTTGTGAATAAATTGTTTTTAATGAATGAAAAAAAAAAAGCTATTAAACTCATACAACAAACTGATGACAAAATTATATCAATATATATATAAGTATATAACCAAGTAAAAAATATTTACCGGTGACTCTAAAGAAAATATATATTAAACTTATTAGAATTGAAATTGAGCTCAAAAATTAATTTATGAGTAAAAAATATTTTATATTTATAAACTATTTAAAAATTTTATTCTTGAAAGATATCAAACTTATAATAAAACACAGCAATGCTAGATAACTTATTATTATTATTATTATTATTATTATTATTATTATTATTATTATTATTATTATTAAATAAATAAATAAATAAATAAATAACATGACATTATTATTTTCCTTTTCCTAATTTTTAGTCGTTATTTTTTAATTATTACCTTAAGACTAGTTCCAAGTCAATATATAACAACCACATCAATCCCTAACCACAGAACCTTAATTTATCCAATAATAGCAAGGCAAGCACTAGCTTTAAAATTCAATGCAATCACTTGAATTGATCTCACACACACAACTTAGTAATTAAAAACAACAACAACAACAACAAGCAATGGCTACATACTCATCAAGAAGAGTCGTTGTTGTGTTTGGTGTTGGAATTCTTCTTGTTACCCTAATGTGCAACATGAAATGCAGCATGGCAAATAAGGATAATGAAGTAGGAGTGAATGTAAAGGTTCAGCATGGAGGGTGTCACCATGGCAAGAACTCAGAGAGAGGAGAGGAATGCACAAGTGAGGATGATCATCTTGGTTTGTATGCTGATGTTGATGACACTTTCAAGGCCAAGCACCATGTTAAGATTACTCATACTCATACTCATAATCATAACAATCATCATGCCAAACATCATCAAAATGCTGAGCATGACTCACCACACAGTGGTAACAACAATGTCCATGTCTTGGGACATTGATCAACAACGGAATCATCATCATCTTTTCTTTTCTTTTATGTTGCTTTGAGTAATTAATTAATCATCAATTTGTCACATTTTTGTTTTCTTTTTTCGTTAGTAATTTTGATGTGGTAAGAGTTATTTACGTGTTTCTTTTTCTTGTTGTTATTATGGAATTTGGATGAGATAAATTATTATGATATGAGTCATTTTCTTGGAGAATATATGCATGGGTGTTATTAGGGTTACAAATCTCGGAGTGGAATGTATTGTATTTCTATTTTCATTTTATATCCTTCTTACCATTTTTACTTTGTCTCAGAGTGATATCTCAAAATTCAAAAGAATATATAAAGATACTGATGAGTTAAAGGTGAAATAAATAAATATATATTTGGACTTTAATTTTTACCGTCAACTAATTATTTACTGTAATGTCAATAAAAATAATTAATTTTTCTATCTATTATTTAAGAAGTTGTCTAAATGTATTGATACAATTAGATATATATAATTTTCTTGTACTATTAATATGTTAAAACTAAATTTAAATTTATATTTTTTTATTAAAAATGTATATAAAAGTAATAAAATGATAACTAAAATATTAATAGGATAAATACCGTTTTTATCTTTGATTTTTTTTGTAAGACATAACACATCTTAATCATCTTTAAATTTTATCCAAATTTTTATCTATTAAAAAAAATGGACAAAACAACCCCTATAATTAAATGATAAACAGTTGTTAGTGCTAGGTGTCATTCAATTTCTTTGGTTGGAGGGACTAAAATCCTCCTTTTAACATCATTCTTCTCTTCTTTATAGCTATCATCAACGGCTACTCACAAACTAAAAACAAAACCCCTAAAAACTTACACCTTTGTTTGGTACCACTCTATTACTAATTACACCACTCCTTCACAGCGGCCACCACTAGTGTTAGAAGAAGAATCTATGATAGAAAAGAAGTAATCACTAAAAGAAACATCAGAGAGAAAACAACAATACAGAATCACAAGTGGAATGTGTCCACCCGCTTTGAGGCATAGGTGTGAATGCGAATTGGATATATGATCAAAATCTCGATTCAATCCACACTAAAATCATCAGATCGGATTCAATATCTGTAAATTCTTAAACTTAGATCTGATATCGGATATATCCACAAAACATCAAAATATTTTTAAAAACTTATTTTTATTAAAAAATTAATAAAATTTTTTTTTCTATTCTTTTAAATATTTTTACTCTTAAAATAAAATTAAACATACTTTTCTTAAATAATAAAATAAAATAATATAAAATATATGGTAATTATTAGTTAAAATAAAATATAAAGAAAATATTTACTTATTTATTTTTGCTTATCAGCGGATATGCAGATCGGATATGCAAATACATACATAAAATTCGCAATCCGATCTTATTAGACTGCGGACCCGATCCGATCTAGTAGCCTTGCGGATCGGATCTATATCCGCAATTTTCAGATCGAATTCGGATAAATATCGCGGATATGTGGATCAGATCTGATCCATGAATACCCCTATCGAGGCACATCGCGTCTTCAAGGGAGTCCATTGTTACCTAGATTTTTTTTATTAGTTTAATATTGATGGTAATTAATTATATTAGGAGTATATAAAGTTAATCACAAAATATTTTTTTTTTTCAAAGATAGGAGTGAGACTCGAATCTGCAACTTCTAAGGAACGAACTGGCATAAGATGAATGAAAACAGAAAAACTGATAAAAAAATATTTTGTTAACCTTATGTACTCCTACTATAATTAATTACCATCTACATTAAACTAATAAAAAATATAATCTAGGTAAAGAGGCGCTCTCTCCTCCGCATCAAGCTCGTCTTCTTCTTCCCCTCTCCTACCATAGTGTTCCTCGTGTCGGCCATGGCCTTGTTCCTGGAGATTTATCTAATGGTGATGTTGAGCCTGAGGCTGGTGGTATCTATGGCGGAGGAGAGATTTGGATGGAAGACAATTTGAATTAGGTGTTCGTGGCAATGAAAGGTGCTTTAGGATAGTGGTGGTGGTTCAAGGTGAGAAAGAGAAGAGGAAGAAAAAACTAAAACACTTGACATCTGACACGGACAACCATTTGCTATCCGATTGCAGGAGTCGTTTTGTCAACTTTTAGTAAATGAAGATATGATGAAATTTAAGGATGATTACCATGCATTATGGCTCACGAAAAAAGTTACATATTGGAAAAAATATTTACCCTAATATATACTATGTTAAATAATTTTGTCAAACGTATATAAAATAATTTAATGATTTTTAACCATTATTTTTATTTAAATATATTTTAATCTGAATAAATATTGAAATATTTTTATCAATTTATATCTCGGCTAATTTTTTTTTGTATGGAAAAAATATTGGTGTTTTTGTTTAAAATGGGAGTATTTGGTGTAATTACAGATGGATGGATTTTTTGGGTGGAAAGCCAACACGTGGGGGGCGTGTTGCATCACGTGGGGGGCGTGGTGGACACGTGGCAGCATTCTGGCCAACACGTGGGGGGCGTGTTGGACACGTGGCAGCTTCTTAGCCAACACGTGGGGGCCGTGTTGCAACACGTGGGGGCGTGTTGAATGATTTCCATACTACCGTAATACACTTCAAATATCAATATTCAACCAAAACACCACCTCTCTTTCCATATTAAAAATAATTTCTGTTATATCTCTCAATATTCTAATATTAAAAATTGCCAGTTACAGCTTTAAATGAGTAATGTAGCACAAAGAAAAATTGAATGAATGTGCAACAGAAATCAGAAATTGATGATGAATGTGGCAGTAGTTACAGTGACAAGTCACTGCACTTTACTGAATGCACTAAGGGTCAAAGGCCGGTGGTCACTACTAGTACTCACTCACTACCTATTTTATATAAAAAATTATTTGGAGACCAAAATTTGCAAGGTTAAAGATAGTCATTTTTTTTTTCATTTATATTTATTAATTATTATTAAAATAAATATATACTATTAGTCACCAAAAAAAAATAAATATATACTATTAAATATAATAAATATATAATTATAAATGTTACATAATAAAATTATAGATATTATTATTATTATTATTATTATTATTATTATTATTATTATATACGCTGAGACACGAGAGTATTTAATTGACAATGGTTAATGTGTCTATCCTAATTAATTTTTTTTTGTGTCCGTCATTTTTTTGGTGTTCAAATCATGAAAACATTAGAGACCCATTAGTGTTCTAATTATTATAGATCAATTGCATGACAAAAATATCAGTGAACAATTCATGAGGAGATATAATTCACAACATTGCAATGAAAATTAATCCAAGTTTTTTCACATCATTCTAAACCAATATAAAAAAACTGACCCTCATCCATAGTTGAATTTTGCAAGAGAAATGCTAAACACTTGGATTTGGTTGTTTAAACTTGTATGCTTTTTATAGATGGTAATTGACAGCAATATTAAAAAACAGGATAATGTCAAAAGTGCAGATCTATTGGTGCACATTAGAGCAGTAAAACTACAATATGGTGTAAAAGTCAACACTACAAAGCAAGGTAATTGTAATTTGAAAAAAAAAAACTATGAAAATATTTTAAATAAACAAAAGAAAAAATTAAAAGAAAAAAAAAACTTTGTATACTTTCACAAGTCATTGATGATTATTGAAACATGGTTGTGATCATGATCAAGAAGTCAAGAACCATCCATTTGGATATCTGTGCCATTTGGATTTGGTGGATTTGCATTGAATGGGATTCCAGTCACAACCTTCTGTGTTTGGCCAGCTCCAAATGTGAACTCGGCCGGAGCTATATCTAAGGGTGGTCGGGCGAATATTGAAGTAGTTCCAGCAGCAGTGAAGGCAGGATGTGATGGAGCCGACTCACTGATCTTTGGGAAGCCAAAGTTGATCGGACCTGCAGCAGGAGAGAAACCAGCCAGAACAGAGCCGCCACCATCGATTGATCCGAACATCTTGTTCTCAAACTCCTGCAGTTGCTGGAAGACAACTACATTATGGAAGAAAGGATGCATGTCAGAATGATGATAATTGCACTATTACATATTGCCGGTCGTCGGGGTCGATTTGACCCTCGATTCATTCAGTAATTCATAAGCTCGGTTGACCATTTACATGAAGGTTTCATGTTATTTCTCTTCATAAAAAAGAGCATTTTCTTCCATAGACTAACTGTTGAAATATGAGACTTGTATTGGAAGAAAGATCAAAACATACCTTCTGTTAATTCCACAGATGGTCGCCGTTCCTTGACCCATTGATAACTTTGTGCGAGTCTCCATCCTTTTGACTTCATTAAGTACGCAATGACGATGGCTGGAGACCTGTCGTAGGGTGTGATTCAGAAAATTACCATAAATATCAATGCTGTTACAGCATACTCAAAGGCAAGTATACAGTTATGAGGATTGCCGCAATATCTTACCTACTCTTTCCAGACATGCAATGTACCAGAACACGAGCCTTGTCTTTCTCACATTGCTCTGCAAAAAAAGCAACCAGTTTTGGTTTTGTTGTACATGATCATTATTACAGATTTATTAAAACATGATAATGGAATGAATATTTAGGATAGAGCTACAATAGATGTCGCGTGATTACTATTTTTCTTCATAGAAAAGAAATCCGCGACAGATGATCACAGAGAGGAGAATATAAAATTTATGGTTCTTTTTTTATGACAAGCTTTGGTCTAACGGTGAAGCTGGTACCTTATTGCTTGCATATTATTGATTCAAAACCTGAAAACAACATCATTTGTATGTGGGCAAGACTACCTCTACCCTCTCCAGAACCCATCATGTTGTGTTATTTTAAAAAAAAAAAATGTGTACAATTTTCCATCCACCATGCCAATATCCAAAAAACAGAGAACATCTATCCCTATCTATCACCCTGGTACATCACTCAGTATTGTGCTTGTTTGTTCGCAATTTGGACAACGGACTATTGGAAGGTTTCTTACTCTAAGAGAAAGCTATAATAAATCACTGTGATACATTGCTTTGATGTTTTGTAAGACACCACCAGTAGAAACAGAAAAGTAGGCACATGTATGCCCATTGTGAACATGAGCAAAAGCAGATCAGGAACCTCTTTAAAACAGGCATCCTGAAGGTAACATAAAATCCTTAATGAGACATTGCATTTAAGCTCTTACCATGGTTTTGGGCTCCTTTTTTTTTTTTGGGGGGGGGGGGGGGGGGGGGGGGGGGGGGGGGGGTCAGGGGTTGATTAACATAAAATAGAAGTATCAAGACAGAAGAAAGCAATATATAACTAATGTTATCACATGCATTGAAACAAAGAAAGTTATAAATGAATCGCAAATTCGTCACTCTAGAATGCACACCTGGCTGAAGATAAGTAAATATCTGAGTCTCGTGGGTGCGAAAATAAATATATAAGAGAAATAAAGCATGACGATACTAGCTGATATCCCAAAAGACAATAAACGTGCAATCATCATGTTTGATAAGTATTCATAAAAATGGTAAACCAACAAGAAGTTTAAAAAATGCACCGTGGAAACGAAATGATCAGGACTTTAAATTTCAAAGGACAAGAAAGAACATACCTAAAAACTGAATTGCTTCTTCAAATGGCAAAGTTTTATCATCTGGTAGGCAGTGATAGGTAAATGAGTTCTTGTAGAGATTTTGACAGGAAGGAACAGTCTGCACGGGTAAAAAATTCAAAGGTAGAATAAAAAAATTAACTGCGGAAAATTTTGGATATATAAATCAACCTTATAAATCTTTTCTTTCTGGGAATGGATACAACAATCATCATAAGAAACAGAATTTACCAACAATCATCATGAGAAACAGAATTTACCATGATTAGTTAAAAACGATAATTATCACCATGTCTGCTATTACACTCTACTCATTCTGTGTTACTATTCAAAGAAAATAATTGTTTATTTTCTCTTGGTAGATCGTTAGAGAAAAAATTACAACTCCATTAACTCTTCAAATAAAAAACTTAACTCAAGCATTACCCCCATTTAATCTTAATGTCATTATTTTGATGTCCTCAAAGCTCAAACTTCTCAATCAAGAGAGCAAAGTAACAGTTATGTGTAACATATTTGGAGGTCCTTCAACCTTTCCTCCATTAAATTCAGTCACCCCCCCACCCCCCATATATCCAATTAGAAGTTGGAACTAAAATCCCAATTTCATTACACCTAAGCAATTAATATTGACAGCTATTATAAAGAACAAAAAAACCATTTAAGTCCACATGTGAAACTCGTGCGTTAGATCTTATATGCCGCATCGACAACACGAGTTAGAGAACACAACATAGATACAACCATTTAAGAGCTTTTGTTTGTTTAAAACTTTCAGTTTTCTTCAAACTCTTTACCACATGCGCCAATGCATTTATCATGGCCGCGTCTAGGATTTGAAAATTTGGTATGTCCGTTGCGCATCCTATATTCATTAAAGTACTTTTCTTAGTGCAATGTAACTAGACAAATTTCATGTGTTCCCCCTATTAGAGGACACAACATAGAGACAACCATTTAAAAGTTCTTGTTTATTTAAAACTTTCAAGCACTTTTTAACAATGAGGTGAAGTGTTTTCTTCAAATTCTCGACCACGCGCGCCAATGCATTTATCATCGCCGCGCCTAGGATTTGAAAATCCGGTATGACTGTTGGGCATCCTATATCCATTTAAGTAATTTTCTTAGTGCAATGTATCAAGACATATTTCATGAGTTCCCCAGTCACCCGAAGAAAAACCTAACTTCCCAATTAGCCCAACCAATTCACATCTTCAGAACCCTAACTATACATCAACCAAGAATGAAATCTTTAACTTGAAATCACCACCTTGCATTGGCCACTCAGAAATCCCAAAGTGTGTTTTTCGCAAACCTGTAACCTAAAGTCCTAAACTATGAAAGGTTCCACTCCTCCACTGCTGAAATCTCAAAAAACACACACAATACACACAACATTTCACTAATCAAGAACATCAAAACATGCATCATCATCATCATCATCATCATCCAATCCAAGGCATTACCATAGAAAACATTCAAATAATATCAATGCCACAACAATGAGAACAATTAAAGGGAAAAAATTAACCTAATTTTCCTCAACCCATCAATCACATAAAAAAAAGGAGCAAGAGAACAAAACCCTCCTTTCTTACATTGAGGATACGAGAGATTCCTTGAGTCTTGAGAAGCTCAGAGCGCGATGCGTTGTCGTAGCTACCGAGGTACAGAAACTCCGGCAAGATCACCGACGGGAAGGCGCTAACTTGCACTGATGATTTCTCCGATCCAACGGGAATCCGGTGACCGCAAACCGAACACACTTCACCTTCTTCGTACTTGTGATAGTGCCCACACACTCCACAGGGGTTTTCCCTCTCCCTCTTCCTCATAATCACGGAAACTTAAACAAAACAGCTACTTCCCCCTTTTCGGATCGATAATCAGCAGAGTAACAAAGATACTAGGTAAAGAAAAGGGGGTTAAAACTTAAAAATCGGATTTTTAAATTGGAGACTGATTGAGAGAATTGTAAAAGGACGAAGACCGGGATCAAGAAGAGAAAAAGAGAAGGTGGGTTGTGAAGGATTCAGGGTAAAGATTAGAGCTTTGGTGAAAATGAAGGGAAGAGAGAGAAGTGGTGATTATAAGTAAGGAAGGGATCAAAGGAAGTTTCTTTCTTTTCTTCTTTCCTTTTTTTCTCTTTTTTTTTCCCTTTGTTTTTTTCTTTTAAGTTGATAAACACAGTGTTTTGTCAGAACCTATTTACAACTGGAATTTGGATTTTGATCAGTAAAAAATCTGTGTGTTGTAGAGTGAGAACTGAGAACTGAGAATTTGAGAAAGGTTAATGTGTTTCACTCACTCAAAGTGGTGAAATTATATCTGAATTTGTTCGCAGTGACTGTGAATGTGAAAGTGGTTTCTATTATTTTTACATTGGTTGGATTTGGATATTGGGAGGTTCGAGATTCTAGGTTTTGGCACGTGACATGTGTAGGAGAGAAATCCAGGTTTCTTATTCTTATTGTCGTAGATCTCGTACAAACACACTTCACTAACACTCATCAGGAATATAATAAGAGGAATATACTTAAAAAGTTAAAATTGTAAATCATCATTTGGTAAAATTAATTTTACATGAAATTCATAGTTGAGAGTTATTAATAATTTAATTAAATTTATTAAATTATTTAATAATTTTTAATTATTATAATATATATTTAAAAAGATTTTTTAGTCTATATTTAGTTTATTTTATTGTTAAAATTTGTTAAAAAATTTAATTTAATTTTAATTTATTTAATAGTATTTTTAAAAAATTTAAATTTAAATTAAATATGATTTAATTCAATAAAGATTAAATCTAATTTAAATTATTTTTAGAGATTTAAATTCAAATTAGATATCTAAAAAGATTTGACTCATTTTTAAGTTGGTCTGCTAGGAGTACTCTTTTTAAATTAATTTTTTATAAATAAAAATTTGTTTGAGTTTGTTTGAGAAAATTTTTTTAAAGACTCCTTTAACTGTTGCATCAGGAAATTAAATTGAGGTTGAAGAGTCTTCTTTTTTTTTTTCAACTTATTTTAGGTTCTGTTACATGTCATATCCACTTCATATAAAGTTAATTGTACATGTATTTTTATTTTTTTATATAAAATTAATAGTTTAGAATTGTTAGATAATAATTTAATCAAATTTATTAAATTATTTAACGATATTCAACTATTAACTTTACATGAATATAACTGTATATAAATATTTACTTAAAAAATATTAGATAATTTAATATATTTAATTAAATTATTAATATAATATAGGTTTATATTTTAGTTATAATTTTTATAAAAAAAATTTCTATAGGAATAAATATTGATATTGAATGGTAAAACTTTTTTTTTTGGTCTTAATAGTTAAACTATTTGATCTGATATAAGTTGTTAGAATAGATTAATTTATTAAAATTGTAATGGTAAATATTTAAGCATTAAATTTTATCATTTTATAATTTATTTATAGTCAATGAGAAATTGCTTTATAGTTTTTTTAGGGTAAAATATAATTTTTGTTTTTAAAATTTAGTAAAAGTTTTAAAAATACTCTTAAATTTTATTTTGTTTCAATTTTGTCTTAGAGATTTTCGATTTGCATTAGTTATACCTCTGACCGCTAATTTTTTTAAAAAAATTAGGATTAATTCAACAATAATTTCATTAAAACAACTTTTAATACAACTAAATCAAGCATAATTTTTATGTATTATTTTTTTAGATTGGTTTTAAATTTTTTAAAAATTTAGCTATTGAAAATATATTTAATATAAATAAAATTTTTTTAAAAAAAATGAAAACAAAATAAATTTAAGAATATTTTTAAAATTTTTATTAAATTTTAAAAATAAAATATATACTTTATTATTTTTTAATAAGAACATTTTTCATTTTTTGTTAACACTGTCCTTTTTTTAACACTTAATTCTGAAATTGATTTTATCTCGTAGTTTGTACTCGTTTTTGGCTAAATGACGGTGATTTGTCACGTGCATAAATGATAAATGAAAAATCTTTTCTTCTTTTTCGTTGTTTATCCTTATCCATATCTGTTTTTACAATGGCGTAGAAAGAATACAATTTGAATCCGCAAGTAAATTCTTTCCGTGCAAAAGTAATTATTTACTATGTACAAAGGGCATTAGTGGCTACAAAATTTATATATATAGAATTAGATGAGTGTTATACTTGAATATTATATTTTTTGGTATTTTTTAATTATGAAAAGTATATAAATTGAATCTTTCGATTTGTATTTAAAAAATTTAAAATATTTGGAGTACATAAATCAGACTTTTTAATTTGTATTTAAAAAATTAAAAAAATTTGAAGTACATAAATCAGATAGTGTGTATTCCAAATTTTTTTAATTTTTTAAATACAAATCTTACGGTCTGATTTTTGTACCTTTTAAAAATTGGACAATCCGATTTATACTCCCTAAATTAAATCATCCCATATTTTAAAAAATATCATAGTAGATTACAATTCAAAAAAACACCATTGTTAATCTAATATTAAAAATAAAACTATGAACATTAGTTACTCTATTATTATAAATTATATATAAAGAAAAAAATTAATGTATAATTTTTTAAAAAAATATCTTTTATTATATATTTTTATAAATTTATTTTGTTAATCTAATATTATTTATTATTTTATATATATTTAATATATAAAGATAAATTATCCGTATCCATCAATATATTAATTTTTATATCGTATTTTAAAATAATTTTGTTTGACTGAAAAAGATGTTTTTTCTTTATTCTTTATACATTAAATTACTTAGTATCAGTTATAACTTCTACTATATTATTATTTTTTTATTTACATATTGGTTAAAAAGTATATTTTCATAACTTTTTAAATTATATTGTCAAGCATAATTTTTTATTATATATTTCTCAAATGAAATCAAAAGGAAACATATGTGAAAAATTATTATATAATAAAAATCATATTTAGTATTTAATGACATTAATCGAAAAGAAATGAAAAGATTGATTTCCCCATTATGACTTACTACCAAAAATTATATTTTTGCGTCCTAGGAAATTTTCTAAAATGTTAGGGAGATTAATTTTCCATTATAAGTCGTACTATTAAAATTTATTTTATTTAATATTTATTTATTATAAAATATATTAAATAAAACAAAAAATAATAAATTTTGATAATTTTTTGTTAATATTCTTTTGTTATTAAATATTTTTATTTCTAAAAGTACTAAAAGGTAAGTGTCATAAAAAAAATATTGGATAACAAAAATATTTGATAATTAAAAAGAATTAGTCAAAAATAATTAAATTTTTTTCTCTATAATAGGATAAACAACTAAAACAGCATTCGAAAATTCACATAGTTGATAAAATAGTCTTAAAAGATATGGACAATTAATAAACTCCCAAAAATTTTAAATATAAAATAAAAATATTTAGATATTGAACATATATTCCAAAAAAAGTATTTTAGAGATAATTTTTTAATGTAATATTTTATAAGCATTATTAAAAAAATAAAATTTTTTTATTCTTAAAATTTAATAATTTTATATCAAGTAAATTTTTTAAAAATAGTTATTGTGAATAACCAATTTTTTTTGAAAAACAAAAAATTTTAGAAATCAAATTTTACTCTAATTTGAATCAAATAGATAATTTATTTGTTAAATATAAATATTTTTTTATTTATAAAAAAATATAATATTTATTAATTATTTTTGTTATATTTTAAAATTATTTAAAAACTTATTTATCATTCGTGTTTTTAAAAGTTATTTTTATCAACAATATAAATTTTTAGATATTATTTTAGTAGTTAACATGTTATAATATCTATCATTAGTTATTATTAGTGATAGTATTTGATTTTTGGTGACTAGTGATAGTATTTGATTATTGGTGGTAATAGGATTTTAGCAATATTTAAAAATTAAACTCATATTTTTTATTATATGATAATATTTTTTAGTTAGATCATATTTTTTTAATTGTTTATCATCAAGTATTAGAAAGACGTCAGCCTAATTTTAACTCTTATGTTTAAATATTGTAAAAAATTTTATAACTATTATAATAGTAACTATTATAAATTATAGAAGACAAATTTTCACCACTAATGGAAAATCACATAAACAAACAATTAAGATTTTAAATTTACATGAATATCCTAAAAATAAAAAGACTACTTGAAAGTTTTAAAATGATGTAAATCGAAACAATCCAATTCGATTTACCTTCATTTCATATAAATCGAATTGATATAATTCAATTTATTTTGTATTAATATAAATCGAAGCAATACAATTTGATTTACGTTCTATTCAAATAATTTGAATCAATATGATTCGGTTTATTATGGAGACTCGTAACGTATATTAAATTGAAACAATTTGTTTCGATTTACATGAATTAGTAGATCATAATAAACTGAATCTAATAGATTTGATTTACTAGCATAGACATGCATTTGATTAAATCGAATGGATTTAATTCGATTTACTAAGGAGTGTGTGCTATATAAATAGGATCAAAACGTGGAGTGTTTGATAGAGGTAAATTTATAATGACTAGTAAAAATAGTTTTTTAGTTATAGTGCACTACAAAGGCATGATTAAGAAAAAAATGCGAACAAAAATAAAATTTGTTGATAAGGATTCATTGAGTGTCTTTATCAAACATTCTACGAGCTTTGTTGATTTTAAGAATACCATACTACAGAAATTGGGTTTGCATGGAATGAAACGGGTTGAGAAATTATTTTATTGAATTCCAATTTTTGTTGTTCGCGATAGGGTGAAGTACGACTCGTTTGTGAGAGACAGTGATGAGAATTTACAAATTTTATTTCACTTTCATCGCCAGTTTTTTGAAGTGAGAACCCATGAACTATTGGCCAAGTTTGAGGATCTAGTCTCTAGCTCATGAGGATCGAATCGAAATCACCAATCAGTACCAATGGTAGCAGCCTCTAGTTCAACCCCTGTTGTTGTGTCTTCATCTCTACCTGTAATGGCATCTGCGAGAAATTTGGTAGAATTTCCGTCCTTCACAACTGATCTACACCACGACAAGATTATAGAAATAGGTGATAACAGGAATACTACTGTTATGATTCCAATTTCTAAGGAGGTTGGAGAACCAGATGCCATGAAAGATGTACTAAGGGATGACGATGATGTAGAGCCCACCACGATTGATGATGATAGTGATGATGATATAGGGAGGAGTATTTTTGTTGGGACTGGTAGAGCATCAAGCTCAGAAACTCAGCAACACCTGCCGAACTTTTCGGCTATAGACTTAGATGCTATGAGACAGCAGGAGTTTCTGGATGTAGAATTCAGTTTCGGAGCCAGAGATTTATAGGACATCGCAAGTCTAGCTGAGTTCCAAGTCAGTCAGCCGTTTTGGAATAAAGAAGAAGTCGTCTTATGTGTGAAGACTTATAGCATCCGTCATGGAGTTGAGTATAAAGTGTTTGAATTGGTCATGCCAAGTACTACATAAAATGTAAGGAGTTTGAAAATAGTTGCACATGGTTGATTCGGATCACTCTTCGGTAACGGAAGGATATTTGGGAGGTCAGATTGTATAACAGACCTCATACATGTCTGGCCATGTCGATCTCCAATGATCACAGGAAGCTTGATTATCATGTGATATTTGCTTTCATTCTTCCTATGATTAGAGCTGATGCGACTGTGTCCATCAAGGTACTAGGGGTGTGCATGGGTCGGGTGAAACCGGATTTGGTGTGACCCACACCCGGCCCGAAATATGTACCGGGTCTATTTATGAGACCCGAACCCGACCCTAGACCCGATGAAACCCATACCATTTCGGGCCACGACTATACCGGGTAAAAACCGGGCCATTCACATCACCTTACCTTTTCTAAAATTAAAACATAACCATTAACCACAATCAATACTAATATTGTCTAATAACACTAAATATTTAAATCAATACAAACAACACAATATTATACATTAGTCTTAAAGTCTTGTGCATTCTAAATATAAAACATTAACTTAGTCTTATAATAACTAAACAAATGAAAATATTAAAGTTTACAAAATAATAATTCCACATGAATAACCATCATCCATCAATAACCATTAATATTGTCAACTTGTTCCTTATGATGTGGATGCATTAGTGAAACCTACAAAACATATAAAGTTACTCATTTTTGTTTTGTTCAATGTTTGTATCCTTATCTTCTTCATTAACTTGTGGTTCAGCAGGAGTTGTGGCGGCATCTATAGCAGAAGGAGTAGGATTTTCAGCAGGTACAGCAGGATTTTCAGCAGAAGGAACCGGATTTTGGGCTTCAATTTCCATTCTTGTATTCTCCTAAATTCACAATAATAATCAACTAAATTTACAATATACTGAACAAAACAATAATCAACTAAACAAATTAGCAAAAAAAATCAGCAAACACCAATTTTATAATCAACTAAATTCACAATCATCAACTAAATTCACAATAATAATCAACTAAATTCACAATATACTGAACAAAACAATAATCAACTAAACAAATTAGCAAAAAAAAATCAGCAAACACCAATTTTATAATCAACTAAATTCACAATAATAATCAACTAAATTCACAATACACTGAACAAAACAATAATCAACTAAACAAATTAGCAAAAAAATCAGCAAACAACAATTTTATAATCAACTAAATTCACAATAATAATCAACTAAATTCACAATACACTGAACAAAACAATAATCAACTAAACAAAATAGCAAAAAAATCAGCAAACACCAATTTTATAATCAGCTAAACAGTACACTGAGCAAAACAATAATCAACTAAATTCACAATAATCAAAGTTCACAATAATAAAGAATCAACACCCACAACCTTAATCAGAATTCTAATAATCAAAATCAACAACCACATCCCTAAATTCACAAATTTTTATAATCAAATTATCAAAATCCCTAATCCGGTAATCCCTAATCAGAATATTAATTAAATAACAAAATTAATTGTTTACTTGAGAAGAAGACCGGAGAAGAGAGCGGAGCAGAAGGAGAAGGACTAGCAGAGAAGCAGGGAAGAAGACGACCGGGCCCGGCCTAGCACAGATGCGACATGTCACGAGAAGTAGGGCAGCACCGTCATCAGTAGAAGGAACGGCTTCGCCAAGGACTCAAGACTGGGGTAGTGGGGTGAGACTTCCTTGTGCGTGCTTCCTGGGAAGGCGAGGACGGAGTAGCGGGCGACTGCGTTATGCGTGCTTGCTACTGCTGGGAGTGTGTCGTCCGTGGCTGCTTGCTGGGAGACTGAGAGTGGGCCGTGGGGAGAGAAGATGAGGTCAGGGGTCACTGGGTCAGCGTCGACCGTGGGAAGTGGCAGAGTGGAGACTGCCGAACTGGGGAGTGGGGAGTGGGGACTGAGGATTGGGCTGAGGTTGAATGAATGAAGGAGTGAGGTTGAATTTCTCAGATCTGAAGTGAACGCGTTAATGCCCTAGCCCCTTTTCCCCTGATTCAAATTGACAAATTGTATAGCACAGCACTAAGTCACTAATACACTATAGCGCATATTGAGTTACCGGGCCGCCGGGCCGGGTCCGGGTGACCCGAGCCTTGGCCCGGTCCCGGTTTCATTTAGTTCCAAGGTTTCATTGTTTTTCCCGGGTCAACCTCGGATCTCTTCGGGTCCGGGTCTTAATGGCCCAAATTTTATCGGGCCCGGGACGGGTCTCGAGCCGGACCGGACTGTGCTCACCCCTACAAGGTACTGCAAAATCCGATGGAGGCACATTTTAGGTTTAAACCTACGTACAGGAGGGTTTGGTTGGCTAAGCAGAAGGGCAGTGCGCAGATATATGGAGATTGGGAGGAGGCTTATAATGAGCTACCAAGATGGGTACTAGGTGTGCAGATAACGATGTCAGGTAGTATTGCAGTACTGAAGACCAGTCCTGTGCGAGTTGGACTAAGGATGGCAAAACTCCCCGATATGTGGGGATCCCTGTGGAGGCTGCCCCGAATGGAAATCCGACTGTGGAAAATTTTTCCCCTAATCCTCATTTACATAACCCTTCTTCAATTCATAGATCTCTAACGTCGTCCATACTCCATTCAACCTCTTTGCAGCCACCCCCTCGCCACTCCCCCGTCTCACCACATTGTCACCCCTCATTGTTCTATCACCCTCATCGCATCATTCTCTATATTTGTGGCGTTCCTTTCCACAACTTTCTTATCGTGTCTATTCTCCTCTCTGCTGCCATGTCTCCCACCTTGTCTACTGCTCAGTGCTCTAGCTCGCCGTGACGTCCTCCACTGCATCATTTTGAAAGAAGTCACCATCTTGTCATTTAGACTTTTTGTATAAAATCTTGTTATTTTGTATAGGATGGATACTTTCGGCTCTATTTCCATAAAAATTAATAATTAGTCAAAACTATCAGAGAGATAGGGAATGGGGTCCCGTGGAGAATAAGGCCCTGTGGGAAATGGGGATGGGGAGCAATATTTTTCCATGATGGAAAATGGAGACGGAAACGAGGAGTAAATCTGGGGGTGGGGATAGGGAGCACGAAGGCATCCCCTGCCCCCGCCCTGCCCCATTGACATCCCTAAGTTGGAGGCCAGGTTGACGAGTCATCATCGTTTTTCCACTGACTTTTTTGGTTGTTCCCACCGTGCATTGAGGCATTCAAGTATTGTAAGCCATTGGTGGGTATTGATGAGATCTACTTGTATAGAAAATATGAAAAAATTTTGCTGGTTGCGATTGCTCAAAATAGAAATTCTAATATCGTTCTTATTGCTTTTACCTTAGTAGAGGGTAAAAATGGGGAGTCATGGTCGTTTTTCTTGTCTCACCTACGACAGCACATGACTCCTCAACCAGACATTCTCGTGATATCAGATAGGCACAATAAAATCAAGGTTGCCTTGAAAGTTTCTGATGGTGGATGGGTTCCGCTTGCTATTTATTGTGCATTAGGCACGTTGCAGCAAATTTTGTACTGAGATTCAAGGAAAAAGATGTAAGGAGATTTCTAGTCAATGATGCTTACGCGAAGACTGAGGTGGACTTTGATTATTGATTTGACATCCTCTGGACTAAAGACCCGGCAATGTGTGATTGGACCAATAGGATAGAGTATGATAAGTGGACTTAGCATCGAAACGATGGTAATAGATTCGGCCATATGACTACAAATATATCCGAGTGTGTTATTTTCGGTACTCAAGGATGTTAGGAACCTTCTAGTTTGTTTCTTGGTGAAGTTCACTTATGGGAGATTGGCGGAGCTCTTTGTTTGCAAAGAAAGAGAGGCTGAAGCACAGTTAGGGATAGGATAGCAATTTATTTAGTCACGGGTGAAAGCAATAGAGGCAAATCTAAAAGCATCAAGGTGTTTCACAGTGATCTTATATGATAGAAATAATTCGGAGTTTAATATGGCCGAGACTACTTCGACAGATAACTTCTTAATGTGGCGTCAAACTCATCAGGCCTGAAACCCGAGAACCGTTAGAAGATCTATGACTGGAGGAGTTGCAATGGACCGACCAACTTAACGACGTTCCTGTTGGTCACACTGCACAAGCACCGGTATAACCACGAGAGAGCAATGGATCCCCAACTATATCTGTCATGTCCTCTAATCTCGCTATGTACGGTAGCTATCAAATATGTATACGTCTATCGGACTTGTCACGGAAGAGTTTCGTCGATAACAACATCATGATATATGCCATCGCGTACCTCCTAACTGTCTCCTCGTCTGCGCCCTGAGGAAGGTCACTGAATGTCTTTTGCATCCAAGTGCACTTCACATGAACTTGTCGATGCAATCTGCCGAAGGCAACACCTCCAATAACTCCTCGAACCAAACTCATGCAGGTCGGCTGCCCTCAATGCACTTCGAAGTCCGTCAGACATTTACTGACGTACTGTCCGTCGATCAGGAGGTATAACTGGTACGCAACATTCTATAGTGTAATCGTGACATATGAAAGGTATGCGTCTCGAGACGCCATCGCTCGATAAATGCACTGACCAGCGGCTCATTCAACCTAAACCAGTGGTCGTTGAGCCTCGTGAGATGGGTTAAGCCGGCCATCTGCAGATACGGTATAATCCTGTCGTCAAGGAGCATACCATGTTGCCTCCTCATGCTGGTGATGCATCGCTGGGCTGCATAACGATAAAATTTTTTTTCTAAGAACCATAGCAATTAACAAAACAATTCACTCAACGACCATTAAGTAATACAGGCTCTTTTTGACAAAATACACTAAATCCCAACAAAAGTCTTACAATACTCATCCCTAACAAATTCAAGAAAATCATATCCAAGCTACACAAAAAATCACTTAAACGGAAAATTCTAATAAAAATAAACTTTAATGTAAAAGATATTATAAATCTGAACATAGATAATTAACATTTAAGAATTAAATTAAATTAAATTAAACCAAATTAAATTAAATTAAACTAAATTAAATTCTAACAAAATATAGTTAATTTAATATTTAAGACATAAATTAAAAATTAAACTAAATTAAATTAAACTGTAAATAAACTTCTAGTGCATCGTTAATCTAACCTTTAAGAATTAAATTAAATTTAAATAAATTAAATTAAATTAAATCCTTGCTAAACTTCTTTTGCTTAGTTAATATAATATTTGAAACTTAAATTAAATTAAATTAAATTAAATTAAACTCCAACAAAACTTCTAACATTTAAAATTTACAAATTCTAATAGAATCTCTAATCACTATTCTAATTAGCAGTTATTTATCACTCAAACTTGCATTTATAGTTTTAAAATTCTAACAAACTACTAAATCACTATTCTAACTACCATTTGTAGTTTAAAAATTTTGATAACATATATAATCAAATTCTAAATGATTTAATATCACAAATACTTATTTATTTTTTAAAGAAAATAAATTTTATTCACTAATTTCTTTATGAATGCTACCAGCACTATGGACACAGATCGTCTTCCATTTTTGCAGTTTGAATCTTGTGGTTTTCTTTTCTCACTTCTCTTTAGATGATGCATTTTGAAAGGTGAGGATTGGGTGAAATATAATTCGACACAAGTGAATTCGAATTCTATATATAAGGATATAAATGCTAACTTGAATATAGTGAATTTGATTTATTACTAGTGCACGTTATATATAAATCAAATTCAGTTCATTTGATTTATTAGGAGCTTATAAATTGAATTCATTCCATTCGATTTATTAGGGGATCTAAACCATAGGTTAAATCAAAGTTTGTTATTTTGATATTACTATGGGTAGCTCAATTCGAATTTCAAATCATAATAAATTGATACTATTAAATTCGTTTTACATTTAAACTTACTACTTCGAATTTTATTGATTCAATTTAACATTAAAATGACTAATTCAAATTCAATAAATTCGATTTATATATAAATCCCAATCAAAACATGGATATAACATTTCTTCTTTTAGGACATTCACATAAATTAAATATTCTAATAGTTTGTTTGTGTGATTTCTCCTTAACTAATCTTTTCATTTTGACTGATTTATTTAAGCACAAACTGTTGGTCATTATTAAGTTGTTTATCTTCTGCACATTATAACATAATAAATAAAAGAAGGAAATCGATAACTAACTGTACATGAAAAAAGGGAGAGTATTTATTTCTATCAAAGGAAGTAAAAATAAAATCAGTAATTTTAGATAATCAAATTTTTTATGTAATTAAATCCTACAATATATATATATATATATATATATATATATATATATATATATATATATTATTGTTTTCGTTTTGATTTCTTTCTTTTTTTTATTTTCTTTTTTTTCTTCTCCTCTTTTATTATTATTATCATTATTATCATCGGTATTATTTTTTTCTTATATATTTTTTTTGTTTTTATTTATCTTATTTGTTTGTTTGTTTTTTTGTGTGTATTTTTAAAAATTTTATATACAAAACAAATAAAAAAACAGAACATAAAAAATAATAAAAAAAAGAAAAATAATATCAACATTTTTTAATATAAAATACAAACATTAAAAAATGACATTAAAATTTATTATATAAAATACAAAAATTTGATCACAATAAACACAAAATTTGAATTTATTTTTATGGCACATTATAAAATAATTTATTGTTTAGAACTTAAGAATAAATAATTCAACTTTAAAATAAATTTGTCTAGATAAAATTTTTTATTTTTAAAATAAAACATAAGAAGATACAGAAAAATTTTTGTAGCAATAACAAAACATGAAAAAAAACATGTTGGGAAAAACAAAAATAAGCTAAAATATGAAAAAAAAAAGACAAATATGAAGATAAAGAAACAGAAGAAGATATGTCGAAAAAAATTTTGGTATTATTTTTGTTTTTAATATAACTTTTAATTAGTTAAGAAAATTTTTATATTACTATTAAGAAATTTTAATGTCAAAATTAAAAAAAATTATGTGTCAAACTTATAAAAGTTTTGATATTATTATTTTGTTAAATTTTATAAAATTCAAAATTCTCCACTTTTTCTTCTTCTTTTTCAATCGTTATCTTCTTTTTCTTTTCTTTTTTTTCTTTTTTATTTCACTCTCTTATAATTTTTCTTATTTTTATCTTCTTAAAAAGAATAATAATAAGAAAAAAATAAAATATAAAATATATTACAATAATACTAGAAAGAGAAGAAAAATGAGAAGAAATAAAAAAAACTGCAACAACAATGACAATAAAAGAAGAACGATAAAGAAAAAAATGATTTTGTTAGGTAGACAATAATTTTTATAAACAATGGGCTTTAGAATTGACCCAATAAGATAAAAAAAACTCCATTCTTAAATTACTTTCTAAATCTTAATATTAGGATAACTATCTGCACACCTAGTAAATTGAACATCCAACTCTTATTAACTGTGCATAGGTAAATCGAATTAAAAAAACTAACCATTCAATTAAAAATAATAAACATAATCATTTACATATCTATTGAATTGAATATTCGACATATCCATTATTCATATTATTTAGTATTCTTATTATCTACCTATATTTTTTCAAAAAAATGCAAAAAAAAAGAAAAATTGTGAAATTTACATGTACCTTACTAGATTTAAACTAATTTTATTATATTTAATTGACAGAAATAAATGTTTCACAAAACTCAAATAAAATAATATTTCTTTCTTACTTGTTTTGTCCAATGAAAGCTAAAAAGGAAAGGGAGTAAAAATCAGTAACATATATAAATATAAAATTTATTATTTATGTGAGAGAAGGAAAGAATATAACTTTTGTTCATTATTTTATTCCATTTTGTTGAATGTTAAGAGATAGAAAAAGAAAGCTCTTACTCGAGTGAGTTAGAGGGGGCCAACTTTGAAACTAAAAAATCTTTTACTAAAAAATCATTTGAAAACTCATGTTTGTGGGGGGGGGGGGGGGGGGGTCACCACCCTTTTCCTTAGACTACGCTTCGCCCTGCTCATCCCACGTTCTTTAATACTTAGAAAGAAATATCCCTTAATTCTATTTCAAAGATTAATTTGTCTAAAATTTAATTTTTAATTAAAAATTTATTGCTGTTTAATAAAAATTTAATTATTTTGTTAGTTTTTATAATTTTACAAATTTTTCAATTAAATTTTTATATTTTTTTCTTTTAATTAAGTCCTTGCATTAAATTTTATTTTTAATTAGATTTTTATATTTTTTTTTATTTGGATTCCTGCACCAACATAAAAGTCAAATCTCAATATTTACTTAAATAAATTGATCACTCAATCCCAAATTAATTAAAAAAAAAAGCTATTACCACCACATCGTTTAAAATTTTCTTGTTTAATTCAAATTTATTATAAAAAAAACTTATTTTATTATTATTTCCTTATCATGTTTACATAATATTCATTAGAAAACTATAGCGAATTATGTGTATTAAGATATAATATAACAACATTAATTAATAGAGTTGGTACCAATGCACTCTTCTAGAAAGAGCATGAGAAGCAATCCCAAGTACTTGGAGAGAAAGTTGCAAATGCTAAAATCATGTAATAGAGGTTATTAAGCCTCAGATTCAAGGATATCTTGGAACAAATATATTATTGGAAGGTTATCAGGTGTACCAGGAACACCGGTATTCCAGTTGTTTTAATCGTTGATCTGAATTATAAAAATTATATATAATATATATTAATTAAAATCAACGGTTAAAACAACTGGAACACCGATGTTCTCAGGAACACCTGATAATTTTCCTATATTATTAAATATGGTGCAACAAACTAACAATAGACTAAATAGTGTGACAATAAACTAAAAATCTTTAATATAAAAATCATCATAATTGGATAAAGGTGTTCATAGCCAACTCATTTAAACAGAAACTAATCCAAAAAGTAAACATTTGATGCCACCCAAACATAACTTAATGGACCAAGAACATTTGCATTAAGCCATGAATCAATGTGTTTTTTTTTTTAGCATATATAGAATCATTACTTGGTTGTTGGTTCCTACAACACATTTATAGGGTAACAACTAACAACTAATCAGTGCTGCTGTATTTCAAAAATAATTAAAAAAAAACTCTCTACTTTACAAGAAACTATGAAACATACAACACAGACAATGAAACTATCTTTGTTTTCTTCATTTTCACGGCACTCATTGATATGCTGATTTGAAACCTTCAGTCAGAGGAACCACTTTTGCTGATACCTTGGACTGCAATTTTGATGCAGCCTGACGAATATCCTGAGGATCACACTTAAATAAATATTTTTTTTAAAAAAAAATAGAAGGCTATTTATATACTGAATTTATAAAACGCACTTAGGTTTTGAAACATGCATATATAATATGGATATTAGGATAGTGTTTGGTTACTGTTCTGAGACGGTAACAACAGATACAACGAAAACAATAATATATTAGAGAATAGAGTGGTGGGTGTGTAGATTTGCACTTTTGTTTTCTGTTTTCATTTTCAATATTTTCTGTTTTTAGGATTTTGTAAAGGAAAAAAAAAATAGGAAGTGAAAACAGAAAACAGAATTTTATTGTTTTCATTGTTTTTTCTTTTTCTTTCACAAAATCCTGAAAACAGAAAATTAAAACAAAAACTAAACATACTCCAAAATTATCCCTATTTTACGACTATATTTTAAGATAATTTATCTATATTCAGAATTGAGAGGCATAAGAAACATGTCTAGGGGATATTTTTTAACCAATTTCTATATTTTCGAAAAAGAAAGCAAGCACAAGACTCATCTCTATTAACCCCCACAATCTTTGTCATTTCTATCTCAGAACAGGACCCTAAATGAAACCTTAATGAGGTGGTACAAAATGATAAGCCCCTTGAACAAGTTACAAATCATGATGCAAGTCCACTGAACAACAATAAGAGGAACACTGGAACATTACCTCTATACTATATCTTGATGAAAAATGAGTCAATACAACAGCTTTGTTTCGAATCCACTGAGAATTTTCCATGATCTACAAAGATAAGACAAGTTTACTTCAAATCAAGATCTAATCCACATTGAGTTCAGTCGAGTTACAATTTTGAGAAATAATTAATCACATGAACAAGCAGGATGGATTTATCAGAGCAGATATAGAGGTTCTAGGTTCTTAACATTGAATATGGCATGGAATCAAAGGATAATCAGCAATATGCTCATTTAATCTATTCAGCAAAAGCTGAATATAAACCACAAAGCTTTTTGAGAAAAGACAAAGTGCAAGCTACAAAAGTAGACCTTGTGCACCATGATTTCATCAAGCTACCTATAAAGAAGCCATAAAATAATGAAAGATGTCACATTACATCGAATAAATGTGTATGGCCATGTTGTCGAGCATGATCTACGGTGTAGGACTCATCGAGGAAAGTTGCCTGTAGAAAAAGTTTAAACAATAAACCAATCAAACAAGAATATTTAAGACATCTAAACGAAGATTAGATATGAAGTCAGAAGACGCCACAAAGAAAGAAAATGCTCTAGCATTTTCTTCAAAGCATTTCATTAAAAGATTATACAGTACCTCAGTTATAAGAACTTTTGCTCTCAATGCATCAGCATTATGCGGGTCAAGCATAAAATCGGGTGTTGTATCACCGGTAAAGGCTACTTCAGGAGCTAATATGGTGTCTGTAATCTAGAAAGGAGAGTTCATTAAAAGTAAAGACCGAAGAAGTTCTATATCAGAATCACAACTTAGCAAACATCACAAACCTCAACACCAGACTTCTTTAATTTCTCAATTTGTTTCCCTTTCAGGTGAATGTACTGTTTCTTCAGCTTTTTCCTAATAGAGTAGACTACATAACCCTGCATAAGAATACAAGGTTAGCATCATTCTTATCCCAAGAGACCAAAGCATTTTTGCAAAGTTCAAAGTACAGACAATACATAAACTTGAAAAAACACTGAAAGAAAAAGCTTGGCAGTTAAAATGTTATCATTATCAAAACATACAAAAAGAGATGTATATAACACACGAAAATAATATTAGAATATAAATTTGAAGATTGTTCTGGCGAAACAAAAAAGGATGGATTTACCAGGAAAATACATAATAAGATTCAAAAGATTACACCATAAGTCAAAACCTGTTTAGTTTTGGTCCAAGTTCTTGTTTCAAAATCTTTTGCATGAGTGTGCTAACATCAACTTGTAAGGGCAACAAAATGATAGAATAAACTTACCTGGCTGGGTATAACATGATGTGTCTTGAATGGCCGGACAACAAGGTTATTGCGGATCTCAAACGTCTCCCCTGAAATCAAACCTCGATATCATTTCCTCGGATAACTTCTGTCATTAAAGGAAGAAAAAATGCAACATACCCACATCCAAAGCAACCAATTCAACATTCAATTCAACTTGGCCCAAGGTCCTGTGAATATCAAGCAGCTTTTCAACATCCTCTTTGATGCAAGGAGGCACAAAGACAGTAGCAGGCTTCAAATTATATAATCCACGGCTGGCTATATACATTGGCAACCCTCCCTACATCATTCACAATCAATGTAAGCTTATAAAAAGTTTACACTCAGCATCCAATGTACAAAAGGCGGAGAAAGTGAAAAATCCACAAGAAAATAATTAGGATGCAGAAGCACATGCAGAACAAATGAGACATGATATGATATGCAAAACTAAACTGAGTCTTTGAGAGCCTAAACCCATGTACTTATAAGAAATAGTAAGATTTCAGTTAAAAAAAAGCTAGTTTTAAGAATTCCAATTGATTTTGAATGCTTTACTGTAAAGTTACTGCGATATTGTTTTATTCCAGCAAGCACAACAAGCCTTAGCCATTGCAAATTCGGCATTTTCTATCATACATGCAATCAGAACAATCTACTTTGATTAAACAACAATGGCATTGTCCAGTTAAAAGTTGATATAATTAAAATCTTCCACATAATTGTTTTTCTCAGACATAGAACCCTAATCATTCATCAACAGTAGCTCATACATAACAAAGCAACAGAAAAGGGTAAAAATGAATTTCAACTTACAATGTGATCGAGGTGAGCATGAGTGATGAAAACAAAGTTCTGATGAATAGCCCTAACTGGGCACCTCCCAATATCAAATGCACATTTGAATTCAGGAACAATAACGCATGTCTCTTGGCCCCCAATTGAGATACCCTCGATTGAATAACCCTCCAATTCCAAACCTTTCCGGTTCACCTGCGACCGGGCTAACCGGTATTGCTCTTCGTGATCAATGGCCTTGCTGATTTCGGATAAGTAACCGGAAGTGGGACCCTTTATGGCGCTGGTAACGGTGGCATGTGTGCTTTGAATTTGAATGGGAACCTGGTTTGCGAGGGGTTTTGAAATGGGGTGGTGGAATGGGAAAAGTTGAGGGGTTTTAAAAGGTGAATTGCTTAGAGAGATTTGCATTATTGGGTGCTAAAAATTGAGAAGAAGAAGAAGAAGAAGAAGAAAGGGTTTAGAATGGGTTTAAAGCAGAGGTTGATGGTGGTGGTTTCGGGTGGAGGGAGGATAAGGTTTAGGTTTAATACACTAACTCGCTCAAGTTTTTGATTTTTTGAAAGACTAAAGTTTACGGCAATTTACTTAAAATAGTTTGGAAAAATCTTTATTCAAATGTAACATTTATAATTTTTTTATTTGTGTGTCTTTATTTATTATTATGTAAATTGTGATAAATTACCATATTTTACTTTTTTATACATAAACCGTAACAGATAAATACGATTTATAAAGTGACTAAGATGAACATAAACCGTGATAACTAAGTATAGTTTATAAAAAAAGAACTTTGATCACAAAACATTTTTACTTTTGACGGTTTATAAAGTGATATATAAATGCAAAAATCTTTATTACTTACAACGGTTTATGAAGAGAAAAATTCTATATATATATATAAGTGAGATTCAAGCTATTGAAAAAAAGTATTTTACAATGGCAAGCGAGAAAGAGAGTTTTTTAAATAATAAGGGTAAATCACACTATTAAACTAGGATGGAGGAGAAATTACATATTCAACCAAAGTAAAAAATGTAACATGGATCAACCAGAAGCGTGTTTTTATGTAATTCGAATCAAACTAATTCGAATTACAAACCACCAGTAATTTGAAGTTGATCAATTCGAAATATGCAGCTAAAATTGTACATAATTCAAACCTACCTTATTCGAATTATGCATGCAGGTTGACCTAGGGTAGTTTGAATTACACTCATTCGAATTATAAGGGATGCAATTCGAATTATACTAAAAAAACAAAATTATCTAGAATATTGGACCAGCTCAATGTTAATCAGAATTAATATTTCTATTATAAAATATAAAAAAATTAATTCTAAAAATAATCATGTTATTTTTTAGGATTTAATTTTTTTATTGTGTTTTCATAAAGTTTGCACAAAATTCACCTATCACATTAACTAAACTTATTTATTTACGTAAAGTTTGTTTATGAACTCAGCAAACTTGTTTACATTTTAATACGATTTAAATTGTATTAGTATATTTTTATTTTTAATCAATTTAATTTTATTTAAATAATTAGATTTTTAAATTATAAATTTTGTATTAGTTTGTAATTTAAAATTTAAATAGATATAATTTAAATTAATGATTTATAGAATTGTATGTATTCGTATTATTGTACTCATATAATTAATTATATTTATTTGATTTTAAAAAAATAATTGTTAATTTTTAACTAACAAATAAATACACTTATATTATTTTTAAATTAAAATTTTTTAAATAAATGTACTCTTATTATTTTAATTTTTTAATTTAAATAAACATATTTGTATTATTTTAAATAAAATTAAAAATTAATATAAGTAAGTTTATTTAAAATTTAAAATTTTAATATTTTAAATAAACATACTCTTATTATTTTAAAATTTTTAAATTTAAATAAACGTATTCATATTATTTTAAATAAGTATATTCTTTTAATTTAAAAATAATATGAATATATTTAAATAAAAAATTAACACGGTTATTTTTTTAAAATCGAATAAATATAATTAATCATATGAGTACAATAATACGAATACATATAATTTTATAAATTATTAATTTAAATTATATCTATTTAAATTTTAAATTACAAATTAATACAAATTTTATAATTTAAAAATTTAATTATTTAAATAAAATAAAATTAATTAAAATTTATAAAAATATACTAATACAATTTAAATCGTATTAAAATGTAAATAAGTTTGTTGAGTTTATAAACAAATTTTACGTAAATAAATAAGTTTAGTCAATGTGATAGGTGAATTTTGTATTTATATTACTCCATGCATATATATAAAATTTTTCTCTTCATAAACCGTGGCAAGTAATAAAGGTTTTTGTATTTACATATCTCTTCATAAACTGTGAAAGTAACAAGATTTTATGATCAAAGTTCTCTCTTCATAAATCGTGCTCAGTTACCACGGTTTATGCTCATGTTGGTCACTTCATAAACCGTGCTTACCTGCCACGGTTTATGTGTAAAAAGTAAAATGTGGTAACTTACTACGATTTTTTGGTGACATAACTTACTACGGTTTACGTAATTATAAATCATGACACGCAAATAAAGGAATTGCAATGGTTACATTTGAGTAAAATTTTTCATTTTTCTCTTAACCATTTTATTTAGGTAAATTATCCATAAAGATTATTAATTAAAACATAAAAATATAACATTTTATTATTAATTTAAAAAATACATTTTTTTCAGAGGTCTAGGCCCACAGAAAAGACCCGACCCAATCCAATCAGCTTTCCCTTCCCCAACCCGTTTCCCCCTTCGATTCCACCTCCATTGCAGCCGCTAATACAAAGTTCTTCTTGGCAATGCCGTTTCTCACAATAGCATCTTCTTCATGTCGCTGTGACTTGGAAACGGCTATGTCCTGTCTTCTTTCTCCCTTCGCAGATCAATTTCTGCGGCCATCGAAGATCTGCAAGGTTCACTCGGTGCCGTTGGTGCACGAAATTGTGATCATCAATGGCGCCATCAACATGGTACGCTCAATTGCAATCTCAACTCTTTATCACAACTTCGCACAACTAACCAGCAAGTGCACTGGGTCGTCCAAGTAATAAACCTTACGCGAGTAAGGGTCGATCCCATGGAGATTGTTGGTATGAAGCAAGCTATGGTCATCTTGTAAATCTCAGTCAGGCAGATTCAAATGGTTATGGATGATTTATGAATAAAGCATAAAATAAAGATAGAGATACTTATGTAGTTCATTGGTGAGAATTTCAGATAAGCGTATGGAGATGCTTTGTCCCTTCCGTCTCTCTGCTTTTCTACTGTCTTCATCCAATCCTTCTTACTCCTTTCCATGGCAAGCTGTATGTTGGGCATCACCGTTGTCAATGGCTACAGTCCCGTCCTCTCAGTGAAAATGTTCAACGCGCTCTGTCACAGCACGGCTAATCAGCTGTCGGTTCTCGATCATGTCGGAATAGAATCCAGTGATTCTTTTGCGTCTGTTACTAACGCCCCACAATCGCGAGTTTGAAGCTCGTCACAGTCATTCAATTCTTGAATCCTACTCAGAATACCACTGACAAGGTTTAGACCTTCTGGATTCTCTTGAATGCCGCCATCAATTCTAGCTTATACCACGAAGATTCTGATTAAGGAATCCAAGAGATAAACATTCAAGCCTTATTTGCTTGTAGAACGGAAGTGGTTGTCAGGCACGCGTTCATAAGTGAGAATGATGATGAGCGTCACATAATCATCACATTCATCATGTTCTTGGGTGCAAATGAATATCTTAGAACAAGAATGAGCTGAATTGAATAGAAGAACAATAGTAATTGCATTAATACTCGAGGTACAGCAGAGCTCCACACCTTAATCTATGGTGTGTAGAAACTCCACCGTTGAAAATACATAAGAACAAGGTCTAGGCATGGCCGAATGGCCAGCCTCCAATGATCTAAGAACTAGACGTCCAAAGATGATCCTAAGATCTAAAGTGATCAAAAGATGAAAATACAATAGTAAAAGGTCCTATTTATAGAGAACTAGTAGCTTAGGGTTTACAAAGATGAGTAAATGACATAAAAATCCACTTCCGGGCCCACTTAGTGTGTGCTTGGGCTGAGCATTGAAGCTTTCATGTGTAGAGACTTTTCTTGGAGTTAAACGCCAGCTTTTGTGCCAGTTTGGGCGTTTAACTCCCATTCTTGTACCAGTTCCGGCGTTAAACGCCAAAATTCTTGAGTTGACTTGGAACGCCTGTTTGGGCCATCAAATCTCGGGCAAAGTATGGACTATTATACATTGCTGGAAAGCCCAAGATGTCTACTTTTCAACGCAATTGAGAGCGCGCCAATTGGGCTTCTGTAGCTCCAGAAAATCCACTTTGAGTGCAGGGAGGTCAGAATCCAACCGCATCTGCAGTCCTTTTCAGCCTCTGAATCAGATTTTTGCTCAGGTCCCTCAATTTCAGCCAGAAAATACCTAAAATCACAGAAAAACACACAAACTCATAGTAAAGTCCAGAAAAGTGAATTTTAACTAAAAACTAATAAAAATATAATAAAAAGTAACTAAAACATACTAAAAACATACTAAAAACAATGCCAAAAAGCGTATAAATTATCCGCTCATCACAACACCAAACTTAAATTGTTGCTTGTCCCCAAGCAACTGAAAATCAAATAAGATAAAAAGAAGAGAATATGCAATGAATTCCAAAAATATCTATGAAGATCAGTATTAATTAGATGAGCGGGGCTTTTAGCTTTTTGCCTCTGAACAGTTTTGGCATCTCACTCTATCCTTTGAAATTCAGAATGATTGGCTTCTTTAGGAACTCAGAATTCAGATAGTGTTATTGACTCTCTTAGTTAAGTATGATGATTCTTGAACACAGCTACTTTATGAGTCTTGGCTGTGGCCCAAAGCACTCTGTCTTCCAGTATTACCACCGGATACATACATGCCACAGACACATAACTGGGTGAACCTTTTCAGATTGTGACTCAGCTTTGCTAGAGTCCCCAATTAGAGGTGTCCAGGGTTCTTAAGCACACTCTTTTTGCCTTGGATCAAAAAAATTTTTTTTTTGAATTCACTGCTTTTTCTTGCTTTAAGAATAATTTTTATGATTTTTCAGATCCTCAGTAACATGTCTCCTTTTTTCATCATTCTTTCAAGAGCCAACATTCATGAACAACAAATTCAAAAGACATATGCACTGTTCAAGCATACATTCAGAAGTCAAAGTATTGCCACCACATCAAAATAATTAATCTGTTATAAAATTCAAAATTCATGCAATTCTTCTCTTTTTCAATTAAGAACATTTTTCATTTAAGAAAGGTGATGGATTCATAGGACATTCATAACTTTAAGGCATAGACACTAAGACACTAATGATCATAAAACACAAACATAAATAAACATAAGCATAAAAATTCGAAAAACAGAAGAATAAAGAACAAGGAGATTAAAGAACGGGTCCACCTTAGTAATGGCGGCTTGTTCTTCCTCTTGAAGATCTTATGGAGTGCTTGAGCTCCTCAGTGTCTTTTCCTTGCCTTTGTTGCTCCTCTCTCATGATTCCTTGATCTTCTCTAATTTCATGGAGGAGGATGGAATGTTCTTGGTGCTCCACCCTTAGTTGTCCCATATTGGAACTCAATTCTCCTAGGGAGGTGTTGATTTGCTCCCATTAGTTTTGTGGAGGAAAGTGCATCCCTTGAGGCATCTCAAGGATTTCATGATGAGGAATTTCCTCATGCTCATGTCTATGACCTGTTTGCATTGAGCTCCTTCCACACAGATATCCATGAGGACTTGGTCCAACTTTTGATTAAAGTTGAACTTTTTTGAGTTTGAAAAGGGACCTCGGGGATCACCTTCTTCTTGGCCACAACTTCATAGAAGTGGTCTTGATGCACCCTTGAGATGAATCTCTCCATCTCTCATGACTCGGAGGTGGAGGCTTTTGCCTTTCCTTTCCTCTTTCTAGAGGTTTCTCCGGCCTTAGGTGCTATAAATGGTTATGGAAAAACAAAAAGCAATGCTTTTACCACACCAAACTTAGAAGGTTTTCTCGTCCTCGAGCAAAAGAAGAAAGAAGGACGGAGAAGAAGAAGAAAATGGAGGAGATGGAGAAGTGGGAGTGATTCGGCCAAGGGGGAGAAGTAGTGTGTATGATGTGTGAAAATGAGGGGGTGAAGATGGTTTATATAAGGGTGGAGAGGGGGGTTATGGTTCGGCCATTATGGGTGAGTTTGGGAGGGAAAGTGGTTTGAATTTGAATGGTGAGGTAGGTGGGGTTTTATGAAGGATGGATGTGAGTGGTGAAGAGAATGGTGGGATTTGATAGGTGAGAGATTTTTGGGGAAGAGGTATTGAGGTGATTGGTGAATGGGTGAAGAAGAGAGAGAGTGGTGGGGTAGGTGGGGATCCTGTGGGGTCCACAGATCCTGAGGTGTCAAGGATAATGCATCCCTGCACCAAGTGGCGAGCAAAAATGCTCCTTCTGCCAATCCTGGTGTTAAACGCCAGGCTGCTGCCCTTTTCTGGCGTTAAACGCCAGTCTGGTGCCCCTTTCTGGCGTTAAACGCCAGTATGGTGTCCCTTTCTGGCGTTAAACGCCCAGAATGGTGCCAGACTGGGCGTTAAATGCCCATTTGCTGCCCTTACTGGCGTTTAAACGCCAGCAAGTTTTTCCTCCAGGGTGTGCTGCTTTCTTTCTATTTTTCATTCTGTTTTTGCTTTTTCAATTATTTTTGTGACTTCACATGATCATCAACCTATAGAAAACATAAAATAACAATGGAAAATAGATAAATATAACATTGGATTGCCTCCCAACAAGCGCTTCTTTAATGTCAGTAGCTTGACAGTGGTCTCTCATGGAGCCTCACAGATGTTCAGAGCAATGTTGGAACCTCCCAACACCAAACTTAGAGTTTGAATGTGGGGGTTCAACATCAAACTTAGAATTTGGTTGTGGCCTCCCAACACCAAACTTAGAGTTTGACTGTGGGGGCTCTGTTTGACTCTGTTTTGAGAGAAGCTCTTCATGCTTCCTCTCTATAGTTACAGAGGGATATCCTTGAGCCTTAAACACAAGGGATTCTTCATTCACTTGAATGATCAATTCTCCTCTGTCAACATCAATCACAGCCTTTGCTGTGGCTAGGAAGGGTCTGCCAAGGATGATGGATTCATCCATGCACTTCCCAGTCTCTAGGACTATGAAATCAGCAGGGATGTAGTGGTCTTCAACCTTTACCAAGACATCCTCTACAAGTCCATAAGCCTGTTTTCTCGAATTGTCTGCCATCTCTAGTGAGATTCTTGCAGCTTGTACCTCAAGGATCCCTAGCTTCTCCATTACAGAGAGAGGCATAAGGTTTATATTTGACCCTAGGTCACACAGAGCCTTCTCAAAGGTCATGATGCCTATGGTACAAGGTATTGAGAACTTCCCAGGATCCTGTCTCTTTTGAGGTAATATCTGCCTAGTCAAGTCATCCAGTTCTTTGGTGAGCAAAGGAGGTTCATCCTCCCAAGTCTCATTACCAAATAACTTGTCATTTAGCTTCATGATTGCTCCAAAGTACTTGGCAACTTGCTCTTCAGTGACATCTTCATCCTCTTCAGAGGAAGAATACTCATCAGAGCTCATGAATGGCAGAAGTAAATCCAATGGAATCTCTATGGTCTCAGTGTGAGCCTTAGATTCTCATGGTTCCTCATTAGGAAACTCATTGGAGACCAGTGGACGTCCATTGAGGTTTTTCTCAGTGGCGATCACTGCCTCTTCCTCCTCTCCAAATTCGGCCATGTTGATGGCCTTGCACTCTCCTTTTGGATTCTCTTCTGTATTCCTTGGAAGAGTACTAGGAGGGAGTTCAGTAACTTTCTTACTCAACTGACCCACTTGTGCCTCCAAGTTTTTGATGGAGGACCTTGTTTCAGTCATGAAACTTTGAGTGGTTTTGATTAGATCAGAGACCATGGTTGCTAAGTCAGAGTAGCTCTGCTTAGAATTCTCTGTCTGTTGCTGAGAAGATGATGGAAAAGGCTTGCCATTGCCAAACCTGTTTCTTCCACCATTATTGTTGTTGAAACCTTGTTGAGGTCTCTGTTGATCCTTCCATGAGAGATTTGGATGATTTCTCCATGAAGGATTATAGGTGTTTCCATAGGGTTCTCCCATGTAATTCACCTCTTCCATTGAAGGGTTCTCAGGATCATAAGCTTCTTCTTCAGATGAAGCGTCCTTAGTACTGCCTGGTGTAGCTTGCATTTCAGACAGACTTTGAGAAATCATATTGACTTGTTGAGTCAATATTTTGTTCTGAGCCAATATGGCATTCAGAGTATCAATCTCAAGAACTCCTTTCTTCTGATTCGTCCCATTGTTCACAGTATTCCTTTCAAAAGTGTAGATGAATTGGTTATTTGCAACCATTTCAATGAGTTCTTGAACTTCTGCAGGCGTCTTCTTCAGATGAAGAGATCCTCCAGCAGAGCTGTCTAATGACATCTTGGACAGTTCAGACAGACCATCATAGAAGATACCTATGATGCTTCATTCAGAAAGCATGTCAGAAGGACACTTTCTGATCAATTGTTTGTATCTTTCCCAAGCTTCATAGAGGGATTCACCTTCCTTCTGTCTTAAGGTTTGGACTTCCACTCTAAGCTTACTCAATTTTTGAGGTGGAAAGAACTTTGCCAAGAAGGCATTGACTAGCTTTTTCCAAGAGTTCAGGCTTTCTTTAGGTTGTGAGTCCAACCATATCCTAGCTCTGTCTCTTACAGCAAAAGGGAATAGCATAAGTTTGTAGACCTCAGGGTCAACCCCATTGGTCTTGACAGTGTCACAGATTTGCAAGAATTCAGCTAAAAACTGCTGAGGATCTTCCAATGGAAGTCCATGGAACTTGCAATTCTGTTGCATTAGAGAAACTAATTGAGGCTTAAGCTCAAAGTTGTTTGCTCCAATGGCAGGGATAGAGATGCTTCTCCCATAGTAGTCGGGAGTAGCTGCAGTAAAGTCACCAAGCACCTTCCTTGCATTGTTGGCATTGTTGTTGTTTTCGGCTGCCATGGCTTCTTCTTGTTTGAAGAGCTCTGTTAGGTCCTCTACAGAGACTTGTGTTTTTGCTTCTCTTAGCTTTCGCTTCAAGGTCCTTTCAGGTTCAGGGTCAGCCTCAACAAGAATGCTTTTGTCTTTGCTCCTGCTCATATGAAAGAGAAGAGAACAAGAAAATATGGAATCCTCTATGTCACAGTATAGAGATTCCTTGAGGTGTCAGAGGAAAAGAAAAATAGAAGGAAGAGGTAGAAGAATTCGAACTTACCAAGAAAGATAGAGTTCGAATTGTGCATTGAGGAGTAGTGTTAGTCCATAAATAGAAGGATGTGAGAAGAGGGGAAGAAATTTTCAAAAATTAAAATAAATTTTGAAAAATGGTAATTGATTTTCGAAAAATAAGATTGGGAAAGAAATAAAGTGATTTTTGAAAAAGATTTTGAAATTAGAAATAAAAAATATATGATTGAAAAATTAATTTTGAAAAAAGTGTGATAAAAAGATATGATTGAAAAGATATAGTTTTAAAAAGATATGATTGAGAAGATATGATTTGAAAAATAATTTAAAAAGATTTGATTTTGAAAATTAATGACTTGGCTAACAAAAAATTTAAAAGATATGATTCAGACATTAAACCTTTCTCAACAGAAAAGGCAACATAATTGAAATGTTGAATCAAATTATTAATTGTTAGCAAGTATTTTTGAAAAATGGAAAGAAATTGATTTTGAAAATATATGATTGAAAAGATATGATTTGAAAAAGATTTGATTTTGAAAAATTATGAAAACTTGAAAAAATTTTGAATTAAAAACAAAATCTTCCCTCTTGTGCCATCTTGGCGTTAAACGCCCAGAATGGTATCCATTATGGCGTTTAACGCCCAAAATGCTACCCTTTTGGGCGTTAAACGCCCAGCCAGGTACCCTGGTTGGCGTTTAAACGCCAGTTTTCCTTCCTCACTGGGCGTTTTGAACGCCCAGCTTTTTCTGTGTAATTCCTCTGCTGAATGTTCTGAATCTACAATTCTCTGTATTATTGACTTGAAAAGACACAAATTAAAAATTTTTTTAAATTTTTTAATGATGAGGAATAATCAAAATGCAACTAAAATCAAATAAACAATGCATGCAAGACACCAAACTTAGAAGTTTGTATACTATTGACACTAACAAATTGAGAATGCATATGAGAAACAACAAAACACTCAAGACAAGAGAATTTAAAGATCAGAACAAGGAAATCATCAAGAACAACTTGAAGATTAATGAAGACACATGAATGAATTCGAAAAATGCAAGAAAAACAGAAACATGCAATTGACACCAAACTTAAAATGAGACACTAGACTCAACAAGAAACATAAAATATTTTTTATTTTTATGCTTTTGTAATTTTTTTGGATTTTTTTGAAAATTGAGTGAAAAAGAAAATAAGGATATCAAAATTCTTAATGAGAATTCCAGGAATCATGCAATGTTAGTCTAAAGCTTTAGTCTAAAGAAATTAGACATGGCTAGCTAAGCTTCAGCAGGACATTACATTCAAGAGCTAAATTGATGAGAATCAATCAGCTTTGGTGATGATAAAAATATCACCTTGAAACACTAGAATTCATTCTTAAGAACTCTGAAGAAAAAATACCTAAGCTAAGCAACAAGATGAACCGTCAGTTGTCCAAACTCAAACAATCCCCGGCAACGGCGCCAAAAAATTGGTGCACGAAATTGTGATCATCAATGGCGCCATCAACATGGTACGCTCAATTGCAATCTCAACTCTTTATCACAACTTCGCACAACTAACCAGCAAGTGCACTGGGTCGTCCAAGTAATAAACCTTACGCGAGTAAGGGTCGATCCCACGGAGATTGTTGGTATGAAGCAAGCTATGGTCATCTTGTAAATCTCAGTCAAGCAGATTCAAATGGTTATGGATGATTTATGAATAAAGCATAAAATAAAGATAGAGATACTTATGTAGTTCATTGGTGAGAATTTCAGATAAGCGTATGGAGATGCTTTGTCCCTTCCGTCTCTCTGCTTTCCTACTGTCTTCATCCAATCCTTCTTACTCCTTTCTATGGCAAGCTGTATGTTGGGCATCACCGTTATCAATGGCTACAGTCCTGTCCTCTCAGTGAAAATGTTCAACGCGTTCTGTTACAGCACGGCTAATCAGCTGTCGGTTCTCGATCATGTCGGAATAGAATCCAATGATTCTTTTGCGTCTGTCACTAACGCCCCACAATCGCGAGTTTGAAGCTCATCACAGTCATTCAATCCTTGAATCCTACTCAGAATACCACTGACAAGGTTTAGACCTTCCGGATTCTCTTGAATGCCGCCATCAATTCTAGCTTATACCACGAAGATTCTGATTAAGGAATCCAAGAGATAAACACTCAAGCCTTATTTGCTTGTAGAACGGAAGTGGTTGTCAGGCACGCGTTCATAAGTGAGAATGATGATGAGCGTCACATAATCATCACATTCATCATGTTCTTGGGTGCAAATGAATATCTTAGAACAAGAATGAGCTGAATTGAATAGAAGAACAATAGTAATTGCATTAATACTCGAGGTACAGCAGAGCTCCACACCTTAATCTATGGTGTGTAGAAACTCCACCGTTGAAAATACATAAGAACAAGGTCTAGGCATGGCCGAATGGCCAGCCTCCAATGATCTAAGAACTAGACGTCCAAAGATGATCCTAAGATCTAAAGTGATCAAAAGATGAAAATACAATAGCAAAAGGTCCTATTTGTAGAGAACTAGTAGCTTAGGGTTTACAAAGATGAGTAAATGACATAAAAATCCACTTCCGGGCCCACTTGGTGTGTGCTTGGGCTGAGCATTGAAGCTTTCATGTGTAGAGACTTTTCTTGGAGTTAAACACCAGCTTTTGTGCCAGTTTGGGCGTTTAACTCCCATTCTTGTGCCAGTTCCGGCGTTAAATGCCAGAATTCTTGAGTTGACTTGGAACGCCTGTTTGGGCCATCAAATCTCGGGCAAAGTATGGAATATTATACATTGCTGGAAAGCCCAGGATGTCTACTTTTCAATGTAATTGAGAGCGCGCCAATTGGGCTTCTGTAGCTCCAGAAAATCCACTTTGAGTGCAGGGAGGTCAGAATCCAACAACATCTGCAGTTCTTTTCAGCCTCTGAATCAGATTTTTGCTCAGGTCTCTCAATTTCAGCCAGAAAATACCTGAAATCACAGAAAAACACACAAACTCATAGTAAAGTCCAGAAAAGTGAATTTTAACTAAAAACTAATAAAAATATAATAAAAACTAACTAAAACATACTAAAAACATACTAAAAACAATGCCAAAAAGTGTATAAATTATCCACTCATCAGCCGTCGTTGTTACTGTTCAAGACCGTGAGACACCTCCGCTGTTCGAACTTCCATCCTCCGACCCTATCAGCGCAAGGAGCTTAGAAAAAAACAAATTTAAACCAGTAAAATATTATTTTAATTTCAAACCAATCCAAGACGTACACTCATTAGCAGGAGAAACAAGGAGAGAGGCTCGTCCTAGTTTATTAGTAAGTGACGCAATACAACAAACGTACGGGAGTTTGCCTTTTCAGATGAATTCCAACCGTTATTTTTTTAGGATTTTTTTTCTAAAAATTATTTGCCATTTTCCCTAGGACTGTGCTAGTAGTAACATTAAGGAAAGAATACGCTAATATACAACAACAAAGTCTTGTCCCACTAAGTGGGGTCGGTTACATGAATCAAACGATGCCATTGTGCTCTGTCATGTATCATGTCTACAGAGAGACCGTTTACATGTAGATCTCGTTTGACCACCTCATGGATGGTCTTCTTAGGTCTTCCTCTGCCTTTCGCCCTTTGTCCATCTTCCATCTTATCCACCCTCCTGACTGGATGTTCTATCGGTCTTCTTCTCACATGTTCAAACCATCTGAGACGCGATTCAACCATCTTTTCCACAATGGGTGCTACTCCAACTCTCTCCCTTATATCTTCATTCCCTATTTTATCCAATCGCGTATGACCACTCATCCATCTCAACATCTTCATCTCTGCCACACTCAGCTTATGTTCGTGCTCCCCTTTAGCCGCCCAACACTCCATACCATACAGCATAACTGGTCTTATAGCGGTGCGATAGAATTTACCTTTAAGTTTTAGAGGCACTTTTTTGTCGCATATAAAATCAGATGCACTCTGCTATTTTGACCAACCTGCTTGGATCCTATGATTTACATCCTGTTCAATCTCTCCATTATCCTGTATGATGCACCCAAGATACTTAAAATTTTTAACTTTTCGTAGGATGTTTTCTCCAATCTTCACCTCTATATTGGGATTTTCTCTTCTCAGACTGAACTTACATTCCATATATTCCGTCTTGCTACGGCTTATGCGCAGACCATACACTTCTAAAGCTTCTCTCCATAACTCCAACTTCTTATTTAGGTCTTCCTTTGACTCTCCCATAAGGACGATATCATCGCAAAAAGCATGCACCATGGCACAGGCTCTTGGATGTGCTCTGTGAGTACTTCCAAGACTAATGTGAAAAGGTATGGACTTAAGGATGATCCCCGGTGCAATCCTATACCAATAGAAAATTTCTCTGTCACACCACCTTGAGTCTTCACACTAGTTATGGCCCCATCATACATGTCTTTAATTGCCCGAATATATGCGATCCTTACTCTCCTCTTTTCTAAAACCTTCCATAAGACCTCCCTTGGTACCCTATCATACGCTTTTTCCAAATCAATAAACACCATATGTAGATCCCTTTTATTACTACGATACCTCTCTATTATCCTTCTTAATAAGTATATCGCTTCAGTGGTAGATCTGCCTGGCATAAATCCAAATTGGTTCTCTGTTACTTGTGTCTCTTTTCTCAACCTCCGTTCTATCACCCTTTCCCATAACTTCATAGTATGACTGACAAACCCCATTTTGAGGGTTTATCCTGTGCCAATTTCAAAGGGTTTATCAATGATTTCACACATTTTCTGCATGAAAATATAAGGATTTGCATTCCTTTCCTAGTTTTGCCTCATAAAGGAAAACATGTTTATTTTGCACTAAAATAGACACATTTCTAATCTCTTCTTGATGCCATTCGATGCCGTGACTTGTGTGCTAAGTGGTTTCAGGGTATAGAGTAGGAATGGACAGGAAAAGATAAGGAAGAAGGGTGCAAGGAAAGGAAGCATGAGAATTGAAGCTTTGAAAATTTCCGCATGGGCGCGCGCGCGCACCTGACGCGTCCGCGCGGATGAGAGCAATGTGAAGCCGAGGCTAAAAGCCAAACCACGAGCCGACTAGAGTAGCGGCTGAGCCAGGATCTTCATGGACGCGTACGCGTACACTCCGCTTCCGCGCACACTCCAGAGCCGCATCCAGGGCGCGTACGCGTACCTTGCGCGTGCGCGCCGATGTTCGAAAATGATTTTTTTAAAAGTCACGTGACTTAGGCGTGGAGTTGGTTAGAGATCCCAACTTTTGAGGAGTGCTTTGGCGGGAAAAGACTTAAGAGGACCAAGGGGGCAAAGATTGAGGGGACTTAGTTCATTTTTAGTTTGAGGAGATTTTTTTTGGGGAGTTAGTTACATTGTTAGAGAGAGAGACTCCAACTTCTCTCTAGATTCATCCACTTCTCTCAAGTTTTCACTAGGGTTCTTCCTCATCAAAATTTTGGTGAGATCCATTGCAACTTTCACTTCACCTTGTTCATGTAATAGGTTTTCTCTTCCAATTTCAAGTTGTAGTTGTAATGGCTAACATCCCTTAGATCTAGGATTCAACTCTATGAATTTTGGATTTCATTGATATTTGAGGTTGTGATCTTCATTGTTGCTTTTTAATACTTGTTGCTAATTCCTTGTGTTGCAATATTTTCTTAATTCTACTTTTCTCTTCATTTCACTATGACTCTCCTTTTTGCTCATCACATGTTTGATAAAATGTCAATGCTAGCTATGGAGTAGAATTTCTATACTTGGCATAGGGTTTGGTCATTGGAATGAATTGAATAGTTATATCAAGGGTTGATTTGGAGTTAGAGCTTGCCAATTGCCTTGGAGTGCACTAAAACTAGATTCCCATGAGGTGAAGCTAGGACTTGTGACTCAAGTTAATTGTTTTCATTTAACTTTCTTCTATACTTAGGGGATGACTAAATGAAGTAAGTCCTAATTGTTGTCAACATTGAGTGAACTATAAGGATAAAGATTTCTAATGCCAACCCTAAGTCAAGTCCTTTTGATAATTGATTGTTTGTTTCTCATTACTTGCTAAGACCTTTAAAGAACTCAACAAAGCTTACTAAAGCAATAAGATGCATACTTTGGCAATTCCAAGGGAGAACGACTCGGGAGATTAATACTCTCGGTTATAGATTGTAGATTTGTTTGATGATGGATTTTGTGTTGGTTTAGACTATACTACGATTGATCACTTGATAAATTCTATACCGACAAAAATTCATTTGTCAAAATGGCGCCGTTGCCGGGAAATTTGCTTTGTGTGCCATGTTATTGTTTGGATTAAGCATGTATAGATGTACATAGTTGCATTCCATTGTGAATAATTCAAGTGACTAACCCCTCATTCATTACAATGAATTCCATTTTCCCTTCATTGCATGACGCGTTCACAACCAAATCCGAGCTTAGTCCCTTTTGATCCGGAAATAGAACGAACTTTGCTTCATATTAGACAAGCTCGGAGGCGGCTTAAGTTTGGAAAAGGGGAAGAGGCTTTCACCACCTCAATCACCTTACTAGAAGTGAACATTGAACCGTCACTCAAAGAAGGCACTAATTCTACTCCCATCAATCTCACTAATAATTCTTTTTTTGCTTTAGGTACTAATACTATGGATGCTCCGAGGAGAGTTACCATCAAGGAAGCGGGTGCACCAGATTATGTCCTTCAACCCCTTCACGTAACTCATCCCAATTTGAATGCTAACTTTGAATTGAAGACCGCTTTGATCAACCTCCTACCTAAGTTTCATGGGCTTCCCGCACAAGATCTTATTAGACATCTCAAGGACTTCCATCGCATATGTTCAACTACTAGACGGGAAGGGTCCGATGAAGTTGCTATATGGTTGTTTGCTTTCCCTTTCTCTCTTGAGGACAAGGCTAAAGAATGGTTCTACACCCTCTCTAGTGAAGTTACCTCCGATTGGGACCTACTTAGAAGGGGATTCTTGGATAAATTCCTACCTCCGGAGAAGATGGATAGGCTAAGAAAGGAAATGTCTTGTATTGTGCAAGGTGAAACGGAACCACTCTATGAGTATTGGGAACGGTTTCGCAAACTACTAGATGCATGCCCAAATCACATGATTGATACTCAAGTATTGCTTGGATACATATGTCAAGGGATGCGAGAGCAAGATAGAACACTCTTGGACACTTCTAGCAATGGTTCTTTGTCCAAATATAAAACCGCGGAGGAGGCATGGCAGCTTATTATTGACTTGGCCGAATCCAATCAACATATGAGGCGAAGAGTCAACCGTCCAAGGACCGTGAATGAGGTATCAACTAGTAGTGAAACCACCGCTCTAACTCAATCCTTGAATGAGATGACATCTATCTTGAAGCAACTCCAATTGAACCAACAACAACCACAACCTCAATCATATCAACAACAACACCCTCCACCACCTCAACAACATAATCAACAATTGGTTCCTCAAAGAGTATGTGGTATTTGCTCTTGCTACTCTCACTACACGGATGAGTGCCCAAGCCTTCAAGAAGACAATACCTTGGCGGCTACCCACAATTTCTATGATCGCCCCAACCAAGGATACTACCAAGGTGGTAATCCTAACCAAGGGTACTCTTATCAAGGAGGAGGAAGCCACAACCAAGGAAGTGGACACAATAACCAAAATTGGAGAGACAACTATCAACAAGGGAATAGGGACAACAACAACAATGGAGGAGGTCAAAGATGGGGTAACAATTCACAAAACTTTTCACAAAACCGACCATACAACTCACAAAATCAACCATACAATCAACAAAACTCACAAAGAAACTACCAAACATATCAACCACCACATCAAAGACCACCACCCAACCAATCACAAGCTCCTCAACTCACATACGCAACCACTCCCTCTAACCAAGATGAAAACACTCCGCACCATTATCCAAGGCCAAAAGGAATTACAAAACACACTTGCTTCCGGTCTCACCGGTCTCACCTCTACACTACAAGCTCTTCTTGCACGCATGGATACACCATCAACTCCCGCTCCTCAACCTCCAATCCAAAGTGCCATTCCTTCTCAACCTCAACCAAATCCAAAGGGAGGCATCAATGCCATCACCCTTAGATCCGGTACGCAACTAAAAGGGAAGGAAGCAAATGATTCAAGCCCTATCACAACCGCTCAAGAAGAGGAGAGAGTAAATATAGAAGAAGTAGTGGAAGAGGAGGTACCACAAGCCATAGTTGAGGATGAGGTCCAACCAACAAGAGAGACAACCAAGGCCAAAAGACCCTTGGAAGAAGAAGTTGCTCAACCACTTCCATTCCCAACACTTGCAAAGAAAGCTAAAAAACGCATAGAACTTGACCCCAAAATGGTGGAAGTATTCAAGAAAGTTGAGGTAACCATCCCCCTCTTTGATGCTATCCACCAAGTTCCTAGATATGCTAAATTCCTCAAAGACTTATGCATACATAAGGATAGAATTCTTGAATTGGAAACCATTCCATTGGGGAGCTCTATTTCCGCTTTAATGGGAACACTACCCGAGAAGTGTGATGATCCGGGTCCTTGTATGGTTACTTGCACAATTAATGGAGTTCACTTTAAAGATTGCATGTATGACCTTGGAGCATGCGTCAGCATCATGCCACTTTCCGTCTACCGATTGTTGAACTTACCACAACTAAAGAGGTCGACGGCAAGATTTGTCTTAGCGGACAAAAGCATAATAACCGTAGCGGGTGTTGCGGAAGATGTATTGGTGAATATAAAAGGGTTGGTGTTTCCGATTGACTTCTATGTTCTTGAAATGCCATCAAGCGAAACCGAGAGAGCATCGTCCATCCTACTTGGAAGACCATTCTTGAGAACTTCTAGATTTAAACTTGATGCTTACTCGGGGAATTACTCATTTGAAATAGATGGGAGAATTGTAAGCTTTAGCCTAGAGGAAGCAATGAGGCATCCACCAGAGAACCATTCTTTGTTTCGGTGTGACCCAATCGATAACATAGTGGCCGAAGTACATCTAGCAAAGTTAGATGAGAAGTGTATGGTTGAAGAAGCAAATGAAAAGTCAAGCGAACCAAACACCACACAAACTCAAACCTCAAAGGAAAACAAAAAGATGGAATTGAAGCCACTACCACCCCACTTAAGGTATTCATACCTTGATGAAGCCCAAGAGCTACCCGTGATAATCGCCCAAGAGCTAACCCCTCAACAAGAAGAGAAATTGCTGAATGTCTTGAGAAAAAACAAAAAAGCAATTGGGTGGAGTTTGGCGGATCTAGTGGGAATAAGCCCCAAAGTATGCGAGCACCGCATATTCCTTGAAGAAGGAGCAAGACCGGTCCGGCAACCTCAAAGGAGACTCAATCCAACCATCCTTGAGGTAGTAAAGAAAGAAGTCACCAAGCTACTTGAAGCGGACATCATCTATCCTATCTCGAATAGCGAATGGGTAAGCCCGGTCCAAGTAGTGCCCAAAAAGTCCGGAGTGACAACAATCAAAAATGAAAGTGGTGAACTCATAGCAACAAGAGTACAAAATTCTTGGAGAGTATGCATAGACTACCGGAGATTGAATGCGGCCACAAGAAAAGATCATTTTCCACTACCATTTATTGATCAAATGCTTGATCGATTAGCCGGTAAATCATATTATTGTTTTCTCGATGGCTACTCCGGATACTTCCAAATCCATATTGCTCTAGAAGACCAAGAAAAAACCACATTTACTTGCCCCTTCGGAACGTATGCCTACAAGCGTATGCCATTTGGCCTATGCAATGCACCGGCAACGTTCCAAAGATGCATGATGAGCTTATTTGCGGATTTTCTAGAGCAATCAATGGAAGTTTTCATGGATGATTTTAGTGTGTATGGTGATTCATTTGAGCATTGTCTAGGTAACCTTGAAAAAGTCTTGGAGAGATGCACCAAAACAAACCTTGTTTTGAATTTTGAAAAATGTCATTTCATGGTCAAACAAGGAATTGTTTTGGGACACATAGTATCAAAGGAAGGTATCTCCGTAGATCCGGCAAAGATAAATGTCATATCTAGTTTACCTTACCCCTCCTCCGAGAGGGAAGTCCGTTCTTTTCTTGGACATGCAGGATTTTACCGGAGATTCATCAAGGACTTTAGCAAGGTAGCCCTACCCCTCTCTCGATTACTACAAAAAGATGTCGAATTTGAGCTAAGCAAGGAATGCATGGAAGCATATGACAAACTCAAGGTAGCATTGACACAAGCTCCTATAGTGCGAGGCCCCGATTGGACTCAACCTTTTGAAATCATGTGTGACGCTTCAAACTATGCAATTGGAGCCGCGTTAGCACAACGCGAGGGTAAGATCCCCTATGTCATAGCTTATGCTTCCAAAACATTAGATGGAGCCCAATCCAACTACACTACTACCGAAAAGGAACTACTAGCCATTGTTTTTGCTTTGGACAAGTTCCGAGCTTATCTTCTAGGTTCCAAGGTAGTAGTGTACTCGGATCATGCGGCACTAAAGTATTTGTTGGCCAAGAAGGAATCAAAACCAAGACTAATTCGTTGGGTGCTTTTGTTACAAGAATTTGACTTGGAGATCAAAGATAGGAGTGGTTCCCAAAACCTAGTGGCGGACCATTTGAGCCGCCTTGAACACACAAAAAGCGACACCACTCCTATCAATGATTCCTTTCCGTTAGACACCTTGCACGCAATCTCGGAAGTGATTCCTTGGTATGCCCCAATCGCAAACTATTTGGTTTCACGCACCTTCCCTCCTAATCTTGACAAACACAAAAAGGATAAGCTAAAAAGCGAATCCAAATACTATATTTGGGATGATCCCTATTTGTGGAGATGTGGAGCGGACCAAATAGTGCGACGGTGCATACCCCAAACCGAATTCCAAGCAACCTTGGACGCTTGCCATGCTTCCGAAGGGGGTGGTCACTATGGACCCCAAAGAACGGCAAGAAAGGTCCTTGATTGCGGATTTTGGTGGCCAACCCTTCTCAAAGATGCTTCTTTCTATTGCAAATCTTGCCCCCAATGTATGAGGTTTGGAGATATTTCCAAGAAGGACGAAATCCCCCAACAAAATATGCTTTTTTGTGAAATTTTTGATGTATGGGGAATCGACTTCATGGGACTATTTCCAAACTCCAATGGCTTTCTCTACATCTTGTTAGCCGTCGATTAAGTGTCAAAATGGGTGGAGGCAATCCCCACCCGAACGGATGACGCTAATGTGGTGTATTCTTTTGTGAGGAATAATATCATTTGCCGCTTTGGAGTCCCAAGAGCAATCATAAGTGACCAAGGATCACACTTTTGCAACAAGAAAATAGATGGCCTCATGAGGAAATATGGCATCATCCACAAAGTCGCCACGGCTTATCACCCTCAAACAAACGGCCAAGCCGAAGTCTCAAACCGGGAAATCAAGCATGTTTTGGAAAGGGTTGTGAAACTGAATAGGAAGGATTGGAGCAATAAACTCTCCGATGCACTTTGGGCGTATCGGACGGCCTACAAGACACCGATCGGCATGAGCCCCTTCCGGCTTGTATATGGTAAAGCATGCCACTTACCGGTGGAGATTGAGCACAAAGCATATTGGGCCGTAAAGGAGTGTAATATGAACTTGGGTGGGGCCGGCATAGAAAGAAAGCTTCAATTGGCGGAATTGGAATGTTTGAGACAAGAAGCCTACGACAATGCTAGGCTCTACAAGGAAAAGTTAAAAGCCATCCATGACAAAAACATTAGAAGAAAGGACTTCCAACCCGGTGACTTAGTGCTTCTCTACAATTCAAGGTTGAGACTACTACCCGGAAAGCTAAGATCAAGGTGGGACGGACCATACCAAGTGGAGAAGGTAGAACCTTATGGGGTCTACCACTTGCGCCACCCAACAAGCCCGGACATCTTCAAGGTAAACGGACACCGTCTCAAATTGTATCATGGTGAGCAAAGAAAGAACTCTAAGGAGATTGAAGTGTTCCTCTTGAGGGATGCAACTCTTGAACAAGCACAATAAGCTACTGAAAGTCCAACTTAAGGACGTTAAACAAAAGTGCTAGGTGGGAGACACCCCACCATGGTAAGATCTTCCTTTGAACTTTGTACATAGACACTTGACTGTATGTTTCTTAGATAGATTTTATTGTCAATTCTCCATCAATTGTTCAATTCATTGCTGATGTGCCAAGGAAAATGCCCTGATCTAGTGCTTAGGCAGCTGTGTGGATAGGGGAGGTTGTAATGTCAAAAGTGGTATAGACACATGCATAATTAGGAAAAACAACCCCCTCTGCGCGTGCGCGCGCCTGGCGCGTACGCGTCCTTAAGGTACTCGAAGGTCACCCACGCGAACGCGCACCGTGCGCGCACGCGTAGATCGCAAAACATAGCCCCCATACATTTACCCGAGAGTTATGCCCACACCATGCCAGGACCATGCCAGAAGCACAAGAAGCTCGCGCGTACGCGCACATGGCGCGTCCGCGCCCCTGGGCAAAGTCTGCCAATTGACGCGCAAGCGTGCGATGCGCGCCTGCGCCGATTGCCCTGCTGCACCCTTGGTACATACTCCAGAGAGTTAGGCCACTCTCAGGCCTATACCACGCCACAGGCCCAAAAACCTCTGCCGCGTACGCGCACTTGGCGCGCACGCGTCCTCACACTACAAGCCCAACACACGCGCGCGCGCCATAGCCGCATGCGCACCCTTTGATCCTGCACTCCTCTCTGAGCCATTTCACAGAGAGTTGAGCCCCCTCTGGGCCCCTCCCATGCCTGGGGCGCAACCACGCTGACGCGTGCGCGCACTGTGCGCGCGCGCGCCGAAGGTCCTGCAGCAACTTCTGGTACATATATCAGAGAGTTGTGCCAACCCTGTGCCTCCCTTGTGCCCCCAGCCCAAGCTTATGGGCGCGCGCGCGCGTCCCTCTCCACCTCGTCTCACTGCGCGAGCGCGCACTGTGCGCGCACGCGCGGATGACCAGCGCCCAAAACAAAAAGGGGCACACTCACCCTCCACGTTCACTTCATATTTCCCCTCCCCCTTCTCATACCCTCTAATACACATCCAATTTGAAAAAGAGGCACACCCATTTCTCACCCTAACCCCTCCATTCCCTCTTCTACACTTCACTCTACTACCCTCTACCTTCTCTACCACTCCCCATCAACCCACACCACAACCTCACCTCCCATTTTCCTCATCATCTCACAAGGTAACAAACTAAGCCACCATATCTTGTGGCTCTCACTCATTCAGTTTCAACCTCTTTTACTTAGCTTCTTTCTTCTTTCACTTTAGTTGCTTCTTTAAGAGGTTTTTGTTTTTCTTTTCTCTTCTTTTCCTTTTCTCTCTACCCCTCAACTTAACTCTTCATGAGCATTTAGGTTTCCATTTCACTTGCATTGGTAGATGAGTTGTGTTGCTTGCTTTTCCTACTATTACTGTGCACTGTAATCATTCTTAGTGGATTGTGAACTATTACATTGCTCCCACCATCTTGTATCCACACACTACAACAGGATGCACACCAAGTGTTCGATGAAAGGCATACTTGACTTTTGAGCCCACTTTGACTAAATTGCCTCTCATCTTACCACTTTTAAGCGCATCCTCATTTTCTTTACTTGCTTTCCATTTGTGGCTCTTAAGGGTATATGCTTCTCATGCTCCCTACTTGCATGCCTAAATCACCCTTACACCATATGACTATGTTTGCCTTGCTCTCCTCATGTTATCATAAGTTACATGTTGCAGCTGTCATGTGACAATGATAACTACATTCTATGGCATAACTTTTCTTTACATAATCGCGCTATTTCCGCTTATTTGGATCTAATGTTTTCCCGTTCTCTGTTTTCATAGGATGGTCATCAAGAAGAATAAAGGGAAAGCTCCCAAGAAGCCAACTTCCACTAAAGCGCACCAAGAGCCAACGGCCAAGCCGCTCTTAAGGAAGTCTAAGGGCCCCGTTGACGCTCTTGAGAAGGACAATCCTCCTAAGGATTCGAACAAGTTTCCCAACCGCTATTGCGAACTTGTTTACTCAAGAATGATCGAAAGGAATTATCATCCGGAACCTCTCCTAGTCCTACCAGCTCACCTCCGTCCGGTTGTGATGCCACACATTGAGCAGAGGCAATGGAAGTTCCTCTTGAGGAAACCACAGGAGGCCAACCTCTCATGGGTAGTGGAATTCTACTCCAACTTCCACTCTCCCCTTCTCACATTAATTTTTGTGCGCTGGAAGCAAGTGTCGGTCACGGTGGAAACCATCCAAGAAGTCCTTGGACTTGAACCATCAACGGATGACTATGACGCCTACGAAGAAGTCTTGGCCACATGCGATGACCGCGCATTTGATTGGAGCGCGATCCTCCGCGTCATTGCTCTACCCGACGCATATTGGATTCGGGGGACCATCAAGCAACGACCCAAGGGTTTAGATGTCCGCCACCTCACTCAAGAAGCCACGGCATGGGCCCAAATTCTAGCCCACCATGTGCTCCCAAGTACACATGGGTCATCCATCACCGCCGAGTTGGCCTTATTGATATGGTGCATCTTAACCGAGAAGCCGGTCAACATTTCGCATGTCATCCGCCAATCCATGGGGCGCATTCATGCCAAAGGAAATCTCCCATTCCCCGCTTTGGTGACCGACTTGGTTGCAAAAGCCGGCGTCAACCGAGAGGCTAAGGATAGAAGAACCCCAATCCCGGTCGATGGAGATATAATTCCGACCAAGAGATGCCTCAAGCCTCCGGAAGCCACCAAGGACTTTGGACCACCCCCACCGACTCGCAACACTACCTCTTCATCTACTTCTCAGAAATCGACCGCCCAACGCCTTGAGGACCTTCACAAGAAAGTGGACCGTTATGAGCGGCGTAACCAACGCCGCTATGCTCATGTGAAGAAACTCCTCAGCATAGTCACCCCACCTATGGAGGAACCCGATATCTCCACATCCACCGAAACTTCAAGCGGCGAGAGCTTTGACATCGGAGATGTGGGCCACTCGGAGTTCGACCAACCACTGCGCCTAACCTATAGCACGGAGGACCGTGCTAAGTTTTAAGTGTGGGGAGGTCGGCCGACCGATCTCAATAGGTAACATCTGAATAAATTTGAATACATTAGGATAGGTTGCATGAGTAGGTTTTAGTTGACACCATCTGCATGATAAATTTACTTGGTTGGAACAATGAATTCTTTCTTAAAGAAACCAACACTTTGGGGACAATCATGGGGCACTGCAGAATTTTTAAATGCTTTGATGCCAAAATTGCATGAAGAATTATATTTTGGAACATGGCTTTGAGCTAAAGAACACAAGCAAGTGAGATTTGAGCCTAATGATGTGGTTACATCTTATAACCACTTATTTTTTCCTTCTTGTGTGTATCATTCTCTCCCTATGATTGTAATCTCTGCTTTGTTTCATTCTTTATGTCCATTATTTTGTGTAATCATGCATTTATGTGATTGAGGCCATCGTTTCATTAGCCCACTTACCCAAATAGCCTACCTTTTGTCTTCCATTGTTAACCAATTTGAGCCTACGATTAACCCACTTGTTCTTTAATTTAGCACATTACAAGCCGTAAAGTGGAAAACAATGAAAGTCCTTAATTTGGATCTTTGATTGGCTTAGGCTAGCGTATGTGAGCATCATTCAAGTGTGGAAACTTTGGGACATTGGGGGGGACAAAGGGGTAGTTTTGCTTTGTTATTGGAAATATTAAGGAATTGGGTACATGCCCATGTCTTGATTAAATGTATAGACTTTACGCATTGATGTTCTTGTGCATAAGAAGAAGAAAAAAAAATGAAAAGAGAAAAAAAAAAAAGAAAAGAGATATAACAAAATAATGAAAAAAAAAGAGAAAAAATAATGAAAAAAAAAAGTAAGGAAAAGGAAAGCAATAAAAGGGGCAAAATGCCCAAAGTGAATCAATGCATAATTGCTGGTAAATGAATAGAAAAGACATGAGTATGTGAAAAAGTGAGGAATGGGTAGTTAGATTAGCACTTAATTGTATAGGTCATTATGGAGGTTAGGTGGGAAGGTTTAAGTCCATCAAAGATCCAAGTTTTAAGCCCACTAGTCATATATGATTCTACCTTGACCCTAACCCCATTATAACCTAAGGAGAAGACCTCATGATAGCTGTATGCATGCATGAAATATATGTTGATTGTTAGAAGAAGAACAAATCTTAGAAAGCATGATTAGGGGAGAATTGAGAGAGTTAATCCTAAACACTTGAGCGACTAGAGTGCAAATACTTCCGGTAAGGGTTCGACGCTCAATCCTTTGATTCCCGGCTCTCGCGAGCATTCCTCATGCAAGGTTGCATAAAGTGCATTTGATGCTTAGAATTTGGCAAGATCTATGCATTGACCACCATTGTACCCCATGAGCTTGCACATGTCATAAGGAAGCTGATTTGTTCCCAACCAAGTAGATAACGGCATCAGTTGTAGTTGCATGCATATAAGTAGGTTGCATTTCATGAGTCTTATGCGTTTGTGACCCTCGGTCTTCTATGTTTTCCTTGCATTTTCCTAAGCATGAGGACATGCTAGAATCTAAGTGTGGGGAGGTTGACAAACCCCATTTTGAGGGTTTATCCTGTGCCAATTTCAAAGGGTTTATCAATGATTTCACACATTTTCTGCATGAAAATATAAGGATTTGCATTCCTTTCCTAGTTTTGCCTCATAAAGGAAAACATGTTTATTTTGCACTAAAATAGACACATTTCTAATCTCTTCTTGATGCCATTCGATGCCGTGACTTGTGTGCTAAGTGGTTTCAGGGTATAGAGTAGGAATGGACAGGAAAAGATAAGGAAGAAGGGTGCAAGGAAAGGAAGCATGAGAATTGAAGCTTTGAAAATTTCCGCATGGGCGCGCGCGCGCACCTGACGCGTCCGCGCGGATGAGAGCAATGTGAAGCCGAGGCTAAAAGCCAAACCACGAGCCGACTAGAGTAGCGGCTGAGCCAGGATCTTCATGGACGCGTACGCGTACACTCCGCTTCCGCGCACACTCCAGAGCCGCATCCAGGGCGCGTACGCGTACCTTGCGCGTGCGCGCCGATGTTCGAAAATGATTTTTTTAAAAGTCACGTGACTTAGGCGTGGAGTTGGTTAGAGATCCCAACTTTTGAGGAGTGCTTTGGCGGGAAAAGACTTAAGAGGACCAAGGGGGCAAAGATTGAGGGGACTTAGTTCATTTTTAGTTTGAGGAGATTTTTTTGGGGAGTTAGTTACATTGTTAGAGAGAGAGACTCCAACTTCTCTCTAGATTCATCCACTTCTCTCAAGTTTTCACTAGGGTTCTTCCTCATCAAAATTTTGGTGAGATCCATTGCAACTTTCACTTCACCTTGTTCATGTAATAGGTTTTCTCTTCCAATTTCAAGTTGTAGTTGTAATGGCTAACATCCCTTAGATCTAGGATTCAACTCTATGAATTTTGGATTTCATTGATATTTGAGGTTGTGATCTTCATTGTTGCTTTTTAATACTTGTTGCTAATTCCTTGTGTTGCAATATTTTCTTAATTCTACTTTTCTCTTCATTTCACTATGACCCTCCTTTTTGCTCATCACATGTTTGATAAAATGTCAATGCTAGCTATGGAGTAGAATTTCTATACTTGGCATAGGGTTTGGTCATTGGAATGAATTGAATAGTTATATCAAGGGTTGATTTGGAGTTAGAGCTTGCCAATTGCCTTGGAGTGCACTAAAACTAGATTCCCATGAGGTGAAGCTAGGACTTGTGACTCAAGTTAATTGTTTTCATTTAACTTTCTTCTATACTTAGGGGATGACTAAATGAAGTAAGTCCTAATTGTTGTCAACATTGAGTGAACTATAAGGATAAAGATTTCTAATGCCAACCCTAAGTCAAGTCCTTTTGATAATTGATTGTTTGTTTCTCATTACTTGCTAAGACCTTTAAAGAACTCAACAAAGCTTACTAAAGCAATAAGATGCATACTTTGGCAATTCCAAGGGAGAACGACTCGGGAGATTAATACTCTCGGTTATAGATTGTAGATTTGTTTGATGATGGATTTTGTGTTGGTTTAGACTATACTACGATTGATCACTTGATAAATTCTATACCGACAAAAATTCATTTGTCAATGACTCATAAGCTTAATCCCTCTATAGTTTTTGCAACTTTGTATATCCCCCTTATTCTTGTAGATAGGTACCAAGGTGCTCTTTCTCCACTCATCAGGCATCTTCTTTGACCTTAAAATCTCATTAAAAAGCTTGGTTAATCAGTTGATGCCTTTTTCTCCAAGACCCTTCCAAACCTCAATCGGGATATTATCAGGTCCTACTGCCCTGCCATTTTTTATCTGCTTTAGAGCCTCTTTTACCTCGAATTCTCGAATCCTTCGATAGTAGTCAAAGTTTTGATCTTCTTCCCTTGTGCATAATCGACCAAGACTCGGAAGAGTCTTCTGTCCCTCATTAAATAACTCGTAGAAGTAGCTCTTCCACCTTTCATTAATCTTCTCCTCTTGAACCAACACCTCTCCATCCTTATCCTTTATGCACTTAACCTGATCCAAATCTCTCGTTCTTCTTTCTCGGCTCTTTGCAATTCTATATATACCTTTTTCTCCTTCTTTTGTGCCCAAAGACTGGTAGAGACCCTCATATGCTCTTGTTCTTGCTTCACTTACAGCCACTTTTGTCTCTTTCTTAGCCGCCTTATATTTTTTCCAGTTATCTGCGTTGCGGCATAAAGACCACTCTTTAAAGCATTCCCTTTTTATCTTTATCTTTTCTTGTATACTCGCATTCCACCACCATGACTCCTTGTCTCTTGGTCCTATTCCTTTAGATTCACCAAAACTTTCTTTTGCTGTTCTTCTAATAACTTCTGTCATCTCCCTCCACATCTCTTCTGCGCTTCCATTCCCATTCCACTTTGCCTCTTCTCCTACCTGTCTTAGGAAGCTTCTTTGTTCCTCACCTTTCATCCGCCACCACCTCGTCCTTGGGTTCTTCGTATGATGTCTTTTCCTCAACTTTTGCTCAACGCGAAAATCCATGACGAGCACCCTATGTTGTGTTGTCAAACTCTCTCCTGGGATAATTTTATAGTTAATGCAAAATTTTTGGTCAACTCTCCCCAACAAGAAGAAGTCGATTTGAGAGCTTGTCATGCCACTCTTATAGGTTATAAGATTTTCGTCTCTCTTTTCAAAACATGTATTTACGATGAGAAGATCAAAGGTTGAGGAAAAGTCCAAAATAGTTTTACCCTCGGCATTGATCACCCCGAAACCATGGCCTCCGTGAATACTCCCATATCCAGTCACTTCTCTCCCAACATGGCCATTTAAATCTCCTCCTAAGAAAATCTTATCTCCCAAAGGTATGCCTTGAACCAAACTCTCTAGATCCTCCCAAAACCTTATCTTGTGTTGTTCGTCCGAACCCACTTGCGGTGCATAGGCGCTAATCACATGGAAAGCTCCTCCCTCCACCACAAGTTTGATAGAGATGATCCGATCTCCCACCCTCTTGACATCCACTACATCCTTCTTCCACTACTTATCCACAATTATTCCAACCCCATTCCTATTCTTCACCTTTCCTGTATACCAAAGTTTGAAACCAGAAGTATCCAACTCCATAGCCTTTGCACCAACCCATTTCATTTCTTGTAGGCACATAATGTTAATCTTCCTCCTTGTCATGGTGTCCACCATCTCCATGGACTTTCCTGTTAGAGTGCCTATGTTCCATGTCCCAAATCTCAACCTTCTGTCGCTTCGACCTTTACCTTTTACTTTGTGAACTAGCTTATTTACCCTCGTCCGTTCACGAAAACGCGAGAACCCTTGCTCATTTAACACTACATCCGGGCACCGATGCAGCGGCTCTTGCTTTGACACCGTACTCGAGCCATACGACGCGTTGCTTCCGGGCAACGACTTAGCTTTAGCGCAATAATGTCTTTGATTCATGTCATGGGGGTTCGGCTATATTTTTATGTTGGTTGCTGAAGACCTAACACAACCCTCCTCCTTTATCCGGACTTGGGACCGGCTATGTACCGCAAGTGTAATATAGGCGGAGTTAAAGAATACGCTAATATAACCTGTGAAATTAGAATGGTAGCAAAATCAAAAAATAATACATGTATAATAAATTTGTAATATTTTTTTTAATAAAATAATAAATAATAAAACTTTTCACTTAAATAAACCAAAAAAAACAAGTTGGTATCATAGTTACAAACGTTAGGCTGAATCGGTCGAACCAAAAATTAAAAATGAATTCAATTTAATCTTTAAAATAATAAAGTATCAATCTCTTAAATTAATATCCAGTAAAAAAATTACCATTGATTATTATAATTAGATTTAATTATGATTTGTTTTTAGTTATGGTAGTATGAACAATGTATTAATCAAGAAGTACTTGTTGTATTAGACTCGTGTTGTAATTAAAAGAGATTATGAATTTTAGTAAATTTTATATTTTTAATTTGTGTATTTTTAAAATTTATATTAGAATATAACTATATTTTTGTATATTTATTTATAATTTTATACAGTATTTATCATAATACAATTATTTCCATTCAATTTAATCTTGAACTAATAAAATAATAGTTAAAAATAATTGAATAAAAAATTTTATTTCCAAAATTTTGACTTTTACGCATCTCACTTTATTGAATAAAACACAAATTTCTAAATAACCATTTTAACAAATGATAAAATCATCATAAGTTTTATATGAATAAAACACAAGATGAAGTCATGAATATGGTTTTTCTAAAATAAATAAATAAACAAATATACAATATTATATATTATTTTAATATTAATTAGATTGAAAATTAATAAATGGACAACATTGTTTTGGGTGTCTAATAAATGGACAACATTATTATCAACTTCAAATTTTCTAAATTTAAAAAAAAAGTAACTCTTAACTAAGAACTTGTTACTTATTTTTCATTGTTTGACATTTTATATGAATAATAATACTGTTCATACCCTGGTCCAACGCTAAGGCCCAGGTCCAAACTACAGATCCAACCACAAGGTTGGGCTCCTCAGAACACCGACCTTCTCTTTAGAAGTTGGTTCTCCCCACGACTTGCTCTAAAGAAGTCGGGAGCAAAGATTAGCTGGCAGATAATAACTGCCCCTAAAATCTCTCAACCCACTTCCAAGAGTCATATCGTAACCTCCATAAGATAAAGGGACGGTTATCCACCCTAAAAGGTGGAACTACTCCAACGGTAGTTATTGGTTCACCACTATAAATACACTGACACCCCTCAGGTATCTCTAAGTCCCAATACTCTCTAGACCTGCTCACACCCTTGCTAACTTAGGCATCGGAGTGTCTTTGCAGGCACCACCCCCCATTCTCTCACACTCACAAGTTGGAAGGAGTCTCTAAAGGCGCAAACCCGTTCAAATGCTTCCTCCCTCATACGATTGGGCCAACCCAACGAGTCTAGCCCATTAACCTCCGGTTACCCAACGTAACATTGGTGCCGTTGCTGGGGACCCGAGGGATCAACCAATAATAGCGGACAACTCACCAGAAGATGGTCATACAGCGTCTGATTCCGAGCAAGAAAATCTAAATATCGGAAACAATGACGCAGACTTGACCCTTCATCAAGGAACCAGCGACCAGCATAGAGAAGGCAAATCTGGGCTCAAAAACCCAAAGGTAAACTCCTCGGAAGGACGAGAATCCGGAAAGGAAGGGCCACCCCATGCAACCGAACTAATAGGGCTGGTCCACGGCCACCAAGATCGTCTGGAGCAACTGGAACAAGAACTAGAACGACAATGAGAGGCGGAGCGAAACCTCAGGGAGGAAAAGAGTTGGAAGAAAAACTCTTAAAACTTGAATCCTCCCTCAAAAGCCGGAACTCCCGCAGCGACCGAGAAGAGTCGCCCCTGGGAGGAGAGGAACCGTTTAGTGAGGACATAATGAGGGCGAAAGTTTTAAGAAACTTCAAAAGCCCTGATATGAACCTCTATGACGGAACCACAGACCCGAAGCATCACTTAAGTAATTTCAAAAGTCGAATGTATCTGGCTGATGCTTCTGATGCAACTCGCTGCAAGGCTTTTCCGACCACCCTGTCGAAAGCGGCGATGAAGTGGTTTGATAGCCTCCCTCCAAGGTCGGTTACCAGCTTTGAGGACCTCTCAAGAAAATTCCTACTGCGATTCTCCATCCAGAAGGATAAAGTAAAACACGCACCGAGCCTCCTGGGAGTTAAACAGGAGGTCGGGGAACCTCTGCGTGATTACATGGAAAGGTTCAACAAAGCTTGTTTGGAAATTCAAGACCTGCCCACAGAGGCAGTTATCATGGGATTAGTAAATGGACTTAAAGAGGGCCCCTTCTCTCAGTCCATATCAAAAAGGCACCCGACCTCTTTGAGCGATGTACAGGAGAGAGCAGAAAAGTACATCAACATGGAGGAAAATGCCAAACTACGGGAGCCCAGCTGGCGACTGGGGCCCCCTCACTCAGCAAAAGAAAAAGAAAGGGAGCCTAAGAAAAAGAGCAGGTCGGCCCCGACAGGCCTAGGAGATATCACTCCTACACTCCTCTAAAAGTTTCCCTAGTAGACGTATACAGAGAAATCTGCAACACTGAAAGATTGTTGCCTCCCAGACCCATCAAAAATAAAAAAGGGGGGAGTCGCGGCGACTACTGCGAGTACCATAAGATGTATGGTCACTCAACAAATGATTGCTACGACCTCAAAAATGTGATAGAAAGGTTGGCCAGGGAAGGCCGACTTGATAGATATCTCACGGATAGGTCGGACAATCATGGAAAAAGAAAGCGAGATGATGAAGACAAAAGAGACCCGCCACTACAAACCACCGAGAGACACATACATACAATCTCTGGAGGATTTGTAGGAGGGGGGCTCACTAAATCATCTCGCAAAAGACACCTGAAACGAGTTTATCAAGTTGGAAACGAATCTCCTGATCTCCCAACCATCTCGTTCACCAAAGAGGACGGACATGGGATCGTCTCCGGGCATGACGACCCGGTGGTAATAACCATGATCTTGGCAAATGCCAACTTCCACAGGACCTTGGTGGATCAAGGGAGTTCGGCAGATATACTTTTTAAATCCGCATTCGATAAGTTAGGGTTGGATGAAAGGGAGCTAAAAGCTTACCCGGACACCCTATATGGATTAGGAGACATGCCAATTAAGCCACTGGGATACATCCCCCTTCACACGACCTTCGGAAAGGGAAAAAATTCCAAAACTCTGAGCATTGACTTCATCGTCATTGATGTCGGATCGGCGTATAACGCCTTAATCAGCAGGACTACGTTAAATCGGCTCAGAGCGGTGGTGTCAACCCCTCACCTTTGTATGAAATTCCCAACACCTAAGGGAATAGCGACGGTACGAAGAGACCGAAAATTGGCAAGAAAATGCTACAATGAAAGCTTAAACCTCCGTGGAAAGAGCAAGGAAGTCCACACCATAGAACTCGGGGGAATAAAAGCAAGGGAAGAGCTGCGACCACAACTGGATGGAAGAACCGAAGAGGTTCAAATCGGAAAAGAGGAAGAAAAAAGAACCAACATAGGGGCCAACCTAGACGAAGGTCTGAAACAAAGGCTAATAAAGCTCCTACAATAAAATTCCGACCTCTTCGCTTGGAAAGCTTCCGACATGCCAGGGATAGATCCTCGGCTCATGTCCCACAAACTTTCGGTACACCCCGGATCACGACCCGTTCAGCAGCGCAGGCGTAAGCTCAGTGCAGAACGAGCTCAGGTGATGGAAAAGCAAGTACAAGTCCTCTTGGAAGCCAACTTCATCCGAGAGGTCAAATACCCGGCATGGCTAGCAAATATAGTGCTAGTTAAAAAGTAAAATGGCAAGTGACAGATGTGCGTCGACTATACCGACCTGAATAAAGCATGCCCCAAAGACCTGTATCCACTTCCCAGTATTAACACCCTAGTAGATGCAAGCTCAGGGTATCAATACTTTTCATTTATGGATGCTTACTCGGGATACAACCGAATCCCGATGTTCCAGCCGAATGAGGAAAAAACTTCATTCATCACACCTAGAGCAAAGTACTGCTATGTGGTGATGCCATTTGGGTTAAAAAATGCCGGGGCCACATATCAAAGGTTGAAGAATAAAGTGTTCGCCCCCCACCTTGGGAACTTAATGGAGGTCTATGTAGATGACATGTTGGTAAAAACTAAGGAGGAAACCGACCTCCTGACAGACCTCTCGCAAGTTTTAGACACCGTAAGGTTGCATGTGATGAGACTAAATCCCACAAAATACACCTTCGCGGTGGAGGCGGGAAAGTTTCTAGGGTTTATGCTTACACAAAGGGGAATCGAAGCAAACCCCGATAAGTGTAATGCTATATTGGAAATGAAAAGCCCGACTTGTCTGAAAGAGGTCCAATAATTAAATGGAAGGCTTGCCGCCCTTTCCAGGTTCCTAGCGGGATCAGCACTAAGATCCCTTCCACTATTTTCCCTATTAAGAAAAGGATGCCAGTTCGAATGGACTCCGGAGTGCGAAGAATCTTTTCAGGAGTTCAAAAAGTTCTTGAGCCAGCCTTCAATCCTGACCCGACCCATAGTCGGGGAAGAGCTCGTTCTATACCTGTCAGTAGCAGACAAAGCTATAGCATCAGCTCTAATACGGGAAGATGAAGTCGGGCAATATCCTGTGTACTTCACCAGCAAAGTTCTACAGGGCCCAGAACTAAAGTATCAAAAACTTGGAAAGTTTGCATACTCCTTAGTAGTGGCCTCACGCCGATTACGGCCGTATTTCCAAGCACACACGATAAAAGTCCGAACGAACCAGCCCATAAAGCAGGTCATTCAGAAGACGAACATTGCGGGAAGAATGGTTCAATGGGCAATAGAACTCTCCGAGTTCGACTTGAAATACGAAGTCCGAACGGCAATAAAAGCTCAATTCCTCACCGACTTCCTAGCGGAATACGCGGGAGACCAAGAGGAGAAATCCACTACATGAGAGTTATATGTAGATGGGTCCTTCAATAAAGCTGGAAGCGGGGCATGCATAATATTGGTCAGTGAAGGGGGAACGCAAATTGAAGTTTCCCTCAAGTTCGAATTCCCAGCTTCCAACAATCAAGCAGAATATGAAGCCTTGATTGCAGGGTTAAAGCTGGCAGAAGAAGTCGGTGCGACCAAAGTAATGATATTCAGCGACTCTCAGGTGGTGACCTCCCAAATAAACGGAGAGTATTAGGCCAAAGATCCCAACATGAAAAAATACTTGGACAAAACCTTGGAGCACCTTAGGCACTTTGAAGAGACCGAGGTAAAGCATATAACTCGGGACCTCAACAGCAGGGCAGATGCCCTCTCCAAGCTAGCAAGTACCAAACCAGGAGGGAACAACAGAAGCCTGATCCAAGAAACTCTCCCTGAACCCTCCGTGGACAAAACGGAGGTTGCTCAAGATGTCTTTGAAATCACTGGGTTAGACCTCGGATGGATGAAGCCCTTAGTCGAATACCTGAAATTCGACATCCTCCCCAAAGAGGAAAAAGAGGCCAAGAAAATCCGGAGGAAAGCACAAAACTACACGATGGTGAAAAATATTCTCTATAAAAGGGGGATATCAACACCACTACTAAAGTGCGTCCCGACCTCAAAAACAACTGAGGTGCTAGAGGAGGTACACAATGGAATCTGCGAGAACCATCTTGGAGCAAGGTCGTTAGCTAGAAAAGTAATCCGAGATAGATTCTACTGGTCGACCTTACAAAAAGACTCCCCGGAATTTGTGAAAAGGTGCCAGCCATGCCAAATGCATGCAAACTTCCATGTAGCCCCTCCCAAGGAACTCATTAGTATAACTTTCCCATGGCCTTTCGCAAAATGGGGATTGGACTTGCTAGGACCATTCCCACAAGCGCCGGGGCAAGTAAAATATCTAATAGTGGGAGTCGATTACTTCACAAAGTGGATAGAAGCAGAACCATTGGCCACCATCACCGCTCAGAGAAGTTGGAAGTTCCTCTACAAGAACATTATCACCAGATATGGGGTACCCCACTCCATCACCACTGATAATGGCACTCAATTCACCGACTCAACCTTCAAAAACCTAGTAGCCAGTATGAAAATCAAACATCAATTTACATCGGTGGAACATCCATAAGCAAATGGACAAGCCGAGGCTGCAAACAAAGTCATATTGGCAGGGTTGAGGAAAAGGTTGCAGGACGCAAAAGGAGCATAGGTCGAGGAACTCCCACAAGTACTTTGGGCTTATCGGACCACACCTCAGTCTGTCACAGGAGAAACACCCTTCCGACTTGCTTATGGCATAGAAGCCATGATACCGGTTGAAATCAATGAGCAAAGCCCAAGGGTGAACTTCTACGACGAGGTTGGAAACATAAAGGGGAACAGAGAAGAACTTGAACTTCTCCTTGAAGTCCGCGAACGAGCCCATATTAGAGAAGCAGCATTGAAGCAAAGGATGATGAACAGATACAACCAGAAAGTCATTCGAAGGAGCTTCGCCTCAGACGACTTGGTCTTAATTAGAAATGACATAGGAGTCAACAAGTCTGGGGAAGGAAAGCTCGCCGCTAATTGGAAGAGACCATACAAGATTAGTGAGGTCCTAGGAAAAGGTTATTACAAGGTGACCGACTTAAACGGCACCGAGTTACCCTGGTCGTGGCATGCTTGTAATATGAAAAGGTACTACAGTTAAAAGCGATCTCTACTCCCTGATGTACTCTTTTCCTAACTTCATGATTTTTTCCCAAAGTAAAAGGGTTTTTTCTGAAGAAGGGTTTTTAACAAGGCATCACAGTAGAGACTAAGAGGTCATAGATAGCCCGAAACCCTTAGTAGCGATAAAGTACCTTTGCAAATAAATAAAGATCTTTTTCAAATATCTCTTATAAATTCCTTCTCGCTTTCTACGAAATGCGCCGACTTAAGCTCGACAAAGCGTGAAAATCCCATGAACCGATCTAGATGATCGTCAGGATAAAACGACGAGATACAAGTCGGTGTAAAGAGGTTATAAAAGTCGATCGTGAATAAACTCGGAAATTAACCGACTAACAAATCGGAAATTCCGAGAAGCAAAGTAATACATCGCAAAAATAACCTAAGTTATGAAAACTCAATATATCAAAAATTGAGCACAAGAAATATCGAAAAGAGGTCAGAAAACCCATGGAAAGCAATAAAGACTGTCTCAAACCTTCAAAAATCCAAAAGCTTAAGAAAAGAGATAGCCGGCCAAGAAAAAGCAAAAAGATCAAAAAAGGGTTTTTTCTTCAAAACTTAAAGCAGAAAAAAGCCATGCACACAACCAACGAAAATAACCTAAACCCTTGTCCAAAAAAGGGAATTTTTAATTTTTTGTTTATGGCCATAAAAGGCCAAAAAAGTGTCAACAGTGTACCACAACAGCATAAAAATAAATAGTTTAAAAAAGAAAGTGGGGACCCACAAGCCGGGCCCCTATATAGCCAAAGATGAAATTTTTGAGATTTTCAAAGAGCGTCACCGTCACCACCTGGAAGAATAGTCGGAGCACCACCAGAGTCAGGGAGAGAGACATCCATAGGAGTTGGAGGAGAAATCTCAGGAGCCTTGGAAGAACTCGGAGCATCATCTGGACGGGGAGGAGACTCTATAATTCTCTGACCCTGAGTCTTCAGCTCGGATTCAGAAACAGGTCAGGGAGGAGACACAATCACCCCATCAATTACAACCTTGTCCGGATCCAAGGGTGAGAGGTCCAGGTTGGGAGCAATGACCCCGCCCTGTTCCCTAAAAACCCTCCAAGCTTCCTCGGACCCCTCGGCGATAGAATCTTCCAGCTCCGCATAAGCATCCTGAGCCCTCATTAGATCTTTTTTGACCTCCACAAGGTCCTGAAACAAACTTTAGTAGCTTTGCTCCGCCTTCTCCCGTGGCCCTCCGCCATAGAGCATCAGCCCATCAACTTCTCCTCCTCCTTCCGGAGATTATCCCTCTCTTCCCTCAGCTTGGTGACCTCCTCCCTCAGACTCCTCTCAGACTCTTGATACAAAAGAATCCTCCCCTCTAGCTCCTCAACCCTCTGGGATGAGCCTAAAGAGCTAAGGGGAGTCTTCTTAAAGATGTCAAGAAACTTGGTGCACACCCCCGCCGCCCTGATACTCTCTTGAGCCAGAATAGTAAGGTGGTTTCGAAGAGAAACATCATCCATACTTATACGTGTATAAGGATAGCTATGCTCCCGGATGAATTGACGCGCATCCACCTTGGCCTCACCTTCAAAAGGAGAGCCAGACTCTAGAGCCTTGCGTTTTTTCTTTTCTAGCTCAGGAGAAGGTCGGGAAGAAGGAGGCGGCAGAAAAGAAGTCGAGGAAGAAATAACAATAGGTCGGGCAGGGGTCCCCAAGCTGTGAGAAGAAGGGGGAGGAGAAGGACCGGTCGCCCTGGCACCACCAACCCTGGCGCGGGATCTAGCCTTGGCCTCCTGAACCCTCTGGTAAGACTCCCTCGAATTCCCCTTCGCCATCTCTGCAAAAACCATTAGGTAAAAAGTCAATAAAACAAATCGGAGAAAACAACTCAGAAATTCGGAAAACCCAACAAACCAATACGACACTACCTAATTGGGTTTGCACAAAGATCGGGGACCCCTGGAGGAACTTCTTGGTATCCAAATAAGGGGCTCTCCCCCAAACTTCTCGGAGGAACCCAACGATGGCCGCCTCCACCTCGTCTAAATCATCTAAACTATATTTCTCGCAAGGAGAGGCCTCTAACCAGTATAGAGGAAAGCGAGGGGAAGAATTTTCATCCAGGAAAAAAGGGTGGTGACCCTCTACAGCTTGCACTTTGAAAAAGAAGTTTTTAAAAGTCATGAAAGGATTCATCAAAAAGGTTAAAGACTCTCCGGCCTTGTATAGCCTAGAAAGAAACCCATTGTTGTTTGTTATTTTGCCCACTAAAGGGCTTAGTCATGTGAAAAAGAAAAAAGAAAATCCTTAAAGAAGTCGGAAAATCTAAGGCATGGCTAATGAATTGATAAATTTTCAAAAAATCCCAAGAGTTGGGGTGGAGCTGTGTAGGAGCAACACGGCAGTGGCCTAAAACATCCATCTCAAAGTCGGAAAAAGGGAGAAAAACGCCCAGGCGGGTAATCATACTCTCATACATATAGAAAAAATGAGGGGCTGCCTCAGAGGCCCTCACAAAGCAAACCCGGTTTTCGGGACCTGGGACAACCAGTTCATATTTTGGCTCGTCCTCATCAGAGGTACAAAGCCTATGATGAGTGCGGAGGTTGGTGATGAAGTCTGTGTCAACAAGGGGTTCTTCTCCCAAAACCATGACATCCACCCATTGAGCAAGAATTTCAACAGAAGACATTTTTATTTTTCTAGAAAAACCTACAAAGAAAAAGAAAAAAAAAAGGGATAAAAAATAGGGTCTCTAAAAGGGCCTGAAGTCAAATCCCTGACAAAACAAAGTCTATAACCGACTCTCCTCTCAAATAAAAAACATGCAACTCTACAAAGAAAGAACAAGAAAAGAAACTGACATTTTTCTTGCGAGAAAATGGAAGCAACGGCACTCGAAAAGGAAGGAGCTTTCTTCTTTCGATCAAAGGGTGCAGATGGAAAAGTTTTCAGAAACGAAACAAGCAAGGAGAAGGAAAAGTATTTATACACACGTTTGGGGCATAAAGGTAAAACGACGCAGGCCATTCAAAAGTTGCACCGTTACCGATGTAACCACCCCCGCGTATAAATGCTCAAACCCTTAAGCGACGCGACGTTTGATTTGACGTGACTGTTGAAAACTTTTGAAACACGTCGGTTCCGAAAAATCACGTCGGATCCTTATCAGGTCGACTATGGACCCGAGTTATAATACTCGACTCCAATCCTTAAAAGGAATTGGGCTCGAATAGGGGCACTGTTCATACCCTGGCCCAACGCTAAGGCGCAAGTCCAAACTACAGATCCAACCACAAGGTTGGGCTCCTCAGAATACCGACCTTCTCTTTAGAAGTCGGTTCTCCCCACGACTTGCTCTAAAGAAGTCGGGAGCAAAGATTAGCTGGCAGATAATAACTGCCCCTAAAATCTCTCAACCCACTTCCAGGAGTCATATCGTAACCTCCCTAAGATAAAGAGACGGTTATCCACCCTAAAAGGTGGAACTACTCCAACGGTGGTTATTGGTTCACCACTATAAATATACTGATACCCCTCAGGTATCTCTAAGTCTCAATACTCTCTAGACCTGCTCACACCCTTGCTAATTTAGGCATCGGAGTATCTTTGTAGGTACCACCCCCCATTCTCTTACACTCACAAGTCGGAAGGAGTCTCTAAAGGCGCAAACTCGCTCAAAGGCTTCCTCCCTCATACGATTGGACCAACCCAACGAGTCCAGTTTAACCTCCAGTTACCCAACATAATAAATACTATATTTGATTTTACAACAAATTAAAACTCAATGAATGGGATAATTTATTTGTACTTTTGGAACAAAAGTACTTTTTTAAAAAATATACTTATTTTATTTTTTAGTTGTTTTTTTTTTCTTAAATGATAGAAGTAAAATAATTTTGTATTTTTGGAGAATCAACTAGAGGCTTATTCCTATTTGAAGTAAAAGGAGTTAAAGAGAAAAAATATATCATTAATTTTAAAAATATTAGTTCAAACCTCAGAACTAAAAAAATAATTTCACTTCTTTTTTAAAATTAAATTGTGTTAGCTTGTGTACAAACAAGTATGCGGGTATAAAAAAAAAACACATACATTTTTTTATATACAAATAACTCTAGATAATGTGAGAAAATAAAATATTAGTCACTATTAAATTTATAGTTTTTATTATATGAGATTTATTATGTTGATTCAAAAATAATTATATATTTACTTACATGCTTTGTTATAATTCTTTATATTCGAAGAATTTATGAGATAATATGTTAATATAAAAACGGTGAACTTTTAGGATTATAAATTTTTTATTTTATTTTATGTGTAATTTATTTTTTATTTATTTATATGAACAATAATGTATTATTGTATTAACATTGTCATCATTATTTTGCATATTTTGTAATTACAAAATTTAAGTAGAAATAAAACAAAGATTTTATCGTACTCTATAATAAATTATTCATATTTTGGTCTGTTTTTTTTCCGCAGCAAACGAAAATTATGGCCCATCAATACAAAAAAGGAAAAAAAATGCAAATACATGTCAATTTGCGGATTATTATTTTTTTATCAATAATAGACTTATTGTTGTAATTATTGTTTTAGTGAGAATACATAAAGAATACATAGTATATAAGGTGTAATAATTGAACATGTTACCTAAATTATTTCTTTATCAACTTTTATGTGGTTGATTAGGAAAATCCAATTTCCTTTCCATCTATCTATACGAGATACAATTTATTTAATCTGTTTCACTACATCTACATTATTTTAATGTTTTTAAAGCATATGCACACTATTTTCATCGATAAAATTAATATTTGAATAAAAAAGTAGCTAGTATATAAATTTTTTGTACAAATAAAATTCTAAGTTAAAGCTAATTGAGATATAAAAAATAACGAGGGTGAAAATGAAATGAAAAAAAAAACACGGCTCCCCATTAGCAGAGTGCATACTGCATAGTACATGAAGCATTCTCACATTTCATTTTCTATAAAACACGGCTGCAGAGTCTCTTCTTCAGTTGCTCATTTTTTCTTCTTCTCGTTCTCTTATTTTTTTACAAAGATACGGTTGCATTGGCTCAACTTTTAGCCTCTTCATTTTCTTCTTCTCCTATTCTTTTATAAAGACACAGCAGAATTTGGCTCAACCTTGAGAAAGATGTTTCATCGGAAGAAAAGAACGAATGGTGCTAGAAAAATAAAGATCCTTTCTAATGTAGAGAATCAAGGGAAAAAAGGTAACTTTAATTATTTATTTTTTTATTAATTATTTCATAATTTTTTTAATTAAAATCTTATTATTCTAATTTATTTTGAAACAGAGACTTGTACTGCCCATGCCTTTAGGTATCCTGCGAGAGCAGAATCAGGAAGAAAGTCTCAAATGATGAAGACAGAGATCTCCTTTAACTTAACATTAAAGATTTAATATCAGGAATGGGGCTAAAACCTATAAGGTTCACTTTGCTGCTAGGTACGTGAAGCGAGAAGGGCGTTAAAGCTAGAAAGTTGACTCAAGATGGACGATGAGTCCTTAGGACACCGTGGTTCAAACGGTTTAAAATCTAAGGTGTCCGTGATTTATCCAGTGTCGCTGATGAAGGAATTGAAGAAGTCAAAGAATACATCCTGAAATGTGGAGCAGTGTTTGGGACCATTTGGATAAATAGGGACTTCTATTCGCGAAGGCTGGAAATATCGTATGTATGTGTTATTTATGTACTCTTTACGTACTCTCACTAAAAAAATAATTATAATAATAAGCCTATTATTGATAGAAAAATAATTTTGGTAACACCCTCCCGCAAGTTAGAATTGTGTAAATCTAAAAATGCTAGCTTAGAAACATTTGCAAGAAAAAGACCCGATGGCAGAATTTTGGTAAGAAAATCAGCAAGTTGATCATTGAAAAAAACTGGGCATAAAATGAATGAGACCAGACAAATGTTTGTTGAATTATTACACCTTCTATATTATGTACTCTCATTATAAAATAATTACAATGATAAGCCTATTATTGATAAAGAAATAATATAGGTAACAAAAAAATTCCCTTGTGACAAAAGAATTCGACCTGATGGTCCTCATGCCATAGCATTAATTGGATATTGTTCGGTTGGTTGGTTACTGGACGATTCGGGTGGAGGTTTGAGATGGTTGGATGCCTTGTTCTGATCGGTTGAGATCGGATCGGGCCAACCGGGCTGCCGAGCTCTTGTTGTGGAGAGGGGGTGTCACGTACCTCGGGGAGGGACTGGACCCCCTCATATATACCGTGTCAGGGATGGCCCCGCAAGGGCAGAGTTCACCTTCCTCGAAGCTTCCTTAGACAGCTGTGTGACGAGGAGCTGTCCTGAACGCGTGTTCGGGTCGGAGGACCCATAGTCGGGTTGGCCCATGCTGTTTTGGATCAGGCCGTAACAGATATGATGCTAATGGGAATTGGATATTTCAGAATAGCTTTCGCACAAGATGGAAGGATGAAGGTTTCTGCACTATTCCTTATAGTGAGATTGTTAATTATATCGTCCCTGTTTTTCTTGAGGAAGAGATCCTGGATCACTATGAAGGCCTTTAATTCTGAAGTGATCCTTCTTCACCTCCGACTACGACATCGTCATCCTCGTCGGTGAGCTCAGATGAATAGGAGAATTCTGACTATTTAGACAGAATTGCGCGTATCATTCTAATAGTTTAGTTATGTTAGTTGTTACTTGAATTTAATTCAACTTTATGTGGTCAATTAGGAGAACCCAATTTCCTTTCCATCTATCTATAAGAGATACTATTTATTTAATTGATTTCACTACATCTACGTTATTTTAATGTTTTTGAAACATATATAGATTATTTTCATCGATAACATGTTGAATTATTACACCTTATATACTATGTATTCTTTATGTACTCTCACTAAAAAAATTATTACAACAGTAAACCTATTATTGATAAAGAAATAATATAGGTAACAAAGCTGGTCAAGTTGTGATGTTGATGGTTTGATGAACTAGAAGGAATTAAGAGAGTGAGAGAAATAAGTTCTTCTCATTGTTAAAGAGAATGAAAAATCCCCTTAGAAAATATTTATTGAATTATTACACTTTAATATACTATGTACTCTTTGTACTCTCACTAAAAAAAATTACAATGGTAAACCTATTATTAATAAAGAAATAACCTAGGTAACAGTACGTGTACGTAAATGCATTCGACCTAATGGTCCTCATGCCATAGCATTAATTGGATATGATGCTAATGGGAATTGGATATTTCAGAATAGTTTTGGCACAAGGTAGGGGATGAAGGTTTCTACACCATTTCCTACAGTGAGATTGTTAATTATATCGTCCTTGTTTTTCTTGAGGAAGAGATCCTGGATCACTATGAAGACCTTCAATTCCCAAGTGATCCTTCTCCACCTCCGACTACAATATCGTCATCGTGATCCTCGTCGGTGAGCTCAGATGATTAGGAGAATTTTAAATATGTATACATAACCGCGCGTACCCTTCTAACAGTTAAATTATTTTAGTTGTTACTTGAAATTAATTCAACTTTTATGTGGTCAATTAGGAGAACGCAATTTCCTTTTCATCTATCTATTTGAGATACGATTTATTTAATTTGTTTCACTACATCTACGTTATTTTAATGTTTTTGAAACACATACACACTATTTTCATCGATAAAATTAATATTTGAATTAAAAAGTTATTAGTATATAAATTTCTTGTACAAATAAAATTTTAAATTAAAGCTAATTGAGATATGAGAAAATAATGAGGATGGAAATGAAATGGAAAAAAAGATGTGGCTTAACCACTTTCCTCCCTCCCCATTAGTAGAGTGCATAGTACATAAAACATTCCCTCCCTCCCCATTAGCAGAGTGCATAATATGAAGCATTCCCACATTTCATTTTCTACAAGACACGGCTGCAGAGTCTCCTCTTCATTTGTACATTTTTTTTCTCCTCATTCTCCTATTCTTCTACAAAGATACGGTTGTATTGGCTCAACCTTTGGAAGGATGTTTCATTGGAAGAAAAGAACGAATGGTGCTAGAGAAGTAAAGATCCTTCCTAACGTAGAGAATCAAGGGAAGAAAGGTAACTTTAATTATTTATTTTTTATTAATTATTTCATAATTTTTTTAATTAAAATCTTATTATTCTAATTTATTTTAAAACAGAGACTTGCACTGTCCATGCCTTTAGGATATCCTGCCAGAGCAAAATTAGGCTGGAAGCCTCAAATGATGAAGACAGAGATCTCCTTGAACTTAACGTTCAAGATTTCATATCAGGAATGGGGTTAAAACCTATAAGGTTCACTTTGTGGCTAGGTACGTGATGCGAGAAGGCGTTAAAGCTAGAAAGTTGACTCAAGATGAACGATGAGTCCATAGGAGACTGTGGTCCAAACGGTTTAAAATCTAAGCTGTCCGTGATTTACCCGGTGTCACTGATGAAGGAATTGAAGAAGTCAAAGAATACATCCGGGAATGTGGAGAAGTGTTTGCGGCTATTTGGATAAACGGAGACTTCTATGCGCGAAGGGTGGAAATACCGTATGTACGTGACAACAGCATTCGACGTGATGGTCCTCATGCCATAACATTAATTGGATATGATGCTAATGGGAATTAGACAGAATAGTTTCGGCACAAGGTGGGGGATGAAAGTTTCTGCACCATTCCCTACCGTGAGATTGTTAATTATATCGTCCCTGTTTTTCTTGAGGAAGAGATCCTGGATCACTATGAAGGCCTTCAATTCCCAAGTGATCCTTCTCCGACATCGTCATTGTCATCCTCGTCGAAGAGCTCAGATGATTAGGAGAATTCTGACTATGTAGACAGAACCGCGCGTACCCTTCTAATTATTTAGTTATTTTAGTTGTTACTTGAATTTAATTCAACTTTTATATGATCAATTAGGAGAATTTTAACTATGAAGACAGAACCAATTTACGCTTTTAATAGTTTTAGTTATTTTAGTTGTTACTTGAATTTAATTCAACGTTTTTAATAGTTTGTTTATTTTATTTGTTACTTGAATTTAATTTAATGTGTAGCTTGAGTTGTTATGATGTGATTTGGTTTATTTTAACTTTATTTATAAAATTATTATCACATTATTTTCATTTGTGACTAAAAATGACTCAGTCTTTTGTGAATTTAATCTACAGTAAAAAATAACAACTAAATCTTGATGTCTCAAAGATATTCAGATTTTAGGCAATTACATAATTAATCATATTACGTGTACACTGAAAATTATTTATCAAATCAACTGCTTATAAAATACATGGTAAAATACAAAATACACATTAAAATTAAATAAATAATATGTATATTTATATCCAAATATATAATAACTTCTTTATTGACTCATGACATATGAAATATATGTATGGAAAACAATGTACATCACGAATATAACCTTCATTGTACATAAAAATTTATGGTGTAAGTACATATGTATCAATGTTTAATTTTCCCCCTTTTCTTTTTCTATCGAGAGTTGCACTGTTGACTATCCTAACAAATGAATGAAAATTGTACAAGCAGATAACAATTCAGATTTCTAAACCGAGCTATTTACATGCATCAACAAACACTATCTCTAGTGAATGAATTTGAAGAGAAGCTTGTTTGAATCGGAAAACGACACGTCGCTGCAAACCGTGATTCTTGAATCTGACAATATTATCTCTGCTTCTTGTAAGGTGAAGCCATGAATGATGGGTAAAGGGAACCCTTTGCTGAGATGTAAATTTGCATATGGCAAGAACACAGTTTCAATGAGAGTCCACACAACTGGCTGCATTGGGAAAAAAAAGTATAACGTAAACTTGAATCAATAAAAATGAGATTTTGAAGTGTTATGCACTTGTAGAAAACAGAATACAAAAGCACCTGAACAAGGTACATCCTCAGATTGCCAATGGTGCTCCATTTCAATGACATTGAAAAGTCATCCAATTTCACGGCACCTATGAGGTTGTTTCCGTTGACTTTTACCAAGCCTGAGGCTCTAATCACCTGTGCAATCGCGATGAGATGGAGCAATAAAGGATCAAAATTACGACCACAAACAAGAAAGGACAATTCATAGCAAGGTGCTAAGCTGTATATACATTACAAGTTAGATTCCGAATTATCTATATTCTGATGACATTGTGTGTTATGTGATGCAAAGCCCAATATTTATCCTATAACAATTAGTGGCACAATAAGTACAAGCCTGACCTAGTGGCTAATGAGACTATTGAACATTATAATGACCTGTTTGGTTTTCGGCTGTATTTCTTGTTTTCACATTCTTTTTTCACAAAAACTTGAAAGCAGAAAACACAAAAAATGAAAATAGGAAATAAAACAAAACCAAACAGGTCCTAAAAGGTGAGAACTCCTTGACCTCTAGGTATAGACCACACTTCATCTATTCTACTCTCCTAATTGGAACTCTCTATATATGATCTGAAACCATATATGGTGAGATTCTACTACCAACTTTTGCAATTAGGTGCAACGCCCAATTTCTCTGTAGTACTAATTCCCAAACCCATAACAACAGATAGACCCAATAAATATAGCAAATTGAACATTGAAGATTATACCAATGAGATGCATGCCACTGGTATTACTTCATGTTCTTCCAAAACATCAATTGTTAGGTCTGCAAACACGTTGGCACCTGCTTTCTGATTTGATATCTCCACAACCGGAGGAGAAGATAAAGATATATTCAAGTTCATGTCATGATTTGGGTATTTCCTGTATAGTTGGGGAACAATAAATCTCCATCCTGCAGTGTTCAATAGAGATTGATCTGGTATCTTGTCCACTATCCAGTGCATAAATTTTGCCTGAACCCGAAAACAATTTCTCAATTGACATTAACCCAAATGCAAAAGTAGTATTTAATAAATCTATGATTAAAGACGAGCTAAAACATCCGTACTTACATCATAATACAATCCTGATGCGGAGTTAAAGACAGCCTCATCCATGTTTATGCCTAGCATTTTTGAAGAATATGCACAGGAAACTGGAAATTCTGATTTCTTATGGCATAACTTAGGAATATGGACAGAATTATTTCTTTCTATGAATAACCCATTAGTTTCAAATCCGATGGATGAATTGCTTAATAAGACATTATTAACAAAAGTTACATTCAAAGATGCATGATCATCAACTGGAACCTCCTTTGGAAGACTTCCCAAATACAAGTCCAGTTGTGAAATCCCTTCTTTAAGTTTCTTCGTAATTGCATTTTCTACTGCTGACCCGATTTCCTCTTCAAAAGCATCAACTATCCTGTTAGTAAAACGGGAAAATTACAATCATAAGGTATGCATAGACAAGACCAACTACACTGAAAAAAGGAAGAAGCTTTATTGGCTTCTAACACAAGTTCTATAAAGCAAAGAAACACAACACCCAGCAACAAGGAAGGAGGAAATATGAACCCTGAGATAATCAAATACGGATAGTTCAATACCCTTGATAAAGCCAGGATGCACCTCCATCCAATTTTATTGAAATATCTTTAACATAAGAACCACAGTCCTCAAGTTTCAGCTTCAAAGATCCTTCTTGATTCTCCAAACCAAGCGTAAGGCCAACTTGCATGCCTTCAACCTTTTCAAGCAATAGAATTGATTAAATTCCCTTTTCTATAGTAGTTGTGACTTGCAAAGAAGAAAACTGAGAGATAAATACACATACTAGTAAGAAATAAAAAATAGGGATCATATGGAGCTTATGATACATGACAATAGTCACTGATATAGGGTGGTTTACTGCAAACATCTAGTCAATTACAATAACCAAGTCTTATCCCACTAATTAAGGTCGGCTACATGAATCAAATGACATCATAGTGCCGTATCATAGATTGTATATGTATGTTAAGCCCATTTATACCTAAATATCTTTTCTTTGAATAATTTACTAATGCAAGGAATCTACTTACCAAAAAATTGTAAAACGACAATACCAGGTATCACAACAGAAAAGGACACAGCATTCTTTACATCACAAAGCAAACTAAAAAAGGAAAGCTACAAAGGCATCCAATTTGCAGCAACAACTCTTCCAATTTCAAAGAAAATAACAAAGTTAACTAAACAATCTAACTCTTGTCCATAAAAGGAAATGCTCCAATTAACAACACAAAAGTGCTTAACAGTGAGCATACAAAAAAAAAAGGTTTTAAACATTCAAATCACCATTATATGAAATACAGAATCAATTTCTATTAACAGCATACATTGCTACTTAACAGTTATCATACAAAAAACAGGTTCTAAGTTCAAAAATCTCAAAACACCATTATATGAACTAAAAACAAAGAATCGCTTCAATACCTGAACTTCTGCTCTACCTCTATCAGAAATCCTCACAGGAACAAGCCAAGTGCTGTAAGAGTAATACCAATTCATGCTCAAATTACAAGTAACCCCAGAAGCCACAATTGAAACCCCTGCTTCCCCTGGCTTCACAATTGATGAAGCAACATCGATTTCGTATATTGTGATGTTGGAAAGTGACATATACACATTACCAACAACTGGAAAATTGGCTCCTTTCTCAATATCCCGCAACCGGAGTGAGATTATTGAAGAAATCGCCTTTTTCACCAGCAATCCCTTCACGAAATCAAGGCCGTTTTGGGTCACCAGAAGGGATATGAAAGCTTCGTTTTTTGGTTCAATTTGAGCATGCCCATGAATCAGAGAGGAGAATAGCAGAAGAAGAATAACGAAAGGTGCCATTTTGGTTTATGGGTAGGTGAGGAAAAAGATTGGAGTTTCTCATAGGGAAAGAAGAAACAGAGTAATGGAGGCAGGGTTGGATGAAACTTTCTGAAGACTCAAAACACTTGTAAATGGAGTGAAATGTCAAAATTGCCCATCCTTGTTGTGCCTGCATGTGATTGTTGGAACTTGGAAGTGGGAGACGGGTGAAAAAATGGGGATCGAAGAGAGAAGAGAGGGAAGAGGGTGAAGTTGAGTTCCCAAATCCCAATCCCCCCCTTCACCGAGATGAGTTGGTGCTTGGTAATTTTCTATTTTTATTGGTAGGGTTTTGGTTACTTTTAACTTTTTGTTATCAATAATTGAGCTATTTAGATTCTACTATATACCTAAAGATGGTAATTTTACTAAGAAATAAAAATAAAATATATGCTTATAAATTTCCCTTTTTATTTTTTTGTGTTGAAGTGCAACTGGTGTTTTTTTAATAAGTCTAATAATACGGAGAAAGTATGGAGCCAATGAAATATTTGTACAATGCGTATAATAGATGTTTACGGAGTATTAGAGATAAAGTTTCGCAGGGAGACAACTATTTGTACAATGTGTATGGGCTATTGAGTTACAAAATAAACATCCCCCATACTATCTAGAATAATAATTCGAGTATTAGGCATAATAAACATCTTCCCAAAAGCTTAAATTGATTTTAGGATTGAGCAAGGATCAAATTCTTGACCTTTTGGATCTAACACTCTAATACTATATCATAATACCACTCATTCCAAAAGTTTCAGCTGATAGGGAAAGGTAACACTAATGGTTATATCTCTAATACTCCCTAAACCTCCATTCATTGGCTCCTCATATTTTCCCTTAGAGATATAACCATTAGTATTACCTTTTTCTATCAGTGTAAACTTCTGGGATGAATAGTATCATAACATAGTATCAGAGCTATAAATTCAAAAGATTAAGAGTTCGATCTTTGGTGAACCCAAAATTAGCTTAAACTTACCATTGGCTCCCTAGCCAAGACTCAATAATATGAATAGTTAGTATATCTTCTAATCCTCACATTTGTAGTTTTTATTTTTTTTTTAAATTTACAAATTTGACATTTAGATTTGTATTTTAATGTTAAAAAATTTTTGAAATATGAGTTTTTTATCTGACTTTTAATTTTCTATTTTCACCCAAATTTAAACCTCTGATTTATAGTTTTTAATTTAAAAAAATATCTCCATATCGATAAAAATACACTAATTATCCATAACTATACAAAACACACTTCTTCAATCCATTACCAAAAAAATTAGTCGATATGAGGAGAAGGACAGGAACCAAAAATGTATTCAACTTTTTCTAAAAATACATATACGTATATATTTTCTCACTAACTTGAGCGTCGAAAGACCTTTACAGGTATCCACCACCTCGATTCTTCATCGCTGGCGTGTTTCTTGTTCTACTTGAAAGTTTATCGACCTTTGTTGGAGAATGAACTATATCTCGGCACCAACAACAGGCAAGAACACCTATAAAATTTGGAAATTTGAATATGGATTTACAATTTCCATATTCTAAATGGACATACACGGTATATTGTGACATGTTTTTATGCGAAATTTTGTCTGATATAAAAGACATTTTATATGTTGCGAAAAATAATTCGTTACACCTTTCGTCGACTTAATCATCTATTTTGATGTATTATATCGATGACAAAATTTTAAGTCACCAAAAATATCGATGAAAAAATTATTTTAAAAAATACAAATTATTTTTGTTGTACATTACTAATATAAAAAAAGGTTTGTTCTTGAAAATTTAATAGTTATCACTTTTAAACTAATCATCGGCATGACAAGTTAAACTATTATTTACATCTTATTCTATTGTAATTAATATTTATCCTAAATTTTGAATTTTAAACTTTAAACTCTAATTTTTTAAAAAAAAATTTGAGAGTTAAAAAAAATAATAATTTTAAGCTCTTATTTGTATATTTCAACTGAGTTAAAGTTAATATACAAAATTACAAATAACATAAAAGACAACCATGCCAGATGTTCTATTTATTTATTCATAGTTTTATGCTTATTGTCATGCTAATTAGTTACTATGCTTCACTTTAAGATTACATTTGATGCCATCAAAATTTTGGGGGCTCGGCAAAACCTTTCCATTCATCCACATACTTCTTATTTGAGTCCTCTGAAATCAAAGGATACTTGATGATAATGCCATAATAACTTTTATAGAGAAAGAAATAATGTTATTTTTTATAAGAAGAGAAAATTTACTAACTGCCATAACCATAATTGAAAGGCAATGCTTCCTCTTCTGGCATCTGATTGAATTCTATTGAACTTCCACTCTGAGGGATACAACTTTTCCTTAATCCTTATATTTTCCGGGCGATAACTGACTTGATCGTCAAGTTTTTTGCAGGTACCAACCCCGTTTTACTGGATCAACCTCTTTTGGATCCAAGTTAGTTACTGCTGAACAATATATATGCACATTCTGCTCAAACTCTTGAGTACTTTGAATTGAAACATAATAATTTACAATGCAGTTACCTGTTTTTCCAATAACAGAAAAATTATTGTTATGATTTATTATATGATATGAAAATAGTCCACCTCATTGGATTTAAATGTTCTGCTTTTGTGTGACATTGTATGCAAAGTAGGATCTTTAATATTTAGCATTCTTCTTTCTTGGTAGCAAACTTATTTGTGTGTAATGTGTCCTACCAAGAAAGGAAAAACTATATTATGCAAGCAATTTTCTTTATATATATTGCTTTTATTGCTTAAGAATGGATATAATATAACTTCCTAAGTCATTGGAAGTTGTAACAAACATCTCTTTCCATGCATTTGAGGCACTATACTGAAGAGAAATTGTACACACAAGACACAAGATGAATCAACAAAATCTACACAGAGAATCCAACCATTTATGCAGAGCTTACACCAAATCTTAAGTACTAGACACATGACTTTATTTAGCAGATTAATGTTAGAAGTTACTCATTGGGATTTTGAAGTTTTTAGGAAGGCCTAGTTTCAGTTTCAGTTTCATCTTCCTTCCTACATGCTTTTGGTTTTTGCTTAACATCCTTGCTTGCATTGTTTGAGCCTTCTTTCTTGCATACCTGCAAAACGATAAAAGTATATTTAGACGATTGAAGAAATCAACGAACAAGCAACATATCGATGCAATTCTGATAAACTATATAAGAAAATCAAGTTGAACATTCAAAAGAAGCCATAGCTTTTAGTGTTAGTGATTGATCTAAGAATTTATAAGTCAACGAGGAAGGAAAATCATGAATCATGGATATACTAAAGATTCCAAAACTTTAAACCTTTGGCTGCTCTTCAAGGAACTGATAGCTTGGCACTGTTTTTCGCCTTGACACAGTTCTCCTAGCTTTGAAGTTGGTCTTTGATCTTGGTGATTTGATGCTACAATTTTCTTCTCTTGAATTTACTGAATAGCTATCGAAATGAGGCAGCACTTCGTTCGAACCACAGCTCTCTTTTTCTTCCCCAGAAGCAGCATCCAAGAATCTAGTCTTGATTGTGAAATTACTATTAAGAGGATCATGCTGCTTCAAAGCATGGCTTTCAACAGATAATGCAGCAGTGTCTGGAACACGTGTAGCCATCCATCGTTCGAGCCAGCTCCAGCTCATATTCGATTCTATGCTGTTGTATTTTGTTGGTCTTCTCTTTGAACAGATTCTTAGCTGCATTAACCAGAACCACTGTTTTGAATTCTGCACTATCCATTCCTTCTATGCAAATAGTTTTAAGATGTTTACCTGTTGAGAGAAAGCATAAGCTAGTGCTCTTTCTCTTCTGGTTGATGCCTCCATTCTGTTCTGCATTCGCATTTTCGATACATAGCTACTCACAGTGCTATCATCCCATTCTTCCTGAAAATCTCATGAACTATGCTAGTTAACAGAATTCGATTGATGGCGAATTATAGCTAAATTGATAAGCTTAGCACCTTCAATCACTCTTTTAACACTTTTTTATTAGTGCAAGAATAAGATGAGTTTTGGTGAATTATTTTAAGCTTAATCTGAATTCAAGTCTTTAAATTTATGACATCATTTCAAGTGAACTAAAGTTAGTTGTTTTTCTTCTAACAAAATCATGAGCTGCTACTTGCTAGTTTCATGAATTTAACATTGTCTTCTGTTATACCTTCTGCTTTGTTATATGACTCCTTGTCCTGCGATGAATATGCTGGTAAATGCTCAATTTTTCGCCTTCAACCGAGAAAATTTCAGCCGAATTTGCAGTTTGAACTTCAATTGATGTCCCCATGGACTTTCTATCCGGACTTTCAGTTACTAAATTGAGCTGAACTTCACCATTATTGGTTCCAATTTCATCGTTTCGACGCCTTAACTGAAATTTACAGCACACTAATCATAAGAAGAAGAAAAAAACACTATGCATCATATAAATAGTGAATTTATTGATGTAACTGATGTGAATATATGCAAATTGATGTAATGGAAGTTTGTTGAGCTAACCAGAAAGCTTCTATATGCTGATTGAATCCGAATTGCTGCTGCTTCTTCACTCAAGAATGTAGAACTACTTGAATTTGGCATTTCTTCTTGTTCTATTACATTCTCCACAGTTTCTTCACTTTTGGCATCTTCTCTATCATTCAAGTTCTCTTGTATTATTGGTTGTGTAACTGTAACTTCAGAACTCTTAAGTGAAGCTGAATCCTCCTCTGCCACAACTGAATTGAATTCATTTCCACACAAGTATGATCTAACAGAACCCCATCTTCGATTTTCTGTAGAATTTCGCCTACCCTGAGAAAAAGTAACAAAATTTGTGATGTGATCAAGAATTCTTGCAGCATATATATATATAAATAGATAGCAATTTTGAGAGACTCACTTTGCTTTCATATGATGCAGCAGAACGGTTTCTGGAGAAGACACTTCTTACCAATTCTCCAGTAAAACCCATATCTTAACTAGCTTTATGAATTTGAGAAGAGATCAGAAGAAATAAGAATGAGATTTATATTAATATGGACAATGCAAAGATATAGCATATAGAGGATGATGCTACTAACTTTAGCATTTCTACATTATTAGATAGTAAAGTGATAAAGGCCAAGCTACATTCTCACTTGTCCTCACAATATTAGACAAAAATAAATAAAGTTGTATTTATAGCTTACAACAATCTGCTATCTCATTTACTCTCTCCTTCATAAATATTTATGATTAAGAATTTCGGTCCTTCACTTTAATAATTATTTTACGATTTACAAAGTAAGTCGCATTATTTAAAATAACGTAATTTTTTCTTTCTAGTAAACACTTAATTCGGTCCCTATCCATTATCACAAAGGAAGAATGGCGTAATCTTAGTCTTAATATTTTCTTAATATGTGCATCAAAACTTGAAAGACACTTATTATTGTTACTAACTTTATCATATAATATGGTGAAATCACATGTTAGCTAGAATTGAATATGATCGTGATCTATATGCAGGGATTTGCAGAGCTGGAATGCTGGCTCTAAATCAAGGAAAAAATAATAGAAGCTGGAAAGTTAAAAAGAAAAAAAAAAAAGAAAGAAGGGTATATGGATTTAAGTGCAATGTTTTTATTGCTTTTTTTTGCATATATACTTTTTGCACATGGCTTGTAGAGGATAGGCTTCTAAAAAAGCTTTGCTTGATGCTGGGGTTATGTACTCTCTTTTATTCCTTCCTGGTAACTAGTACTACTGTTACTCTTTCTTTTTTCTTCTTCTTCTTCTGTCCTTCAAGGATAGCTGCTTTTTTTTTAGGTTACTTTAGGTGATGCCAGTTATTTTGGGGACAGGTTTAGTATATATACAATTTTATTTTATTTTATTTTATTCTCCCCTAAGGATTCTTCTTCAATGTCAAAATTTTCCAATGCTTTTGCATATATATGTTTTTGTGCTTAGATTGTTTCATGATTTTGGAATGAAACTAATTTAGTGGCAAAAGTTCAAATATGTGAAATGCTTATACTTCATATGGCAAGTTTCTTATGTGGTGTGCTTTTTATGAGGAATTTTAGAATTAAAAAAAAAAGTTGGAACCATAAAAAATTACTATAATTTTTTGAGTCGAATTAATCAAATAATAATAATAGAGTAGTCTGAAATTTTTCACATATAGTTCAGGTTTTACAAAGTTGCAAAAAAGTATTAAACATGTGGTGTAATAGTTATTTAAAGCAACATTGATATAACTTGATCTTAAAATGCTATGATTTTTTTTCCTTTTTGGTATTATTAAAATGTTATGATTGATTATTGCTTGTCTTTAGCTAAGCACAGGAACATGGTACGGATCAAATAATCTGCATGCTAATTTGAGGATTAGGGTTGCTTATTACTTAATGCACATACACTCTTGATTAGTAGGTCTCTCTTTCTATGCAACAAAATAAAGGATTTAACTTATCTTCTAAATTAAAGCTTTGGTAAACATTAATAGCCTTTATAATAATAATAATAATAATAATAATAATAATAATAATAATAATAACAGCATCACTATCATGAAACCAAGTTTATTTCTGATTTTTTGCTTTGAAGAAAGTTCTCAAGTGCCAGAATTTTCAGGCTAAGAAATTAAATGATACCTGAGGGATGAAAAGAAAAGAAAAAAAAACAAAGGCATTAATTAATAGGCCTGGAATAAAGGTGTCACATAATCCATCATTGGTGGTCCAAATCAGTTTTAAAGTTAAAATTGATCCCAAAAAAAAAAAAAAAAAAAAACTCTGCATCTCTTGGGATTGTCACACTCACACTCTACCCCCTCAGGAAGAAAAGTCCACATGTCTCTATAGCTATGTTTAACCATACATTTGTACAAGTGTTCATAATTATGTCAATACCCAAAAAAACAAAATGTTAATAATTATGTGAAATTGTGAACCAATAATTTATATTGAAAATGTTAATTTTACATTCAAGAGGCTCTCACTGCAATGGAATATACTTACTAGAGATTTTCATATCCAAATCAGTAATAAATAAATAATCTAAGAGATATAAAAATTACAAATACATATTAAATTTTTTTTAGTGTTTAAAAGAAAATTTATAAAAAAATCAAGATAGATTTATACAAGATGTATACAAAATCTGCGTGAATTTGACATAAATTATGTCTTTTATGGGTTGAAAATTTTGAAATGCCTAAAAAGACGTTTTTGGACAGTTGTTTTTGGTTCCAATTCAGAAGCTGAATTGCAATAATACTATAATAGTATTCATATAAATTTGTACCAGATTATGAGAAATAATTTAAAATTTTCATTAGATATAAATCTTTAAAAAAATCTTACAAATTAAATATAATGATTCCTGTGCAAAATAGGACTAAATCTTTGTTTTGGTTTCTGAAATTTACACGATTATTTATTTTGGTTCTCGAAATTTAAAATTATCTATACCGGTTCTTCATATTTAAGTTTGAGCATCAATGTGGTCCCTCGACTGTTTCCAGCAATAACTAGATAAACAGAATGCTAAGATGGTACCCTCCTTGCCACGCTGGATGATGAGTAAACGACATTATTTATCCTTGGCACCCAAACAAGCCAGAAATGTCGTCGCTTTGTATATGAACTATGAAGGGAGAAGAAACGATGGAAACCCAAAATAAAGTATTCTTCTTCTCTATCTCTACTATTCTTTATTTTTGACTTTTTTGGGCGCCAAGGACAAACGACGTCGTTTACTCATCATTCAACATGACAAAAAAGGTGTCATCTCATATTGGTACCGAACTTAAATTCGAAGGACTAATATAAAACTTTTAAATTTTGAAGACCAAATTGAATAATCACGTGAATCTTAGGACCAAAATAAAAATTTAGTCACAAAATAATATCAATCCTGTCAAAACTTTTGAAAATTTACTAATCTACACAACCTTTACAGGTTTTATATACTAATTAATTATCTCTTATTCTTGATGAACCACGTTATTCAAAATGATTATTTCTGAATATTGCATGTGGAAAACAAGAGATTGGTTATTTATGTTCTGCAATGCCATGCCCTCTTTTAATTAAGCATATGGTGTGGAATTAGCATGAATATCATCGAATTGTGAAAATAATAATAGTTAATATAAAAGTTTAATTAGCATGTGCATCATACTAAAGAAGGTGGATTTTTTTAGCTTAGAGTAGTAGAATAGGGACCGTAGAACTATATATAGCATGATGTACATTATTAACTTTTAAAGTACATCAAAATTATTGGAGAACATGCTATTTTTTTCCTCGTTATTATGTACTTCTTGATATATATATATATATATATATATATATATATATCAATAACCTAAATTATTTTTAGGTGAAAACTCAGGTGCAGTCGACTTCACATAAAGTTGATATCTGAGAGCCGTTAGATGATTTGATTGATTTAACTAAATTTTTATCTAACGACTCTCAAATATCAACTTCATGTAAAGTCGACTTTACCTGAGTTCTCACCTTATTTTTATCATTCAAAATTTAAAAATTTGTCATCTAACGACTCTCAAATATCAACTTCACGTAAGGTCGACTTTACCTGAGTTTTCACCTTATTTTTATCATTCAAAATTTAAAAATTTGTCTTACTTAAATTTATTATTTTTTCTTTTTAACTAATATTGCCTATATATTGTATACACATAGTATGATCAATTGTCAAATTACTCTCTTAAATTATTATTAGTAGTTATTTCTCCTTTAACTTATATATCATAGTTTTATATGCTTGAACTCAATCTATGACTCACAATCAAGAAAATCGGAAGAGAGGTGTAGGTGTTGCTCATGCTGAATCACCATAACAAAAATCTTGTAGATTGGAAGAAGAGGATGAAGAGTAGGAGTTGAGATTGAATACTGAAAGGTATTTGTCGAGTCTTTTTAAAAATCGGATGATGAAATCTTGGATTCGGTGATTCTTTGCTAGACATGTGTATATTAGGAGGGCTTTGAATTTTCCAGACCCGTTCCTTCCATAAAATCTTCAGATAAATAAATTTTTTTGTGACAGAATAAATACCTTGTTTTAGTACGAACACTTCTTTTTGTAATTCAGTTATACGAAGAAGATTAAACTGAAAAAAATTTCTTACAAAAGTCTATTTAGACCAAGAAAGCACTTGTGAGATAAATGACCCTTTGAATGATAGAAAAAAAAAATTATAAGAAGATCAAGTTATTACTTCTCTCTCAAACTGAAAAAAAATGGTCATAAGACCATCTCCAATAAGTAACTCATTTCAGTCCCTATTTATAACTGATGTGTCATAAAAAGTAACTTCATATCAACTTTTACGTCATAAATAGTAAATAAGTGAAAGTTGTAGTAGACTTAGAGAAGGGGGGTTGAATCTATGCCTATTTTTTCAGTTGCTGTTATGACCCTTTTTAAACAAACTCTCAATTCTGCTTTTGTTAGTACTCAGCAGCAGAAATTTATGAGATAATTTATTTTTGTCTCATGAATATCAGAAAACAGAACATAGCAGAAAAGGAAAAAACTAACACCAGCATGTATCCTGGTTCGGTTGCCTTGTACTATGCAACCTACGTCCAGTCTCCTCCACAATAATGAAGAAATTTTCACTATAGTTAAAAGTATTACATACACCAATTCCACAGAATTGACCTAATCCTTTCACACTCAAGTTCTAACCTAACTTGACATTGGCTATGCTAATACCTAACTCTTCACTCTTAATGCTAACCCAACTAAGAAAAGGATACCTTACAGGTACAAGATACAAGACATAGACATACATACCTAAAGAAATCAGAAAATAACTCTAGGTTTTTCTTTCAGGCGTATTACTCAACCTTTTTTCACTCATGGCTTTTACTTGAGCTCTCTCACTATGCTTTTTTTCACAAGAAATTATAGAAAGATAAACATAGAAAAGTACATCACAATCTGTAAAACATGAAGGAGATTGACTTCATCAACAGCCTCTTCGCTTTGTGCAAAACTAGATTTGCAAATCTCAGATACAGTTCTTTAGTATTGGTCGAATGCTTCTTTGAAAGAAAGCATTATCCAAGTAGAGGAACCTCTTTTCAGAACACAACTCGCCAAACTCTGGTTTTCTCTACTTGGCTTCTGAATGAACAGCAAACCTCTTTTATCTCCTTGCATGTTGTTGGGTTCTTCTTCCTATGTCAACTTCTTGAGCAATGTACTTCACCAACCCAGCCGTTCACTTTCTCCCATTTTTACTCAAATTAGGGACTTTGCTTCTGACCATCTTTTTGACCGAAAGCCTTAATACAGTAACCACAACAAGTCTTCCAATGGTAAACCAGATCTCAGCCCTTGAAAACTAACTTGGTCCCCAAGATTCGTTTGAGACCGTAGATACACAGTAAATTAGAGCAGAAATCAACTTTTCCTTGTAATCCATTTTTGGAATGGCAGAGTATTGGAAAGAAGAGAAGAAAATGAGATGCATGTAGAAGGAAATGAAAATCACCTTTAGCTTCTGACCTCTTCTTGATATATATTGATGATGGGTGATTAGACTTCTATCATTTGCTTAATCTTCTCTTTCTTGCTTCTTTGGTGAATAGTTTAGAAAAGAAGCTCTCTCTTTCTTTTTCTGAGTTCTGACCAAGAGGGGACAAGTTAATGTTGCTTTTGGGTGAGAGCAAGATGGAAGAGTTTGAATGAGAGAGGCAACCGGACTTGGATCGGATCTTTTTCATTCTGCCCGTTGCCTTGTATTCTTTGTTTCTTTTGGACTTTGTTTGCATTTTAGCCCACCAACCTTGTTTATATGTTTCTCTCATTCACTTGGACTGCTGCTGCATTATATTTATTTTTGGCATGCAACATATCATCATAAATGATCACCAGCATATAATTATAAATAATTAATATTTAATTATTTATTTTGTCAAATAAAATAATGTTTGTCATCACTAATTAATTTAGTTAATTTCTTAACTCAACAATAAGAACTCAAAACATCTCTCTCTTCTCCATTAGAAGGAATTAACTTTAGTCTCTATTGTGGTCCTACTTAATTAATTAATTAAAGTAATTAAAATTAATATAACACTACAACATTTTTTATCTATTGCAACATATACTGTAAGTAACACTTAAAAAGTGTTGTTTAAAATGATAAAAAACAATACTTAATATTTGTTGCAATGAAATATTGCTATTGCAACACTTTTTTAACTAACATTACATAAGTGTTCCCTTTGATTAGATAGAGACCACATGAAAGGCGTTGCTTCAGCAAAATACACATGCAACACTTATCATGTACATAAATTACACTTTTCTAAAATTGCTTTAAAATTTTTAATAAGCTTCTCATTATAAGTGTTGTCTAAAATATATAAATGTATTTTTTTCTTTTAAATTTCAATTTTTCCTCTAAATATATCAATAGGAAACCAATTGATTCAAACACAGAAACTTTCATTCATTTATCATCTTCACATTCCTAACAAAATGTTGAAACAAAATGCTACCGGTAACCTAACCCCTAAATTGATGAAATTCGTGGTTCCTTTTCTACTCGCGAAGAAGCATTCCCTCTCTCTTTGCGTTCCTCCCTACTCGCCTTGTTATGCTCTCTTCGTGTTACCTCGTGTTCCTCTCTTTCTCTATTCTTTGCACTGTGTCGGTTACTTCTTTCTGCATTTTGCCGAAAAATTGCATAATACAAGATCTGGTTTCATTCTGCGTTTGATCTGCTGCCAAACTTGTTTCTTTTCATTAGGTGCGCACTTCAATTCTTCCCTTTGCTACTCTAATTGCTCAATTGTGTGTGTGTGTGATTTTTTCAAGAAAAAGGAAATTGTGTGTGTCTATTTGCTATTTTTCTAAGCTATTTGCTGTTTCGAGCTTCTCTAGGTTTTGCTTGCCGTTCATCTCTGGTCTCTTCCAATTTGCCGGTGTTCTTCTGCTAGGGTTCATCACCGCTGATCATTGTTCAGGTACTCATGATTTTGCCTCTGTTTTTCTTTTCTATTTTTGTGTTTTGAATCCTAATTTTTTAGATTAGCAATTATTCTGGAAAATTTTAGTTATGAAAAGTTCTTCTCCTTTTAATCTTCTTCGCCAGTTTTTGCTTCATCGGCACCTTCGCTTCACTCTTGCGCCACCTCAGCATCGAGCGTGGTGCACTGCCGCCACACCGGCTACAAACCCGTACCACCTGTGGAAGGAGAAGGAAGAGGAGATTTTGAGGGACATTGAGCCTGTGGTTACACTAACCAAAGATATTCTTCACTCTCGAAGGTAACTAAGTAACTAACTAAGCTTGTTATTCAGCTTTGCGCTCTTTCTGTTTGTTATATTGTCCCAGTCATTGGTTACTCTTTCTTCTATCTTTTGTTTTTCTCCAAGTACAAATAAGTAGTTTTGTTGTGATTAAGTTCCTTTAGAGTGTGTTGCAAGCTGCATTTTAGAGGGTAAAATGCATCATTTGGGTGCTGTGTTATATCACTTTAATATTATAAAATATATAATTAACTTCCTGATAAGTAAAGTAACAAGTCTTCTAAAGGAACTGTACAAATTTGTGTTCTCCCGTTTCAAACACTAATCAGACTTATAAATGGATTAAATAAGCTGAACCTTTCTAAATGACGATATGATACACAACTCAACTCAACTCAACTCAAATGCTTACACTAACTATGAAAAACAGAGACGTCTTCAGCATCGTCGGCTATGTCTCCGTCTTCGTGTCTGTGTCTTACTTCAAGACATTGCTCGTTATTGTTAGTTGGAGAGATGAGAGTGATTAGATAGCTTGCTATTATACTGATAATGTGAAAGAAAGTAAAGGAAGGAGGAACAGATTCAGATGGGTGTGTGTCTGGCCAATTATATTATTAAGTGTGGCTTGTGGGGTATCACATATATAGTTTCTACTTTCTGCACCAACAATTTAAAATAAAAATATCTAGGGATCTAATGTGACTCTATATATTATTCATTTTCACATTACTTTTTTTTAAATCTTCAAATCTGTGTTGAAAGTTTCTACTTTATTGTTAGTTTCATTATAAATGCAATCTAAGAAACATGTACACTATACTCATCTATGAAGCTTTAATTATCCAAAGAAAAAGTAAGATTCAAACTCCCTTTTCCATATTCCTCTTCATTTCTCTTTCTCTTCCCTAGTTAGATTTTTGTTTTATTTGAAAAACTATGAAATTTCTAAAACCTATCTTGTCTAGCAATCTTGCATAATTAACTTCCTTAATAATTTTTTTTCATTCTTTTTTTCTGGACCAGTTCCTTAATAAATTGATGGAGTTGAATGATTGCATTTATGATTTATCAATCAGATTCAATACTATATATATAGAAATTCAAAGATATGCTATTTTGATTAGGTAGTACAGTAGATATATGCTTGTGCCACGCTTGCAAAAGAGTTCATGTTGAAAAATCTTAAAAGGAAAGAGGTTAAATTATTCAATATAATTATTTTGAATGTGAATCGTTGGGGTATAGGAGCATGCCTTTATATAATAGTCTATTTTAAATATTCGAGAGAAATTCAAGCATAAATCTAAATGCTAAGTAGACTAAGAAATTCAGATTTCTACATATTGTTCATTCCAGATCCAAATCTTTTTATATCCCTCTGGTTCATACTGATGAATGGTTTCGGATTCCTTCTTAGGCGTATTTCAAATAATAATATAATTGACTCCATTCCTTCTTCCCTCGGTAACTTGGAACATCTTCTAAAGCTGTGAGTACTGTGGCAAGTTTCTTGTTATTTATTTGTTTTTCGAATCTGGCAGTTTCTCTTTTACTTACGGCTATTATTTGATTTTTGTAGGAACCTGAGCAGAAATCATATAACAGGATTTATTCCAGCAGAATTTACTAATCTTAGAAGTGTTATGGACATGCAAGTCATTTGTATTTTTTTTTCCTTATGAAATCTGTTTGTTAATTGGTTTTTGTCATTCTATGTTGCAGTGATTTGTCAAATAATCAACTCTCTGGCTTGATTCCTCAAGAACTTAGTCAGCTTCAGAATATGGTGTCATTGTAAGTTCAGATGCTGGAAATTAATAACTTGTTATCTGTATTAGAACACAAATTTTCGTTGATGATGTTAGACTCTTGGAGTGTTAAATGGTAAAATTTCAATCTGGAAATCTTCATTCCAGATCCAATTACAAGATATTGTACTGGCTACTAGTAATTTCTATTAAGTTCCTTGTTAATTCTGTTTCTATTTCTACAGAAATTTTCTGCTCTATTAATTCTTCGGCTTGCATATTAGAGTCTTGGTGTGGTTTATGGAGATTTAGGAACTTCCGCTTTGTATGTTTTCTAAAATACGTTTCCTCATGAATTGCCTCCTTATGAATAATAATCAAGCGGTGCTTTGATGCCATTATCATGAATCTTTGATTGATAGATGTATAAGGTTGTAGTGGGGATTATATTGAAGTGAGTAGCTAAAGTCTCCTTAAAAAGAAGTCTCATCTTTGTTAATCCCAAGATGCATAGGCATAAGGCATGTGCCTTTGACATTATTGGACTCATCATCATATAGTCAAGGATTTACAGCGCACCTCCTAAGTTAAAGTGCATTGAATTCATCGTTTAATTAACATACACTAATAATTTTTTATCATCTGGAATTTTCCAATTTCATATGGCTTAGCTGCAGTTTTGTGAAAATATATAGCTGCTGTTTCCAATTTTTTAACCTTTTTATTGAAGTTTTTAATGGAAGTTGAGACATGTTTTATACTTTTAACTAACTGTGATCTTTTTATTATAGTTTTTCTTTCCGAAGAGAATCAAGACTAAGAGACAAGCTTTGTTTGTTGAAATATTTGATCAAATTTATTATGTGGTTTCAATTAAATATTTCCCTTTTCTTTTGTCTCATATAGAGTGTGTGTCAACTTTTCAAGTATGGCCCTCAAAGGGAACAGAATGTTGTAGCGCTTTTCAAGTATGGCCTGGGATTAAATTTGCTTTCATGAGAAGTTTTCATTGCATTACATAGTCATAATAAATAGGCTCTGAAAGTCACAAATAATAGAGAAGGTGATGTGAGTGTGACTTCTTACCAGTGAACTTTGTTTTGCAGAAACACACAACACAGCAGAAGATGGAAGCAAAAGTGAACTTTGTTTTGCAGAAACACACAACACAGCAGAAGATGGAAGCAAAAGTGAACTTGTGAAGTAAAAATTTTATTTTTATTTTTATTTTTGTTTGGGTATCAAAAGATGGCAGCCTGAATAAACAACGAGGGATGGAGAAATATTATATTAAGGTAACAATCGATGTTATAATGACTTGAATAACCTTCGCATAACATTTTCTTTTTCTTTTGATGGCACCTTTGCATCAAAATTGTTATACTTTTTTGCATTGATTGTGTCTCTAAATATATCTCTTTTGTTTCAATGGAATCCTATCGTACTATACCTTAGCCACATTAGAAGGAGTTTTTTAGACCTATTTATTGCTTTTGTATCTATAATATTTAATATCATAAAGAAATTTTTATTATTATAATTTTTCATTTTTAATAATAAGTTGCTTATTTTTTGTTGTATATTATTTGCAGATTTAGCATATGGGACAAGTTAAGCATGGATATAAAATATGCAAGTAGATTGGTATTTTTTTAATAAATATTAATTACTATTTTGTTATGACAATTATTGTTAGACAAGAATTTTATTATTTTGTTGAGAATTATTGATGAAAATGTATTTGAAATACTAATTGAACCTTTTAGTATCTATTTTAATTAGAATTTTATTATTAGTTATTTTGTCTCTTTTATAATTTTTTCTTATTGTGCACAAATTTATTTATTAATTAAAATAATTACACATGTATGAACAAAAAAATTTATTATAAATTTTAATTTTGTTGTATTTTTATTACGAAAGTAATTTTTTTTTAATAAAAAAGGCAACCTTTTTATTAGTTGCATATTTTGAATATTAGACAACACTTGTATGGTTGCATATCCAAAAGAAAAAGCAACACTTGTATAGGTTGCATATCCAAAAGAAAAGGTAACATTTGTATAGGTTGCATATTCAAAAGAAAAGGCAATGCTTTAAAAGGTTGCATATTCAAAACTAATAGGCAACACTTTAAAGTATTGCAAATTCCAACTTATAAGCAACACGTAAAAGAGTTGCATTTTATTGCAAATAGGCAACACTTTTTAGTAGTGGCCAAAGTACGAGAGAAGAGACAACACTGCAAAAGTGTTGTCTCAAACACACCTTTGAAGTGTTGTTGTTTTTCAACCAAAAGCAACACTTACCAAGTGTTGCTCTCAAAAGCGTTGCTTTTGAAACACAAAAGTGTTGCCTTGATCTAAGGCAACGGCTGCATATGCAACGTTGACCAAAATCGTTGCCTTAGGCCCAAAAGTGTTGCCATTGATCAAAAGCAACTTTTTGTCAGCCTTTAGGCAACACTTTTTAAATGTTGCCTTAACCTGAAAATGTTGTAGTGTAATTACTATTTTTTATAATAATATTATTTAAATTTATAAATTCAAAATAATTCAGTATTATAAAATATTAAAATAAATAACTTAAATTTAGTTAGTATTTTAAATTTTACAAATAAAAATAAATAATCCAATTAAAAATTATTTTGTAATAAATAAAAATTAAATTTATTTTTTATGTAAATAAATTTAATTAATTATGATTCAATATAACAATATAAATAATATTTGATATTGATTTAATATAATTATTTATATTAATTATGATTTAATATAACTAATTATTAAATAATAAATATAAATAATTATTAATAAATTAATTATAATTTAATTATTTAATATATATATATATATATATATATATATATATCTAATATATTTTTTATTTTTTTTATTAACTCACCACATGGCATGATCTTATTGGCTGTTACAAGTTCCTCTTTAAAGGGATTCTCAGTCTTGATTCACTTGGGGCCTAAATGTCAGAAGAGAGATTCTATTTTTTAGCATTGGAGTTGGTCTAAGAGAAAAAAGAAAAGATAATAGTGTGCTAGTGAAAAATCCAAATTTATTTTTTAAAATTAATATAAAAAAAATGACTTCAAAAATTATAATTATTTTTTTGAGGATATGAATGACAAAGACAGAAGTAAAACTCTCACTCTAAAGTAATGTTTGTTTTTAGAAATTAGAATTGAGACTAAAACTAAAATTGCAGTTTTGAAATACAAAATTTCAATTTCTTTAATATTTTCAGAAAATAGAGTAGGAGAGAATTAAAATTTTTTAGATTGGTGACTGAAACTTTAATAACATCTCTTTCTAAAAATATTCTCATTTAACTTTTTAAAATTTAAAACTACCTTTTAATATTTATATTTATCTTAAACCATATAATTCAGTCTAATATATTTTATATCAAATACAATATAAAGACTTAATTTAGTCTCAATCTTTTAGATAGCATTTATTTTGAGGTACTGAGATAGAGATTGAGAGACTGAAATTCAGTATCATGTTTGTTGGTTCAGAGACTAGTACTAAATTTTCTGTCTGTGTCTCCAAAATTTTAATATTTTAGTACCTCCAAAAAGTAGAAACACAGGGGACTAAAATTTTTAGAGATGGAGACTGAAACTTTAATAACATTTTATACCTAAAATATCTTCATTTCAATTAATTAATTCCAATTTTACTTTTTGTACAAATTAAATTAAAATTTCATTCTTGTTTCAATTTTTGTCTCCCACTTTACACCAAATAGAATACTGAGATTTATTTCAATATTTGTCTCTCAGTCTCAATATTTTCGTCTCGGTCTTTCTACTAAACACTATCTTAATATCAGTCATTTAATCTCTATCTCTCGATCTCATTCTTCATATTAATATATGTAAAAAAAATTAGGAAATTAATTATAATCTAAGCCAACTTAAATCAATTTTTTATATTTTTAGTTTTGAAATTTAAAAAATTAGGATAGTGGAAACTTATTTTTTCGCTTTTATAACATGCATTTTATTTTTTAATTAATTGACTCTAATTAACTATATCCTCTTAGTTGGTTCTCTAGTAAAACTGACGTAAAGACTGACAGACTCTTGAAAAATATTATGGTTGGGTTGATTCTTCTATTGTAGGTGAGACAGAAAAAAACAGAAGAAGATTGGTTATTTGAATGGAAGGTTTTGATTATGGTATCAGCAGAATTCTATGAACTCTGATACTATAACAGATTTATAGACAATAGCGAATAAATTATATTATATGTATTTTTTTTCTAATATTCGATGATTGGGTTTACATTATATATACATGAAGAATTTTATACAGTTATCATATCTCTACTAAATCTATCAAATCTATATACAAGATTATTCTTAATATTAACAGAACGATGATATTTGTTGATGAGTCATTGTTTCTACAACATGTAGCAATACGAAAAAGAAGAAGATTGTTTGTTCAATTTGGGTATGTTCGTTCATTATTTTGATCTTTTTGGTCTTGGCCAAATGAAAGTGGCTGATCCAATAGCAACCACATCATAAATTAAAAAAAAAAAAATTGAAAAGATGAAACACGGAATTAAAAAAAAGTGCATCCTTTAATTTGTATTAACACTTACTGATTCAGTTGATAGAGAATAAAAATATTAAATAATGTGAATAATGGATATATGAAATGTTTAATTTAATTTACTATTTAAAATTTTTTTTCACGGTATCTCCTAACTCGGCAGGTTAAGGAGCAATCCGTTGTGGTACTAAATTCTATTTAAAGGTTTGTCGCACAAGACGGAATTCGAACTCCCGACACTTACTTAATAAATGGACTAGTGAGCTAATCACTAGACCAACCCAACTTAGTTGTTTTTCCTTTAATTTATTAAACCAATTTTAGAGTTTATTATTCACCTTATTTATAAAAACTATTGTCTACCTAACAAAATTCGCTAAGTCACATGTAGATATATATTTAACACAAATTAATAAAGTACATCTATTTCATTACATTTCTCACACTAGCTATAACTATAGCTAGATGGTAAAAGGATTACAAAGAAAAGGGAGAATATTACACCACAAACACCATGTATAACACATGATATTATTGTACTATATATGAAAATTGTTTATACATACACACAAGTTATATATGTGTGTATAGTATAGTATAGTATAGATGCATGGATTCACCCCCTTTGATGTATAGAAATGAAGTCTTTGACAGTTGAGAATGACAATAATAATAAGCTAATTGATCATTATTAATTAGAAGAAGGAACTGTTGGGGTATGAATCATAGACGTAGCATGAGGGATAATATGGTGGTGGACGATAGTAATCATAATGATGATGATAAGTAGTAAAAGATGGTTCTTCAGTTTGTGGTTCTTCATTTTGTGGTGGTTGTTCTCTTTTCACATCTTCAACACTTATCATGGAAGCACCCGGGAACTTCTTCCTAATCTGATTAGTCAAACAAACTGAGTCAACTCCATCTCCAGTTACCACTAATTGGTCTTTGCTTTCGCCTTCTACTGCCACTGATTCTACACCTGTAACAATTTATTATTAGAAATTTTATCATTGTTTATTATTTTATGAATGTAAATTGGCTACATTTACATATAATTATATCAAATTTGTCATACATAGTCATTCATCTGTATCTACTTAATTATCGGTATAAATTTTTAGCATGACTAAAAAATTAAGAGTTTATTGATCTTTCTTAATCATAACAAAAAATCAATATAAAAAAAAAAAGAATGACATAGAAAAAAATACAAAAAACTATTGTAATTTCACCGCATTCCTTTTATTCTTAAGGAGGATGTCATGTTGATGTTAGAAATAAGAGACTAAATTGGAGAAAAGATTTGTGTATTATTGAGTGTATTTAAGTTGTTTATTCAAGTTGTCTATTCACGTTGTATATTCAAGTTGTCTAGAATGATACAATATAGAAGGGTATTTATAAGTACTAAAAGAATCGTAATAATAAAAACGTAATCTCCTATAATAAATATTCAGATATACTAAATAATACTAATTGATCCTAATTGATCTTAATTATATTCTAACAAATCCATTATTTTCATTAGATACATAGACACACACACGTACCTTGGCACACTGCAGCAATTTTCATGGCTTTACTTCTGGATTTGTCACTTCCCATATTGTGCACCTGGATAACTATTTTCTGCATATATGTAGCATAGGATATATAGAAACTATTATTGTTAGAAACAAAATTGCATGCACATATATATAGCCAGCTAGCATATGTAATTTAATTTAGTAATTAATCATTGCAAAGTGATCTTACCTTCGTCATGCTGATGATTATCGATATATATAATTTGAAGCACAAGAAACTTTAGCTACTACTTAGCTATGGATGTGTTTGTGGAATTGTGTGTTGATTATGTATGTAGGGAGATTTGTGCGCTGTATATATATGAATCAACAATGAGTCAAGTGAATTTTAGTATTATTTTTTTGTTGACTATATATATTATTGGTAATTTCATGGGGAATTTCGTTAGGCGTGGAAACTATAGTTTATTTCTTGATTTTTCAGATTTTAATTACTTTATTCTCCGTTTTACACTTGTGGTGGGAGATTAGGTGTGGTGTGCCGTTGAAATTAAAGGTGTTTGTTAGGAAATATATATTGGTATAGCTAATCAACACTCGTAAAAGTAGCACCAACAAAAACTATTATTATATTATTACTAAAAGGTCGAGGAAGCTAAGAAAATGGTTAGAATAAAAGGCATGTAATAGTCTATGTGGACTCTTTCAAAAGATCTGTTAGGAATTACTTTGATTTTATTTAATTTATTATTTTAAGTTTACTTCATTCTCATTGGATGTGAATAGGATTTTATGAAAAGGCCAAAGTCCTTTTAGTTAGATCATTATTAGTTAGATATATTTTTTTATTTGTGTTATGATATTTTTTTGTCACTATATTACATGTATATTAAAAATTAATTATTAAATTAGTCATTTAATTTAAATATAATATAATATATATTAAAATATAAAATATAATTAAAAATAGTTTAAATAATACATATATTTATATATAAACAAATGATAATTGATCTTTTATGTGCATTAATATTTATATTTTTTAATAATTATCAAATTCTAAATTTTTTAATCATAAAAATTTTAATATTATATTATAAAATTATTTATTTTAAAAGTTTAAATTAATAAAAAATATGTGAATAAATATATTTTCAATTATCTAATTAGTTATATAATAATAATGAGTCCAAACTTTAATATTTTTATGGTAAATAGTTAATATTTTCATTTTGACCCTCTTATTTTTTTTCACTTTGGCCCCTTCTTAATTATTTTTCGCATATTTGCTAGTCCCATTTTTCTTTTTTACAAGTTTCTTTGTGTTGCCGCCTCTCTTCCCCTTTTGTTTTTAGTTAATATATATTTGAATGATCTCACATGTATAAGGTTTAGGTAAAGCTTTTATTTTTTAAAATTAGTTTATAAAAATTAATTTTTAAAAGATGACTTTTAAAAATTATAATATTTATGTTTAATAAATTAAATTAAAAATAGTTTTTAATAGGAAAAAGTATGATTTTGGTCCCAGCGTAGGGGCTGAAAATTTATTTCGTCCCTTGCCTTTTTTTCGTTTTAAAATGGTCTCCAAGATTTCAATTTGTTTTAAAATCGTCCTTCGAACGAAAATATCCCTCCCTCCCTCCCTTCTTCTTCCTCAATACCCATCTTCTTCCTCAACATTAACCAACAGCACTAGAAGCAGATCCACAAATACAGAAACAAAAACATGCAACAATGGATAACAACAAGCTCAACCAGAAGCGGAAGAACAACAACAACAACAACTAGATGCAGAAGAACAACAACAACAACCATGAATCTTGTATACAATTAACCATTAACAGAATCTAAGCTAATTCTATCAAATCTAAGCTAATTCAACAACAACAATAACAATTCAGCATCAACTTTCAGCAATTTAATAACCTAAAATCAACTAACAGAAATTTAAAATCAATAAAATGATAACCTAAATTATGAAAATAGAAAACAGAAAAGAGGAGATAGGGGAGGCAGTGGTGGAGCGCTGACGGTCTGGGCATGACAGGAAGGGCTGGAGGGAGGGGAACAGGCGGCGGTGAGCTCTGATTCCTTCTATGACAGGGATTGGGGGAGGGAAAGTAGGGATGCTCGCTGGCGGTGGTGAAGCAGGGGAGGCTGCAGCGGGTGGTAGTGCGGCGGGTATGGCAGAAGAAGAAGGCTGCGGCAGGCGGTGGTGCGGCGGGTATGACAAGAAGAAGAAGAAGAAGAAGAAGAAGAAGAAGAGTCGGCGGCGGACGGTGGTGCGGTGGGTATGGCGGAAGAAGAAGAAGAAGAAGAGGCGGCGGCGGCGGGTGGACAGTGGCGGTGCGGCGGTGAGCTCGTCCCTCTTCTCTCCCCCCTCCACCCTCCCTCCCACCTTTCTCGACCCCCCTTTCTTTCTTTCTCGCCCCCCTCTCCCATCCCGCTTCTGTATCCCCCTTTCTTTCTTTTTTTTCTTTTTTTTTTATTATTTTATATTTATTTTATTTTATAATTTTTTAATAAAGGGTAATTTGGTAATAAAAAGAATATAATTGGTAAAAAGAACGATTTTAAAACAAACTGAAACTTTGGAACTATTTTGGAGCGAAAAAAAGGTAAGGGACGAAATAAATTTTCAGCCCCTATGTTGGAGACCAAAATCATACTTATCCCTTTTTAATAAATACAAGTAATAACAATTGTGTTTGATAAAATAATTTTTAAAATTTAAAAATATTATAATATATATAAATGTAAGTATTAAATTTAAAAATACTTAACATATAAAGTTATAATAAACTTTTAAATTTTGAAAAGCACAAACCAACTTTAAAAAGTTCTATCTTAAGTATTTTCAAAAGTACTCAATCTTTTAAAAACCGTAAATATAAATACATAGTCTTTTTGATTTATCAAATACAAAATAAAGAACTTGAGTTTTTAAAAAATACAAACACCCCTTTAAAAATTTTTACCAAACTAAGCCTAAATATTTTTGTAATTAAATTTAATCAAGCTAGTGTAAACCCAGTAAAAAAATATAGACATACGTCGGACATATGCACTATTTAATTTCTCCTCTTCTGTGTTTTCTATAACACATAACTTACAAAAATTTATTAATATAATATACACATTTTTAAAATATAGTACACAATTTTTTTATTTTTCTACAACTTTAATATTTCTTTTTACATTGAATGTCCGATGCGTCCTCACTAACTGTGGTAAATTATACGTATACGTATTACTTTATAGATATATATTTAGGTGAAAACTCAACTACAGTTAACTTTACGTAAAGTTGATAACTGAGAGTCGTTAGATAAAAATTTAGTCAAATTATTCAAATTATTTAACGACTCTCAACTATCAATTTCACGTGAAGTTAACTACACCTGATTTTTTACCATATATTTAAGAGACTAATATTTAAAAATAGATATCTAAATATTTTAATTTGACCCCTTTCAATAAGGCCTAACTCCGCCCCGATTGTACAACTAATATTCTTCCATTATTTGTATTTTTCCCAAACTCCAGAATTTGATTCAAACAGAGAAGAGTTTTCAACATGCATGCTCTTTCTTTTGCCATACGCCATAAACTACAATGTATAAATAGTTAAATTTACTATTACTATTACTAGCAGTATATTATTCAACTCTCATCTCTTCGATAATAATTAACCAAAAAGACAATAAATCCCTTTAATAATAAGGATCTAACTAAAAAAAGAATTAGTATTATGTAATTTTTTTAACACGGAAAGTAAAAAAAATAAAATGGAACCATTGTTTTTTCTAATCAGAAATAATAGGAAAAGTATAGAATAGACCATAAATTATTATTATTATCATTATTATTGGGGGGTGTTCAATCACGAATTTTTTATTTTTAATATTGGAGTGGTAGTGGTGTTTTTTTAAAATGTGAATTGTTGGGGTGTTATACTCAAATGTGGAATCGTTTAATAAGAAAAGCAGAAATTGGACGGTCCGATTTATTAGAAGTACAGAATTCAGACCGTCCAATTTCTAGAGGTACAGAAATTGGACTATCCGATTTGTAGAGGTACAGAAATCGGACCGTCCGATTTGTGACAGGTACACAAATTGGAAAAAAAATTGAGGTACAGAAATCGGACCCTCCGATTTGTGTACTTCCACAGTTTTAAAAAACACCAAAAATTACAATGTTAAAGTATATCACCATTTCTATTTTCATAACAAAAAAAATTAGCCGTTCAATCACAATAGATTATTTCGCTGGTATTTTCTCCGTCAGGTCAACGCGAAGTCAAAATGGGCCTTTCAGTGTATATAGTCTTCGTCAACAAAAGTGTAAATAAAGTTTGTGCTCCATGTCCCATATGGCCATATCTATTGACTCGTCAACAGACAACAAGTATATTTTGTTAAAAAATCTACAAGTTATTAAAAGACCTGTATGTCTTGTGGAAAAAAAAAAACTTGTATGTAATTTTCAATTGAAGAATTTATCTCCAATTGAATTTGTTGATAATGAAAAAAATTAACTTTCCGCATAAACATACTAATTAAATTGATACATAATACCAAAAATTCAATAGGGGACCTAACATATCGGTAGCAAGTAGTAACTATGATGGGTTTAATTTTAACAAACACACATTATTACCCTTATCAAAAGCTTAGCGTATTCAAGATGACAAAATCTGATAAAATAATTGTTGAAATTCAATTAAACGGTGACCACCTTTGTGTATTAATGTTTTAATTGTAGGATAACTTAGGCCTTATACTTTGAGCCTCATTGCTTTAGCTTTTTTCTAGGTCAGAAAACCGTATATATGATACCGGGCCTTTGGAGAATTATCAATCTTTATTTTTTGCTTTTTGAGCCATTAGTCCGTAGACCCACCAAACAAAATAAGAACTAATCAAATAAAAGACGATTTTTCTTATTAAATCTGCCACAGATTAGTTCTTAACCTATCGGGTTTAAAAATACTATAGAAAACCAAAAAAAAAAAAGATAAGTCGATTTTTGGTGACTTAAATAAACTAAATAAAGAAAAAGCAAAATATAAAACAAAAGAACTGCTTAAATAGAAGGACAGTTTGATTTAAGACTATTCTTAAACTCCTCCCAAAATGAAAAAAGCTCCACGTAAAAAAGTTTAACTCTATCAACATCTTTACCATAGTGTCTGCTACCGCATTTGTATTTAAGCTAAGTTAGATTGGTTTAATAATTAAATTATTAATCCATTTAAGCTAAGTGTTAGAAGTTTAAATTCATCTTGTACATACCTCAAACTAAAAATACCATAAAAAAACCAAAAATAAAAAAATATAAGACGATTTAACCATAAATAAATTCAAATAAATATAATTATGTATGTATGTTTGTAACATTATAGGAGTAGTCACGTGCACTATTAGAAGCACGAAAATTGAACAAGAATAATAATGAAATCACAGTTCACAAAAACACCTAATAGAAGAACAAGACACTAAGCTAAATTAATAATGAAGAATAACAATAAAAACAAGTGTTTTAATTAATTAAACTAAGCAGCATTAGCAAGAAGATTATTATTAGCAGAAGCAGCAGCACAGGAATATTCACGTTTGACAGCCTTCAAGAGAAGACTATCATGTTCAAGTGCCATCTGAACCGGCAATGATCCAAGCCCATTCGCCATGGCCAGAAGCATCTTCTTTGTTTCCTTCTTGAACTCATTCTTATCTACCTTCCCATTCATGTCGTGGTCAAACTGCACGAACAGCGACTCGTACACATGCGCCACCTCCTCGGGATCGCGCTTCACGTCCACGCCGAAGTGCGTCTCCATCACCCTCAGCCTCTGGAGCTCCTTCATCATCTCCGTGTAAGACAGGAGGCCGTCTTTGTCTGCGTCCAGTTCAGCGAAGAGGTCGCTCACTGATGCGGAGAAAGCCTCTTCGTCTTCCACGAAGCTGGTGATGGTGGTGCCGTCTATGATTTCTACGCTCATGGCTGGTCGTTGATATTCAAAATTCAAAATCAGCTTAATTAGGGTTTTTGTAACTAAGAATAATTAGAAGAGAGACTAGTGAGCCTTTTTGGTTTTGTTTGATGAAAGGTGGGTCTAATCTTATTTATAGGAATAAGGAGAAGGCGGTTATACGGTAAGCAAACGCAATATCTTTAATCTTTAATAATAGAATTCAATTAAAGAATGTATCTTTTTCTTTTTAGTCAATATCTATTAATCTTTTTAAATTTTGATCCAAATCACAATGCTCTCAGTCAAATTAAATTCAAAATAAATTCAAAAATTAATACAATATACATTGCAATCTTTTGAAATAAAATTAGATTAGATTAAAAAATAAATATTAAATTGATATCACAAAAATCATAACAAACTATATAAATTTTATCTTTTAAATTGATATAAATCATACTACAGATATAATCTTATCTTGTTAACAGTAACAATAAATTAAAATATATGTATTAATATCTAGTTATTATTACTAAGATAAATAATAAAAAAGAAAATATAAATATTTAAATATACATAGTTCGGTAAATAATTAATTTATTTTATTCAGTTATAAAAACAACGTTCCCTTTTTGCGACCGTTGTTCTACTTTAAGTCTTGGGTTTTGAGATACTCTAGAAAGTTCGCCGACCAGGATATGCGCGTTTTTCTAGCAAGCTAATGCAACATTAAGCCTTAACAATTATTTAATGGTTATATTTTTAATACATACACCATACAAGCATCTATAGTGGGCATTCTCAAAAACAATTGGCCAAAGCCATATAGTAACAGTAGTTTTGTTAAGAATTGGATGTGTGTGTTTTCATCACAAATATGCTTGTTTGAAATAGTATTTTATAAATTAATAAAACAAGTGATAAATAAAATATTACTTCTTAATTGATGAACTTAATTAGATGTTAATTAAAATTTGTTTTATTGCTAATCAAATTATATGACTTTAGCATGAAATAATAGAAAAAGTATAGAAAACAACGTTTATATTTTTAAGGTAAAAAACAGATTAAAAAATGGTTGATTAATTTTAAAAATCAGATTTTAGAAAAGAAATGTTTAATTAATTTTAAACAACAAATTTTTAATAATCATAATTAAAATTTAACCTAATTCTATTTTTACTCTCATTCACCCCACAAATCCACTCCATACTCAAAGAGAATGAGAGAACGAGAGAGGCGGGATGAGCGGTTGAAGGTGAAGAGATAAGAGAAAGAGCGTGGGAGGGTATGTATCCGGTGTTAAGTGTTAAGGAGGGTTCTTCTTGAGAGGGTTTAGAAAAGTCATTTAAGGTCTCTTTTAGAGATAAAGTCATTGGTGTAGAAAAGTCTTACACCTTTGCATTAGTAGGGCCTTTATCTGGAGATGGTATAGCGACAATGACAGGTAAGCAGGGTGATTATCGAACACCAAGCGTTAGTTTTACTAAGGATGCAAAGAGCTGTCTAGTTGAACCTTATAAGGAAGCCATCGTGATCAAGGTGTTGGATAAGCATTATGGCTACACGGCTTATGCATAAGCTTCAGATAGTACGGCGCATCAAAGGAGGGTTTCATTTGTTGGATGTGGGGTTTGGGTATTTTTTGGTTAAATTTGATATGGCTGCGGATCGTGAGAAAGTCATTCTTGGTGGTCCGTGTTTAATAGACGGTCACTATGTTGCAGTAAAGTCATGGAACGTGGATTTTAAGCCATGCGAAAAATTCTTCGGATCAACGCTAGTATGGATTCGAGTCTTGGGACTTCCAATCTGGTATTACCAGGAACAAGCAATGTTGCGAATTGCTTCTGCAATAGAGGTTCCGGTGAAAGTGGACTTGGCCACTAAGAGGAAAATATATGCCCGAACTTGTGTTCAAATTAATCTTGGGTTACCTGTAATCAAACATATTATAGTGGATGGTATGACTCATGAAGTGGAATACGAGAGTTTACATCTGATTTGTTCTACTTGTGCACGGTATGGGCATGATAAATCATTGTGCAGGGAGAAGGAGTCCTTGGAAGGAAACAGTGATTCTTTTGGTGATGATGGAAAAAATAATGAAGTCCCGACACTAGTGTCACACAACATTCATGAGATTCAAAAAGAGGCTGAATTGGAAGCTCGCGATTTGGGTGAGAATTCTCGTAATTTGGGTGAGAAATTAGGAGTTATTAAAGGAAAGGATGCGGTTATGAAATCATTGGCTCCTCACGTACCTGATGGTCATGTTAATTAGGCATGCATGAATGATGAAGAGGGTTGGAAACAAGTGCTGCGTAAGAAAAAATTCACAATGGGTCAGCTATCAGATTTGAAGGACCAAGATGGAAAGCTACACAAGTATAGTTCGAGAAGGGTTCCAAGACCCAATTTGCATGGTAATGGAGGCAAATCAATTGGCATTAGGATGAGAAAGCGAGAAAAAACATGAAATTGCGCCATCTCCATCGCGTAGAACTCCTGCACGTCGTGGAATTTCTCTACGGAAGCATCCGCGGCCTTCCTCCCTGCAGAACTTGCCAGTTGATAAAAATGGTGGCGCAACGGAGGAAACCTTAGTAGATGGAAGCATGGCAGGTGCAGCATTAAGGGGTTCGAAGGTTGCAATTATATTATTGAGGATCAAAGTGTGCCAGTACCGCAGGATAAACCACCTATTGAGGTTGGTGATTCTATTTAGAGTTTATGTTCTTATTTATTCTGTCCCTATTATTTATGGATAGTTTAAATATGATTGTTTGGAATATTAGAGGTGCTTCTAATAAGTTAGCCCGGGTGCATTGTAAGGAACTTGTTAGGAAATTTAGACATATTTTCTTTATTGTGGTTGAAACTCACTCCCCTTTTCATTATTTAAAATTATTTTGGGAAAGGTTGGGGTATCACTCTGTTGGTATAATAGAAGCAGAGGGGCATAAGGGGGGTATTTAGTTTCTATCCTCTATGAAGGGTGTTTATTGTAAGTTCATTGATGCTTTTGATCAGGGTGTTACTGTTGAGGTTCAGTCTGATAATTTAGTTTGGAGGTGTAGTGATATTTATGGTAGTCCTCAATTTAATAAAAGGGTTCTTCTTTAGGATTATCTTATTGCACAATTCATGGTATTTCAAGGACCTTGGATTGTTCTTAGTGATTTTAATGAAGTCAAATTTTCTCATGAATCTAAAGGCTGTCAATTTTCTCATCAAAGAGCAGACATGTTTGCTACTTCATTAGGAGATAGTGGTTTGTTTGATCTGAAGACTATTGGGAGGCGATTTTCTTGGTATAGGAGGGTGAAAAATTATGTTGATGTGGAAAAAAAAGCTTGACCGAGTCTGTATAAATAGTAGTTGGTTATCTATCTTTCCAGAGGCTTATACAGAAGTTTTAAATAGGCTTAAGTCTTATCATTGTCCTATTCTGGTGCGTTGTAAAGGTCGTCCTCAGCCTAAAGGAAATCGACCTCTCCGTTTTGTTGCTGCTTGGGCTACTCATCCGGGGTATAGGGATATTGTGAATCAGTCATGGTGGTCTGGTAATAGAGGGATTCATGGCAAGCTTTTAGAAGTACAGAAGAATTCACTAGAGTTTAACTCGAAGGTATTTGGTAACATTTTTGTTAAGAAATGTGAATTAGAGCAGCAGATTAATTATTTACAAAAGCATTTGAAAGTGGTGGATAGCATTTATTTGCGTCAGAAAGAGCAACAGTTGCTTGATGATTATAATAATACTCTAGTGCAAGAAGAGCTCCTATGGTTCCAAAAGTCCAGAGAGTAGTGGGTAAGGTTCGGGGATAGGAATACAAGATTCTTTCATATTCAAACTCTTGTGCGAAGGAAGCATAACGAAATTCATGGCCTTTTTCTCATGGATGGAGTGTGGAAAACTGATCCAGAGGTTCTGAGTCAAGAAGCAGAGTCTTTCTATAAAAGCTTATTCTGTCATTTGGATGATGTTGATTTGGGTTGCCTTGGTGATGTGCCTCTTCCTTCTCTGAATGAGGAAGCTTGCAATAATCTTACGGCACCATTTATTATGGAGGAAGTTAGAACATCTGTTTTTCACATGAACTCCTTTAAAGCTTCGGGTCCTGATGGCGAGCAACGAATAATGATATCTTTAATCCTCATGAAACTTGGCCTTTGGAAAAAGTGATTTGTCTTACATTAACTTCAGAAAAAAAGTTTAGGAATATTTTTGAATTACAACATATGTCCCTTCTCTCTACTCTAAATGGTTTTTGGAATCCCCCATCCATTGGTACTTTCAAGATTAATTGTGATGCTAGTTATCTTGGTTTGGGTGATAGTGTTGGTTTTGCTTGTGTTATTAGAGATTGTAATGGGAATTGGCAAATGGGGTGTTTGGGAATGATTGAGAGTAATAGTATTTTTCAAGAGAAATTGTTTGCTATTTGGAAAGGATATCTCTTAGCTTGTGATGTGGGTCAACGAAATGTTATTTGTGAGACGGATTGTGTGGAAGCATTTAATCTTGTTACTAATCACCAAGATGGTTTTGGGTTTATTGATCCATTGGTGCTCAAAATAAGAGATATCATGCATTGAAATTGGCGTGTTGACTTTCGTTTGATTATAAGAGATGCAAACACGGTGGCAGATACTATGGCAAAGATGGCGATAAAGTTACAACTTTCTCATGTAGAGCTTCCGTCACCTTGGGAGGAGTTTAAGAGTAGTCTTAAAAAGGACCGTCCCTCTATTTAAGCAGATTCTTTGTTTTGTTTTTTTTTTGTTTAGTTTATTTCAGTCACAAAAAAAAATTCACCCTACAAATCCTAATCTATCTCAACACTGTTCGTTATGCCTCCACTCTAATCTTCTTCTTCCTTCTTCATCGCCGGCGTCACGTCTTCCTCCATTGTAGGGGTGACAACATGTACCCTACCCGCGGGTATCCAATCCGACCGTAGCGGGTAGGGTAGGGTGCGGATAGGGTTCTCGTGGGGATCGAGTAGGGTGCGGGTTGAGCCTCAACCCTATCCGACCAACCCGCACCCTATATATGTATATGTTATATACTTATATAAAAATATGTTTTAAGTGGATGTTGAACTAAAGACCTCTTATTAAATACAAAAGATCCTTAATCATTAAAAGAATATCATTAATTGATAATTTAATACTTTTTTTACATAAAATTTAGTTCTATTTTAATTTATTATCAAGTTATATAATAATGTTGTATCTTTTTTGTAACCCGTGGGTAGAAAAGAAGAAGGCGCGTAGCGACAACATCACTTTTAGGGAGAACAGGGAGGATGCGACGCATTGGAGAAGAAGGTGCAGCGGCGACATTGAGAGCAGGGGGCATGACGTAGGAAAGAAAAAGGTGCAGCAGCGATGGCGGTTGCAGGGAGCGCAGGGGCGGAACGACGTATGGGAGAAGAAGGTGCAACAATGACGCGGCACGTTGCTTCTTCTGACGGTAACGGCAGTGGTGAGGTGCGTTGGCCACAGGGAAGGGAGAGTGAAGTGAATGTGGTAAAAAGAGACAAAAAAAAGTAGAAGGTGAAAGACTATGGTTGTGATGGAATATTTTTTTGTTTTAGTGGGATTGGAGTGCAACCTATTGTTCACGTTGTTCGCATTCTTTGTTGTCTATCTAGCAGAACTCAAACAATATTGCTCTATTTCATTTGAGATTCTATCCCTTAGAAATTTTTTACTGCACTTTTGGGAATAAAAAAATGAGGTAACATACATTTATTTTTTGTAGAACGAATTACTAATGTTCCGTCAAGGATATTCTTTCTGAGGCATAGCTTGTTGCTGTTGTTTGATGATGGCTTCCTCGTCTCCTTAGCAATAATGGTGAGAATTTCTTAGAATTTTGGCTTGAACATGAAACCTGCAGAAAGAATTACGATACTCAAGTCAAATAAAATTTTTTTCAAGAGTGAAACGAATAAAACTAAGAATGTTGGAATTATAGTTTTTTTCTAATCTGTCTCACTTTGCTTATGCTTGTATTTATCGTTGTTTAGTGTAACCCACCTCTCGTCACCTTCTCTGAGATTTTGTGCGAGTTCTAGAGAGATGGAGGCAATTTCGTTTGGTCGAATTTCATTTAAATTACTTTAAATAATTTTTCGAGGTATAATCATTATCTTCAGATTGACGAAGGTTAAAGAATAACTAATATATACAATTATTTTTTTTTGAAAATAATTGTTATTAATTAGTTTAATATATTTATAAATTAAGATGTTGCAATTAAAAATTTATATAAATAAATAGTATAATCTTCTCGTACTTACTTACCGTGATAAATTTGAGTTTCTCTATTTTTCGTTAAAAAAAAAAATTCTTAAGATATATAAAGGAAAGAACACAATTTAATTTGTTAAAGCGGAGGCAACGAAAGTGATGGAAGTCAAAATCTGCATGACCCACTGAATATAGTTTTACACTTTTACTTACTCTTATAACTATAAATATAAATCTATTACATTGACTGCAATAGTGTTTGTTCTTTTCCCAACACTTTCGGTGCACAAGGGCTGAAAATGCTCAAGAAAGGAATATGCTGCAGTGATTCCTTTTTGAGTTTTTGTTACTTAATTGATACTAGTACTACTTAGGAAAGCACAACAGGTGTTTCAATTTCATCATGTGGTTTTCAATTATTAGTTCCGCTATATTTTATCAGTGGGTAGTAATAACTAGTTAGTTGAATTCTATTGGCTGAATCTGCACATGTGCATGTTTGCCAAAATATTAGTACTATCTTAATATTAGGTACACCGGTAGACCTTAATTTAAAAAAATAAAAGCATTTTTATTAATTAAAGAAAATCCGTTTATTAACCCAAATACTACATGAACAATTAATTTGTATATAATTACTATTAATCACAGAATCCAGCTAACTTGGTTATATAAATAATAGTTTTATAAATAATTAACGGTTCATGTAAGTTTTTTTTTAATAATAATACACATTCAAATTTGATTGGCAATCAAGGGAGTAAATTAAATTAAGTTTGCACACATTCTTCAGAATGACAATGCGATCCCTCACCAATCACCAAATAATCTACTTTGGTCCCTGTCCTCTACTTTTGTGACCCAATAATGTGGTCTCTGTAAGCGTTTTTTCGTCAACCAAAAAATGCTGACGTGTCAGGTTCAAAAATGGATAGGAACATAATTGCCACTAAATTCAAATTGGTTAAGGATTTATTTGTTTTGATTTTTTGAATAATATTTTTTTAATTTTTTATTCATTATATTAATATTTTTTTAATAAATTATTGAATATATAGAATAATAATTACAAACTAATTAATAAATTATTCAAATTTAAAAATATCATTTATTATAAATAATTCTCAAATATAATTTTAAATATATATAAATAATAAATATTAAAATTCGGTTAATACGTTAATAATAATAATCCTATAATATACTATTAGTATTATCATCTAGATAATTTTCATAATAAAATAAAAACTAATGAACACATTATTTGATATATAGTAAATTTTTTTTGAGTAATAACAAATTTAATTTTTTATTTCTTTAAACTAAATTAATAATTCTATTTGATATTTGTTCATACCGTGGCCTAATGATAAGGCCCAGGACCCAACGAAAGGCCCAATCCAAAGGATTGAGCCTCACCCTACACCGACCTTCAATCTACGAAGTCGGTGCTTACCACGACTTGCTCTAAAGAAGTCGGGAGCGAGGGATTAGCTGGTAGATAAACCCTCACTCAAGAGGATAACTGCCCCTAAAATCTCTCTAACCACTTCCAGGAGCAATATCTTAACTTCCCTAAGATAAAGGGACGGTTATTCCCCTTAAAAGGCGGAACTACTCCAACGGTGGTTATGGGTTCACCACTATAAATACACTGACATCCCTCAGGTATCTTTAGGCCCAATACTTTCTAGACCTGCTTACACCCTTGCTGACTTAGGCATCGGAGTGTCTTTGCAGGTACCACCTCCCATTCTTTCACATACACAACTCGGAGGCAGCTCCCAGACGTAAACCAAGTCGGAGACCACCTTCCTCTAGCACTTGGGCCTCACAAACAAGCCCAACCACCGTCCGGTTCTAGGTAAGTCCTGGAACATTGGCACCGTTGCCGGGGACCCGAGAGATCAACCAGTAATGGCGGACAAGTCACCAGAAGATGGACATACAGCGTCTGATTCCGAGCAAGAAAATTCAGATACCGGAAACAATGACGCAGACCTGACCTTTCATCAAGGAACCAGCGACCAGCATAAAGAAGGCACCTCTGGGCTCAAAAACCCAAAGGCAAATTCCTCGGAAGGACGAGAGTCCGGAAAAGAAGGGCCATCCCATGCAACCGAGCTAATGGGGCTGGTCCACGGCCACTAAGGTCGTTTGGAGCAACTAGAACAGGAACTAGAACGACAACGAGAGGCAGAGCGAAACCTCAGGGAGGAAATAGAACGACGAAAAGAGTTGGAAGAAAAACTCACAAAGCTTGAATCTTCCCTTAAAGCCCGAGACTCCCGCGACAACTGAGAATAGTCGCCCTTGGGAGGAGAGGACCCGTTCAGCGAGGACATAATGAGGACAAAGGTTCCAAGAAACTTCAAAAGCCCTGAGATGAACCTCTATGACGGAACCACAGACCCAAAGCATCATTTAAACAACTTCAAAAGTCGGATGTATCTGGCTGATGCTTCTGATGCAACACGTTGCAAGGCTTTTCCGACCACCCTGTCAAAAGCAGCGATGAAGTAGTTCGATAGCCTCCCTCCAAGGTCGGTTACCAGCTTTGAGGACCTCTCAAGAAAATTCCTGATGCGATTCTCCATCCAGAAGGATAAAGTAAAACACGCACCGAGCCTCCTGGGAGTTAAACAGGAGGTCAGGGAACCTCTGCGTGATTACATGGAAAGGTTCAACAAAGCGTGTTTAGAAATTCAAAATCTGTCCACAGAGGCAGTTATCATGGGATTAGTAAATGGACTTAGGGAAGGACCCTTCTCACAGTCCATATCAAAAAGGCACCCGACCTCTTTGAGTGATGTACAGGAGAGAGTGGAAAAGTACATCAACATGGAGGAAAATACCAGACTGAGAGAGTCGAGTTGGCGATCTGGGCACCCTCCCTCGATAAAAGAAAGGGAGAGGGAGCCCAAGAAGAAAGAAGACCTTGGTCTCGACAGACCCAGGAAATATCACTCTTATACTCCTCTAAAAGTTTCTATAGTGGACGTATACAGAGAAATTTGCAATACTGAAAGGCTGCCGCCTCCTAGGCCCATTAAAAATAAAAAAGGGGGGAGTCGCAGCGATTACTGCGAGTACCATAAAATATATGGTCACTCAACAAACAACTGTTACGACCTCAAAAAATGTGATAGAAAAGCTAGCCAGAGAAGGCCGACTTGATAGATATCTCATGGGAAGAGAAAGCGAGATGACGCAGATAGAAGAGACCCACCACCGCAGACTCCGGAGAGACATATACATATGATCTCAGGTGGATTCGCGGGAGGGGGACTCACCAAGTCCTCTCGCAAGAGACACCTCAAGCGAGTCTACCAGGTCGGGAGCGAATCTCCCGACCTTCCTACCATCTCATTTACAAAGGAGGATGGGCAAGGAGTAATCCCTGAACACGACGATCCAGTGGTGATAACCATGATCCTGGCAAATGTCCATCTCCACAGAACTCTAGTAGATCAAGGAAACTCGGCGGACATCCTTTTCAAACCCGTGTTTGACAAGATAGGGTTGGACGAGAGGGAGCTAAGAGCCTACTCCGACACCTTATACGGGCTAGGCGACATGCCAATAAAGCCACTGGGATTTTTACCCCTTCATACTACCTTTGGAAAGGAGGAAAATCCAAAACTCTGAGTATAGACTTCATAGTCATTGACGTAGGGTCAGCATATAATGCCCTAATCGGAAGAGCTACCCTAAATCGACTCGGAGCGGTGGTATCCACCCCCCATCTCTGCATGAAATTCCCGACAACAGCGGGGGTAGCAACAGTGCAGGGAGACCAGAAATTGGCAAGAAAGTACTACAATGAAAGCTTGAACCTGAGGGAAAAAAGCAAAGAGGTTCACACCATAGAGCTCGGCGGTGCATGGGCTAAAGAAGGGTTGCGACCACAACCAGGAGGAAAAATCGAGGAAATACAGGTCGGCAAAGAAGAAGGAAAAAATACCAACATAGGAGCCAACCTAGGGGAAACCCTGAAGCAAGGGTTGACTAAGCTCCTAAGAGACAATTCTGACCTCTTTGCCTGGAAAGCCTCCGACATGCCTGGGATAGATCTCGAGCTTATGTCCCACAAACTCTCGGTGTATCTAGGATCCCGACCTGTACAACAGCGAAGGCACAAGCTCAGCCTGGAACGAGCCCTAGTGGTGGAGGAGCAAATACAGACACTCCTAGAAACCGGCTTCATCAGAGAAGTTAAATATCCAACATGGCTAGCAAATGTAGTGCTAGTCAAGAAGCAAAACGGCCAATGGAGGATGTGTGTCGACTACACCGACTTAAATAAGGCGTGTCCCAAGGACCCTTATCCACTCCCAATTATTGATACTCTAGTAGACTCTAGCTCGGGGTATCAATACTTGTCGTTCATGGATGCCTACTCGGGATATAATCAAATCCCTATGTATGAGCCAGACCAAGAGAAAACATCGTTCATCATGGCCCGAGCAAATTTCTGCTATGTGGTCATGCCATTTGGACTAAAAAATGCAGGGGCCACATACCAAAGACTGATGAACAAGGTGTTCGCCCCCCACCTCGGGAGCTTAATGGAAGTCTACGTATACGACATGCTAGTGAAAACTAAGGAAGAAGCTGATCTCTTGACAGACCTCTCACAAGTCTTCGACACCATAAGGTTGCACGGGATGAGGCTAAATCCCGCAAAGTGTACCTTTGCAGTGGAGGCCGGAAAATTCCTAGGGTTTATGCTGACGCAGAGAGGGATTGAAGCCAATCCCGATAAGTGTCAAGCTATACTGGAAATGAAAAACCCGACTTGCTTAAGGGAGGTTCAACAACTAAATGGCCGACTTGCAGCCCTCTCCAGGTTCTTGGCAGGATCAGCATTAAAATCCCTTCCACTGTTCTCTTTATTAAGAAAGGGAAGCCAGTTTGAGTGGACTCTAGAATGCGAGAGAGCGTTCCAGGAGTTCAAAAGATTCTTGAGCCAACCTCCAATCCTGACCCGACCTTTAGTTGGGGAAGATCTCGTCCTATATCTGTCCGTAGTAGACAAAGCTGTCGCATCAACCCTGATAAGGGAGGACGAGGTCGGATAACATCCAGTGTACTTCATCAGCAAAGTTCTACAAGGCCCCGAACTAAGGTACCACAAATTAGAGAAATTTGCTTACTCCTTAGTAATAGCCTCACGGAGGCTACGGTCTTACTTTCAAGCTCATACGATAAGAGTTCGAACGAACCAACCCATGAAGCAAATCCTGCAAAAGACGGATATTGCAGGGAGAATGGTTCAATGGGCAATAGAGCTCTCCGAGTTTGACTTAAAGTATGAAACTCGGACAGCGATCAAAGTCCAATGCCTCACCGACTTCATAGCAGAATACGCGGGAGATCAAGAGAAGCCAACTGCATGGGAACTTTACGTAGATGGATCCTCAAACAAGACAGGAAGCGGTGCAGGCATAATACTGGCCGATGAAAGGGGAACCCAAATAGAGGTATCCCTCAAATTTGAATTCTCAGCTTCAAATAATCAGGCAGAATATGAAGCCCTGATTGCAGGATTGAAGCTGGCAGAAGAAGTCGGTGCAACAAAAGTGATGATATACAGTGACTCTCAAGTGGTCACCTCCCAGATAAATGGAGAGTATCAGGCTAAAGACCCGAACATGAAAAGATACTTGGAAAGAACTCTGGAGTACCTCGGGCTCTTTGCGGAAACCGAGGTTAAGCACATAACCCGGGATCTCAATAGCAGAGCAGACGCCCTATCCAAGTTAGCAAGTACCAAGCCAGGAGGGAATAATAGAAGCTTGATCCAGGAAACTCTCCAAGAACCCTCTGTGGTAAAAGTAGAGGACAAACGAGATGTCCTAGAGGTAACTGGGCTAAACCTCGGATGGATGAATCCCTTGGTCGAATACCTAAAATTCGACATCCTCCCCAAAGAGGAAAAAGAGGTTAAGAAAATCCGGAGGGAAGCACAACATTACACTCTGGTGAAAAATATCCTTTATAAAAGAGGAATATTAACACCATTGTTGAAGTGCGTACCGACCTCAAAGACCACTGAAGTACTAGAGAAGGTTCATAATGGGATCTGCGAAAACCATCTCGGAGCCAGGTCGCTAGCCAGAAAAGTAATCCGAGCTGGATTCCACTGGCCGACCTTACAAAAAGATGCCACAGAATTTGTGAAAAAGTGCCAAACATTCCAAATGCACGCAAATTTCCACGTGGCTCCCCCCGAGGAGCTAATCAGTATAACTTCTCCAGGGCCCTTTGCAAAATGGGGGATGGATCTGTTAGGTCCTTTTTCCCAGGCCCCAGGACAAGTCAAATACTTGATTTTGGGAATAGACTACTTCACAAAGTGGATAGAAGCAGAACCATTAGCCACCATCACAGCCCAGAGAAGTCGGAGGTTCCTCTACAAAAATATCATCACAAGGTATAGGATACCATATTCCATTACCACAGATAATGGAACCCAGTTCACCGACTCTACCTTCAGAAGCTTGGTGGCCAGTATGAAGATCAAACACCAGTTCACCTCGGTGGAACATCCACAAGCAAATGGACAAGCCGAGGCAGCCAACAAAGTCATACTGGCAGGACTAAAGAAAAGACTACAAGATCCAAAAGGAGCCTGGGCTGAGTAGCTCCTACAAGTGTTATGGGCTTACCGGACGACGCCACAATCTGCCACTGGAGAAACGCCCTTCCGACTCGTCTACGGCGTAGAAGCCATGATACCAGTAGAAATCAGCGAACAAAGTCCAAGGGTGATTCTCCACGATGAGATCGGAAACATACAGGGGCACAAAGAGGAGCTTGAACTGCTCCCCGAAGTCCGAGAACAAGCCCAGATAAGAGAAGCAGTGTTGAAACAAAGGATGACTACCAGGTACAACAAAAAAGTCATTCGAAGAAGCTTCACCCCAAACGACTTGGTCTTGATCAGAAACGACATTGGAGTCAACAAATCGGGGGAAGAAAAACTCGCTGGTAATTGGAAGGGACCATACAAAATTAGTGAGGTCTTAGGAAAAGGTTATTATAAGGTGACCGACCTAAACGGCACCGAGTTACCAAAGTCGTGGCATGCTTGTAACTTGAAAAGGTACTATAGTTAAAAGTGAACTCTACTCCCTGATGTACTCTTTTCCCAACTTCACGATTTTTTCCCAAAAATCAAAGGGTTTTTTCTGAAGAAGGGTTTTTAACGAGGCATCACAGTAGAGGCTAAGGGAAAATAGACTATTAAAAGCCCTTAGTAGCACTAAAGTACCTTCCCAAATAAATAATGATCTTTTACAATATCTCTTATAAATTCCTTCTCATTTTTTTTCTCTTTCTTTCTACAAAACGCGCCGACTTAAGCTCGACAAAGCGTGAAAATCCCATGAACCGACCTAGATGGTCGTCAGGATAAAACGACAAGGTACAAGTCGGTGTAAAGAGGTTATAAAGGATGATCGCGAAGAACTCGGAAACATTCTGACTCATAAGTCGGAATGAAGAACCGAGCAGCAAAGAAAACGCATCACAAAAGTAACCTAAGTCATAGGAACTCAATAAATTCTGAAATTGAGTATAAGGAATACCAAAAAGAGATCGAAAAACCTATCAAAAATGTCAAAGCTAAAGACTGTCTTAAGTCCTTAGAGAAAAAGAAAAAAGGACAGACGGCCCCAAAAAAGGCTTTCAAAAAGATCAAAAGGGTTTCTCAAAAAGCTAAAAAGCATGCACGCAAAAGGTAACTTAACCCTTATCCAAAAAAGGGTATTCTTTCGTTAACTTAAAACCGTTATTCAAAAAGGGTATTTATAAATATTTTGTTTACGGCCTTAAAAGGCCAAGAGAAATGTTAGGGAACAACCACCACAACATGAAAAAGAGTTTAAAAAAGGGGAGACCCACAGGCCGGGCCCCCATATAGCCAATAAATTTTTTTAGAGAACATCACCACCAGAGCCGAAGGGAGTAGTCGGATCACCACCAGAGTCGGAAAGAGCAGACGGAGCGCCATCAGGTCCAGGGAGAGAAGTATCCATAGGAGACGGAGAGAAGGTTCTGTGAGACCTTGAGGAACTCGGAGCATCCTTTGGACGAGGAGGGGACTCAATGATTCTCTGCCCCCGAGTCTTCAAATCTGACTCAGAGACAACCTCAGGAGCAGGAGGAAAAACTATGGCACCATCAATGACGACCTTGTCAGGATCTAAAGGAGAGAGATCCAGGTCGGGAGCAAGGACCCCGACCTGCTCCTTAAAAATCCTCCAGGCCTCCTCGGCTCCTTCAGCAATAGAGTCTTCCAACTCGGCGTAAGCATTCCGAGAATTCAACAAGTCCTTCCTCACACTCACGAGGTCCTTGAACAAGCTCGAATAACTCTCCTGCGCCTTCTTCCTCAAGCCCTCCTCCATATTGCATTGGGCTTGTAACTTGCTCTCCTTCTCCCGAAGACCATCCCTTTCCTCCTTCAACTTAGCGACCTCCTCCTTCAACTCCTTGTCATTTTTCTGATATATGAGAAGCCTTTCCTCCAACTCTTCAACCCTCGAGGTTGAACCCAGAGAACTAAGAGGAGTCTTCTCAAAAATATCAAGAAACTTGGTGCACACCGCCGCCGCCCTGACACTCTCCTGAGCCAGAATAGTGAGGTGGTTCCGGATAGAAACATCATCCATACCTATATGGGTATGAGGATAGATGTATTTTCGGATAAACGCAGGAGCATCCACTTTAGCCTCACCTTCAAAAGAAGAGCTATACTCTAAAGTCTTACGCTTCTTCTTCTCTGGCTCAGGAGAAGGTCGGGGGGGAGGGGGCGGCTGAGAAGAAGCCGAGGAGGAAATAACGATAGGTCGAGAAGGGGTCCCCAAATTTTGAGAAGAAGGAGGAGGAGGAAGAGAGGAGCTAGTAACCCTAGCACCGCCGGTCCTGGCGCGAGATCTCGCCTTGGCCTCCTGGACTCTCTGGTAAGACTCACTGGAATTCTTCTTCGCCATCTCTCTAAGAAAACAATTAGTAGCCAAAAAGTCAGCGAAACAAGTCGGTAAAAACAAGTCGGAAATAAAGTAGATCAATAAAAAAGGCTACCTAGTTGTGTCTGGACAAAGGTCGGCGACCCCTAGAGAAATTTTTTGGTATTCAAATATGGGGCCCTCCCCCACACTTCTCGGAGAAATCCCACAACGGCCGCCTCCACCTCATCCAGGTCGTCCAAACCGTATTTCTCACAGGGAGAGGCCTCTAACCAGTACAGAGGAAAGCGAGGAGAAGAATTCTCATCCAAGAAAAAGGGGTGGTGACCCTCTACGGCTTGAACTTTGAAAAAGTAATTTTTAAAGTCATGGAAGGATTCATCAAAAAGGGTGAAGACCCTCCGACCTTGTATAGCTCGGAAGGACACCCACTGCTGCTTGTTATTTTGCCCACTGAAGGGCTTGGTCATGTGGAAAAGAAAAAAGAAAATCCTCAAAGAAGTCGAAAAGTCTAAGGCATGGCTGACAAACTGATAAATTTTCAGAAAACTTCAGGAATTGGGATGAAATTAGGTAGGTGCAACACGACAGTGACGTAAAACAGCAATCTCAAAATTAGAGAAAGGAAGAAAAACGCCCAGGCGGGTGATCATGCTCTCATACATATAAAAGAAATAAGGGACTGCCTCCGAAGCCCTACCGAAGCAAACCCGGTCTTCTGGACCCGGGACAAGCAGTTCATACTTTGGCTCATCCTCATCAGAGGTGCAGAGCCGGTGACGAGTGTGAAGATCAGTAATAAAATCAGTGTCAACCCAAGGTTCCTCCCCTAAGACTGTGACATCGACCCACTGAGCAATAATTTCTACGGAAGACATTTCTTTTCCTAAAAAGGGTTAGTGATTCCTACAAAGGAAAAAGAAAAGAAAATAAAAAACATGGTCTCTAAAGGGGGGTACAGAATCAAACAGAAGCCTACAAATCATCTTCTCTCTCTCTAAAAAATAAAAGCATGCAAACAGAAAGCACGTTGTAAAAAGAGAAGAGAAGAAAAGACTAACCTTTATCTGGAAATAAGGTAGAAGAAGATGAAAGCCTTCAAACAAGGAATGCCCCACGAACAGATGAGAAGAAGAAAATTCAAAAATCGCAGAAACGAAACAACGAAAGAGAGGGAAAATATTTATAAACACGTTAGGGGAATAATGGTAAAAACAGAAGCGGTCATTAATGAGTGCATTGTTACCAAGGTAATCAGTCCCTACGCGAACCTCTAACGGATGCGACGTTTGATTAGACGTAAATGTGAAAATCAAAAGCCACGAAAAGTCACGTCGGCTCCCAACGATCACGTCGGTTCCCTCCTAGGTCGGCTACGACCCCGAGTAGAATACTCGAACCCAAATCTTAAAAGAAATTGGGCTCGAGTAGGGGCACTGTTCATACCTTGGCCCAATGATAAAGCCCAGGACCCAACGAAAGGCCAGTCCAAAGGATTGAGCCTCACCCTACACCGACCTTCAATCTACGAAGTCGGTGCTTACCACGACTTGCTCTAAAGAAGTCGGGAGCGATGGATTAGCTGGCAGATAAACCCTCACTCAAGAGGATAACTGCCCCTAAAATCTCTCTAACCACTTCTAAGAGCAATATCTCAACTTCCCTAAGATAAAGGGACGATTATTCCCCTTAAAAGGCGGAACTACTCCAACGGTGGTTATGGGTTCACCACTATAAATACACTGACATCCCTCAGGTATCTTTAGGCCCAATACACTCTAGACCTGCTTACACCCTTGCTGACTTAGGCATCGGAGTGTCTTTGCAGGTACCACCCCCCATTCTTTCACATACGCAATTCGGAGGCGACTTCCAGACGTAAACCAAGTCGGAGACCACCTTCCTCTAGCACTTGGGCCTCACAAACAAGCCCAATCACCGTTCGGTTCTAGGTAAGCCCTGGAACAATATTTTTACACTAAAATGTATTATGAATAGGCTACTAATAGTCTAATACTAAATGAAATAAAACATAATATATATATATATATATATATATATATATATATATATATATATATATATATATATATGTATATTATGGAGACCATTTATAAATTCAACAAACTCAAAATATCAATAATATTATTAATCTATGAATAATATTTTGAGTAAAATATATGTAAATTTAATTGAATTTTAATATACATAAAATTTTAGTTAATCCACATTATTCTTATATTGATAAATCTTTATGGATATGTACCTTATAAGAGTACGTATTATCAATATATTAATAATATTATTGATGCTTTGAGTTTGTTGAGTTTATAAATGGTCTTTGTAATATATATATTATGTTTTATTTTATTTAGTATTAATAGCCTACTCATTGTGTATTTTAATGCAAAGATATCAAATAGAATTATTAATTTAGTTTAAAGAGAGAAAAATTAAATTTGTTATTACTCAAAAAAATATTTACTACATATCAAATAATGTGTTATTATTTTTTATTTTATTGTGAAAATTATCTAGATTATAATACTAATATTATATCATAGGATTATTATTATTAATGTATTAATCGTATTTTAATATTTATTATTTATATATTTAAAAATAATTTAATTTATTTAGTTTCATAATAAATAATATTTTAAAATTTAAATAATTTATCAATTTATTTGTACTTATTATACCATATATTTAATAATTTATTAAAAAATATTAATATAATGACTAAAAAAATTTAAAAAATATTATTTAAATAATATGAACAAATAAATTCCTAACTAATTTGAATTTAGAGACAATTAGGTCCCTGCCCATTTTTAAATATGACATGTCGGCATTTTTCATCCAGAATTAATGGAAAAACACTCACAAAAACTGTGTTTGGATCACAAAAATTGAGGACAGAGACTAAAATAAATCGTTTTTATAATAAGGAATTATATTATCATTTTAAAAAATAAATACGGATCGAATTGGTAGTTCACTCTATTTTACTCCGAGGACTATTGAGAAAGGTCTTTTGACTTTTGACACGTTGACATCCAACTAAAGGATCGGGGTATTATACTATAGTACTATACACGGTATTTTTTAAGAAAAAATTTAGGGTCAGTAACTTTGTTAAATTCTGGTCAGCATATAATTAACAAAAAAAAATGAATTATTGGATGAAATCTCACACCAATCTCAAATAATTAAAATTATCATTGATGACTATTTGATGGTTACAAATCATAAAAATTACTGGCTCTAACATTGCTTTTTTTTTTTAATAGATGCAATCGAGCCCACTGAACTCGGCATTCAGCAAGGTACGAACACGTTTTACTTAAGCCTACCCAATTTTGATTTCTACCAAAAGTTCCCAATTTATTTGACTAAAGAAGACTTTTTTGATAAATATTTGACTAAATTAGGGGATCTGAATTAGCTTGTCTCCCAATACTCAAACAAAGAAATTAACTGTTCAATTTTCGGTTAGCCTAAAATGCAGATGAATCGAATAATTTACAACGAAATGTTCTTCGCGATAATAAGATCGTCAAAGAATATATATGATATCCTAGAACGGAAAATAGAATCCCTTCCCGAAACAAATAAATTAAATGTGTGCACACTGACGAAATAAAAATGATTCCCATCAATTAAAAAATAAAGTCCTAATGCTACTCCTGTATTAAAAGAACAAAGGAATAATATAAAGTTGAGCTTGAATTAAATTTGGTCCTAAAGCTACGCTTTCTCTAGATTAAATTAACTCAAATTCAGTCACCAAAAAAATTAACTCAAATTCAAAATCTATAACTAAAACAAAACAACGGTCACACCATGCGAATTGAGAACAATAATACATTAATAAAGAAATCAAAAGCGTTTCTTCAACGCGAGATGAGAACATTCTCAAACACGTGTACACACCGTATTCGTAATTTTTCATTCCCCTATATGCCTCGTAACCGCCATCCCAAACCATATTCAACAAATTAATTAATTTTTCAATGTAATGTAATTTTATTTCAAAAGATTGCGATCTATATTGTATTAATTTTTTATTTTATTTTGATTTGGATCAGAATTTAAATTTAAAATTTAAAAGATTAATAGATATTAACTAAAAAGAGAAATTCTTTATTAAAGATACTTTTTCTTTTTTTAAATTCAATTTCAGAATAAGATATTGCGTTTGCTTATTCCTATAAATACCCTTCAAATTAGACCCACCTTTCATCAAACAAAACATAAAAGTCTCACTAGTCTCTCTTCTAAGTTCTAATTATTGTTACAATTACAAAAACCCTAATTAAGCTGATTTTGATTTTTGAAAATCAACTACCAGCCATGAGCGTAGAAATCATAGACGGCACCACCATCACCAACTTCGTGGAAGACGAGGAGGCCTTCTCTGCGTCAGTGAGCGACCTCTTCGCTCAACTGGACGCGGACAAAGACGGCTTTCTGTCTTACACGGAGATGGTGAAGGAACTGCAGAGGCTGAGGGTGATGGAGACGCACTTCGGCGTGGACGTGAAGCGCGAACCGGAGGAGGTGGCGCGTGTGTACGAGTCGCTGTTCGTGCAATTTGACCACGACATGAATGGGAGGATAGATAAGAATGAGTTCAAGAAGGAAACAAAGAAAATGCTTCTGGCCATGGCGAACGGGCTTGGATCATTGCCGGTTCAGATGGCACTTGAACATGATAGTCTTCTCTTGAAGGCTGTCAAACGTGAATATTCATATGCTGCTTCTGCTAATAATAATCTTCTTGCAAATGCTGCTTAAATAAATAAATCTTTGTTTTATATTATTCTTCATTTTTGTATCGAAGGAGTGAACGTGCAATACATGATATATTGAATGTTGTTCCCAATACTTTTTCATATCAAAAATGCTAGTTATCTTTTGATTTTTAGTCTTTAGTGAGTTTTTAAAATTTATTATTATTTAATTAATTTAGATATCTACTTTTATTTATTAATTGTTTAAAAATTAGAAAAATTATTTATTTTTTATTTTTTTATCTTCTAAAAGCTGAATAAAAAATAACATTTAAAAGGATACTTAATTTTTTTAAACTAAAAATAAAGAGACTCGAATCTGTAACTTCTAAATAAAAATAAGAAGGCTATGCTATTTGAGTTATAGCTCTTTAACTAAAAGAATACTTAATTACACTATATATATAATGAAATTTATTATTAAAAAATTTTGATTGTTAAATAAAAATTTTATATATACGTTTAATTAACAATATGATTATCTTGCCAATCTTATTACTCGTATTCTCTAAGATCACCTGTTTTTAAGTCCTATCTACATTGTCTAAAATTAAACTCTAAAGTCTAGTGCGAAACGATTCTTATTTTTTGGCTTAGTTTTCGAAATAACTAAGTTTACCTTTTTTTATATATATTTTATTATTTTAAGCGATGGAAATAGGTCAGACGATCACTTGTTAATTAGAGGTCTGCCTGGTCTATTAAAATATAATTAAATATATAAATTATTTTATTATTATTATTATAATTATTAGATATTTTAAATTTATTATATTTTATTATAAATATTTTTGTATATTTTAAATACTTTAAAAGTTTAAAAATTTTTGTTAATATTAAATATGATATATTATTTATAAATATTTTTATTAAAAATAATATTTTTATTTTTGTAAAAAAAAAAATTATTAGGCCTTTTAACAGGCTACAGGTCAGACTAGACTGAATAACAGAGTAGATTTAATACTTAAAAAAAAATATATAACAAACTGCAGATTAGACCTAAACTAATTAACTATATAACAGATCAGACCTATTAAGAATAAAGCCTAACTTAAACTGACCTATTTCCACTCCTAATTACTTTCCACACAGTTGTGAGAAAAAGTCAAATGACAAACTTCACAAGTAATATAAGATATCATATTATATTAAAAAAATATAAAAGATTAGTTACTTAGAAATTAAACAGGTTAATCCAGCCTATTTTGTTTTGGTCTACCTAAATTTATGGGCTAAATACGTTTAAATTTGTTTTATTTATGGCTATAACTTTTTAGTCCAGATTATTTATACCCTAATAAATTAAACGTATTAGATTGATTTATTTTATTTTTGTTTTAATTTTAAAAAATATTTTAATAAAAATATTATTTTAATTAAAAATTTTAAATAAATAGTATCTTTTTTAGTTAATGAATTAAATTTTTGAGTCAAATAAAAAGAAATATTAACCTAAAGTGCTATTTTTTTTAAATGTAATAAAACATTGAACGAGTGATCTTTTTAATATGTAAATTAGTCTATTTAACCTGAAATTTAAATTAACTTAATTTTAAAGTAAAATTCATTCATTTAAATAGGTTGGCCAATATTTTAACCAATTTTAAGGATCGTATAAAAATATAGAATAATTCTATATTTATATTTATAGTTAAATAAAACACAAATAAATATGTATACATATAGTGTAACACCCTACCACACTAAACTTTACGCTTAAGCCGTAAAACAGAGGTGGTGTGGTATTACGACCTCTAAAATAAAATGAGTACATATAATAGCAGAAAAATTATAATATGCTAGGAGTCTTGAAGAAAAAAGGAAACAAAATCGTAAAATAAAAGTGCAACGCTCAAGGAACGGGTTAACCTGCGTGCTAAGGAAACCATAAATATTAAACATATGATAACAGAAGTAGGAATAGAGTGCCAAAGATACAATATAACAAGCTCCTAACTCAGCCTGTGAAGTCAAGACTGGCCGGAGAATATTTACATATATATACATACATATCCAAAACCCAAAAATACATATACACAATCCTGCCTCTCCATAAACCTCTAAGAGGATCAAAAGAGCAAGTTATGCGGAGAGAAAACCAAGTACATATATACACATCATATCATAACAAAATAACCATGTAACCACTCCGCTTCAAGGGTCCAGACGCCTAACGAGATGCATCTCGACCTGCATCTGAAAAACAATAACATAGTATGAAATGAGACACTCAGATTATAGATCTTAAAGTATTAAACAGAAGCCATAAAAGGTGGTTTACTAAAGATATTTAAACCTAACTTAACTTAACCTTAAATCTAAATCCCATTCTGCCATTCCTCCTTACCTCCAACTCCATCATGCATTTACACAGACAACTAAACAGACAAATACAAGTACAAGAAGGTTACAAGTACTGCAGATAACAAATATACATTTAACATGGCAAGTACATTTAGGCACACCCAGTTAATACACAAGCAAGTAATTCAAGTAATATGCATATGATGCATGCTTGTCCTATGGCTGATGAGGCTCATCTGTCGGTTATCCAGCCATACCCGACAAGTCTGAATTGTCCTTAGACTGTCCCCCGACGTGCATCCCCAAGAGTCTATGCATAGCTTTTTCTCAAATAATCAATATTGCTCAATGGGGGTAACATTCCCGAAAATTTATATAGTGCCTGGTCACACTTACGTCGTAGGGTCAACAGAGTATCGAGTTTTCAACCTGGTACACGTGGTGGCAAGCCACGACATTTGATCCAGGGAATCTCGTATCTCAGATTATTCAAATTCATAAGCCATATAAATAATTTAATTATAATTCATCAACATCCACATCATTCTCAATCGCATTTCATTCATCATTATACGTCAATCATATTCAATCCTTATCCTTCATTATCACGCCTCCCATTCCGTCCATCAATAGTTCCAATTCAAAACATAATTTATTCTTTTCTAAATAAATCAAACTTAAAACATGCTCATTTCTTAATAACTCTAAATCAAATATAACCCTTGAATCTAAATCTTTTTAAATAATCATATAAACAAAATCTCTAATTTTTATAAATTTCGACAGCATCTCCTCTAAAACTCGGACTTTGCCACCCTTTTCAGGTCCAAACCTGCTTTCTTTCAATTCAACCCCTTCCTCATCATCATAACAGTCACCACAATAAATCTACCTCAGATCAACAATTATACTCATACCATATTCAAATCCAACAACCAAAATTCAACTAAGGATCATAGTTCACTAATCCTAGGCTTCTAACACAAAATACCTCAAATCAATAATTCACCAAATTATTAGTTAATCAACAAGTACCTAACCAACTATGTTCATCAACAATAACATTCAACAATGATTCTCTCCAAATTAACATAACAACATTCACCATCCAAAATTAATAACTAATTATCCAATAAACTTCAACCAAATATATTCATCGATAAATTACTAAACATTAAACATACACCTGCATTCCAACTTATCCTATAGTCATCTAGCCTAAGTTTTCACAGAACATTATATATTAAATGCAAGAAACTTAAACCATACCTTGGCCGATTTCCACGTAACGACCAAAGTAGATTATTTAAAACCAAGGCAGCCCCTTCAAAATTCAACTAATCAGCTTCCTCCAAGTTTCAATATTCACAATTTCAAGTTCCAATTATTTATTCACAACCTAATACAATTTCATAACATATATATATATATATATATATATATATATATATATATATATATATATATATATATCCAATTTAATACTCAAAGCTCAAATTCAAAGAAAATAAAATAGAATTATCGTATCCTCACCTTACCCAAACTTCACATAAGCAAGAGTGAACATTTTCCTCAAGCTAATTGGATCCTAAAACATCAAAAATCAAAGAAATTCAACCTTCCCATTAAAAATTCGAAAATTGGGGGAAAAGAGGTCTGAGAGTGATTAAACAAGTTACCAGTAAAATTGTTCCGGTAGAAATGTAGAGCTCGACGCGGTGGACGCGTGACCGTAAACGGTACGGCAATCGGAGCTCGAACGGAGAAGTTACGGGGACCAGAACTACCGTAAGGGTTTTCGGCGAAGTTCTCGTCCTTCCCTTCCCTGGAAGCTGAAAGCTTCATTTCTGTTAAAGTGAAGGGAAGAAAGGCTTTGGGTTCACTTAAAAGGGCTGGTCCAGTTGAACCGATAGCTCGGTTCGGCCCGTTTGGTCCAATCTTGGACCGTTTTCTTCGAAATTTGTGTCAAAATTTTCGTTTCGACGAGCTCTATCTTAATTTAATATAATATTCACATTTCTAATCCTCCTTATTAAAAATTAATTTATTGACTAATTATTTACTAATTTAACCGGGGTTTACATCCTACCCACCTAATAAAGAATTTTGCCCTCAAAATTCAAATCTAGTTACCTGAAATGAGATGTGGATAGTCCTTTTGCATATCTGATTCGAGCTCCCAGGTATGTTCCTCGATACCAGCTCGATTCCAAGCTACTTTTACCAATGATACTTCCTTTCTGCGTAATCGTTTAATATTAGTATCATCAATTCTCACTGGAATTACTGGAAGTGTTAGATCTTCTCTTACTTAGATTGGTTCTGGTTTCAGAACATGACTTACATCAGGAATATACTTCCGAAGCTGTGACACATGGAACACATTGTGCAAATTCGAAAGATACGGTGGTAAGGCAATTCTATAAGCCACTGGCCTAATTCTCTTCAGGATCTCAAACGGTCCAATATAACAGGGATTCAGTTTCTTAGTTTTAAAAGCTCTTCGTACCCCAGTGGTTGGTGTAACTTTCAGAAAGACATGTTCTCCTTCTTTGAATTCCAAAGGCTTTCGCCTTTGATCAGCATAGCTCTTTTGGCGGCTTTGGGCTATAAGCATTCGACTACGAATCTTCTTTATCTGCTCAGTCGTTTTAGTTATCATCGCAAGCCCTAATAAAATCCTTTCTCCAGTTTCATACCAACACAATGGAGATTGACATTTTCTGCCATACAGAGCCTCGTATGGAGCCATTCTGATGCTCGCATGATAGCTATTATTATAAGCAAATTCTATTAATGGCATATACCGATCCCAGCTCGCCGGTGTAACACCCTACCAAACAGAGTCTTATGCTTAAGTCATAATTCAGAGATGGCAAGGCATTACGACCCCTAAAATAAAAATTTAGTACGTATAGTAGTATGAATGATTGATTATAACTAGGAGCCTTTGTAGAAAAAGGGGTAAATAAAAATCGCAACTCAAAAGTGCAACACTCCGATCGATAACGTAACGAACAAGGGTAAACCAATGCGAGATTATATATATACAAAGGAGTGTCAAAAACATGAATATCAAGACTCAAGATCCGGCTGCGAAGATAACCGGTCCGAGCATAACAATATATACATATGATAAAATAAGGAAAACCCCAAAGGAAACCCAAAGGGACACAAATACATAAAACCTATTCTCCAAAAATCTCCCATAAGAGGAGTCATCACAGTTTGTATTATTTAATGGAGATAAAAGTATCTAAGCAAAACATATAAACCAAAACTTAGTCCCGAGAACAAGGATCTTCGCAAATCTAGAAGTCTCCAGCATGCCTCATCGGGAAACCTCACGTCCTGCATATGAAAACCACAAAATCCGCATGGGTGAGAACCAGAGATCCCCAGCATGGTAACAGCTTCCATATATATAATACATAATAATAGAGGAAAGCCAAAGGCAATCCTAGAACTTCCTCCAGATAATATCAAGCTTATAGACAAGCTAAACCGTATAAGGGCATCTGACTAAAGATTCTTCAGTCTAACTAATACTTCTCTTTCTAATTCCTTCAAATCTCCCAACCACCAGCAGGAGTATATTATAGCAAACACAGTTATATCAGTCAAAGAATATTCAAATAGGAGCAGTTAAGACATTTAGACAATTAGCAAGTAATATGCAGTCAAATAGGCAATCTCAAACAATTCACATAGTATGCATATGATGAATGCCTGTCCCTAGTGGCCGATGATATCATCTTGTCGGTTATAGAGCCAACCCGACAAGTCCTGGTCGCTAACCATTGGACTGTCCCTCTGTCGCGCATCCCCAACTCGAGTTATACTCGTTATAAACTTGATCATAAACATGATCCATATCCATCACCCTCACTGGTGAATATTTCGGGGGCGAGCTCATCCGGGTCTTTCACAGTGCCCGGCCACACTTACGACATAGGGTCACCAGAGTATCAAGTCTCAACCTGGAGCACGTGGTGGCTAGCCACTGCTACTACCCAGGGAAACTCGTATCTCTGATAGTGGAAGTGCAATTCACAAGTATCAATAATTCAGCATCAACATGCATGAATTCTCATCCATGGATCAACATCCATATCAGCCATCCGGCTCACGGTTCAGTCCAGAACCAGCCAATATTCATAGCATTCACAGCTATTCCGGCTCACGGTTCAGTCCAGAACCAGCCAATATTCATAGCATTCACAGCTATTCCGGCTCACGGTTAAATCCATAACCAGCCAATATTCATAGCATACACAGCTATTCCGGCTCACGGTTAAAACCATAACCAGCCATTTCATCAACAATTATAGCCTTTCGGCCCATGGTATAACAAGCACTTCCACCACCATCCTCCGCATCTCACATAATCATCTTGATCCTCATTGATCATTCATTTTCCCCTTGCTTCACTCGCAAGTTACCTCATTCACTAGCCCCTTTCTAATAGCTAGGCATGTCATAATGATTTAAGACATAAACGGTGAGATCGGAGGCTTAGAAGTATGAGATTTGGCTTTTAAAACTCAAAAATCAACTTTGGGATGAAAACAGGGCCACGCGTACGCGCACTCCACGCGCACGCGTGGATGGCCTCAAAAACTCATCGACGCGCAAGCGTCATGCACGCTAACGCGTGTATTACAAATTTGCCAATCGACGCGCACGCGTCAACCACGCGTACACGCGGGTGTTCTCGTGCCCCAGGCACAACACTGGCACAGTGCTGGCATAACTCTCTGAAAAATGGTTGGGCATTGGGTGCAGCATAATCGGCGCGCCCGCGCACATCACGCGCACGCGTGGATGGCGCTTTCTGGAAGATCGGCGCGTACGCGCCAGGTGCGCCCACGCGCAAGGGGTCATTCTGCTAAAAATTTTCTAAGTTAAAAGCTGCAGAATTCACAGATTTACACCCCAATCTTCCAACGGACATAACTTCCTCATTTTAAATCGTTTTTCACCCGTTCTTCGAACGGCATGGACATCCCGGATCCAATTTCATTTCTAAACAGATTTGGTACAAAACAGAGATTCGTAGTCCAAGTTATGTCCAGCCAAAGTGTGCCCAAAAACCATATTTTCATACAAAACCACAATATGCCATTTTCAACTCTTTTCAAAATCAATCAAAACATGCCATTTTCATCCCTTTTCTTTGAAATCAATCAAAATGTATCAAATTCAACATCAAGCCTCCTCAACTCACACATTGACACATTCCCACAATTTACCAAAATCACTATCTCATCATTTTAGCCCACTTCACCCAAGTGGCTCAAACTCAAACATATTGACATATCAAATACTATTCCTCATGCCAATTCTCAACAACATCAATTCCAATAAACCATCATTGTACATAATCAATATCATACTCACCATCAACATGGTTCAACCCACAATTCAACCATAACCAATCATCAAGCATATATCACAACATGCATATTTCTCATACATCATACCACCAAGGCATCAATAATCATCATCACATATATGACCACATCATATATCTCAATCATTCAACAACATCAACAATTCAATGCCTATCTTAGGGCCTCTAGCCTAAGTATTTCCTACCACATTACATATTAGATACGGGAAACCGAAACCATACCTTAGCCGATTTTCCCAGGCTCCACCGGAGCACTTCCAAACCACTTATCCACAAGCTCTCAAGGCCTCAACACCTCCAAGAACAGATTTTTCACCACCAAACCCTTTCCAAGCTTTTCAAAGTCACCAATCAAGCTTCAATATCCACACATACACAACCTAAGCCACAACCATCATACCCATACACAACATCTCAATACCCAAATATCATAAAACCACAAATCACACTAGGGTTGAGAATCTTACCACACCCAAGGTCCAAGGAGACAAGATTAACCTTTTCCTTCAAGAGAGTTGGGTCCTATAACATCAAAGAACCCAAAATCTCAACATTTTACCCATGAAACTCGAAAATAAGGGCTGGAATTTCGAAGAGCAAAACGTGGCTTACCTCAAGATTAATTGTATGGGTTTTGTAGAGCTCTCCGCGGTGAACGCGTGGTCGCAAATGGAGCGGCAATCGGAGCTCTAGATCAAAAGTTATGGTGGTTTGAAGATCAAGTGAGAGAAAGAACTTGAGAGAGTGTTCTTCCTCCCCTCTCTTCAATTTCAGCGTGAGTTTGAGTGTTGTGAGGAGAGAGAGTGCTGAAAACTAGGGTTTTGGTTAAGTTTAGTTGGGCCAAGGGCCCACTTTGGGTCCGGTTGGCCCGGTTTGGCCCGTTCGGTCCAATCTTGGTCCGAATTCTATAAAATTGGTACCGAAATTCTCGTCTCAGTCTCCTCTATCACATTTATCCATAAAAATCACATTTTAGGCTTTCTAGAATAAATTCTCATTTATGGGTTAATTAGCCGTTAATTAACCGGGTTTTACATTCTACCCACCTAATTGGGAATTTTGCCCACAAAATTCAAATGCAATTACCTGAGAATAAATGCGGATAATCCGTTCGCATCTCCGACTCAAGTTCCCAAGTGTGTTCCTCAACACCGCCTCGACTCCATGCCACTTTGACTAATGAAACATCTTTTCCACGCAACCGTTTAATACTAGTATCATCAATTCTGACTGGAGCCACTGGAAGCGTCAAATCTTCCCTTAACTGAACCGATTCAGGTTCTAACACATGGCTAGCATCAGGAGTGTACTTCCGAAGCTGTGACACGTGAAACACGTCGTGCAGGTTCGAAAGATGAGGTGGTAGAGCCATCCGATACGCCACCGGTCCAATCCTCTCTAGGATCTGAAATGGACCAATGTATCGAGGATTCAACTTCTTTGCCTTAATCGCCCTACCTACTCCTGTAGTCGGAGTGACCTTAAGGAAAACATGGTCTCCTTCCTCAAATTCTAAGGGCTTTCGCCTCTGATCGGCGTAACTCTTTTGACGACTCTGCGCCGTAAGCATCCTATCACAGATTTTCTTGACTTGTTCAGTAGTCTCAGCTATCATTTCTGGCCCCAACAAGCTTTTCTCTCCAGCTTCATACCAACATAGCGGAGATTGACATTTCCTCCCATACAAGGCCTCATACGGAGCCATTCCAATGCTCGCATGATAACTATTATTGTATGCAAACTCCACTAACGGCATATACCGATCCCAACTCGCCGGTTGGTCCAAAACACAAGCTCTCAACATATCCTCTAGTGTTTGGATCGTCCTCTCAGATTGACCATCTGTTTGAGGATGGTAAGCCGTGCTCAAGCTTAATCGGGTTCCAAAAGCCTTCTGAAATGCACCCCAAAACCTTGAAGTGAAACGAGGATCTCTATCAGAGATTATAGTAGCAGGTACACCATGGAGTCTCACAATCTCCTTTATGTATAACCGTGCTAGCTCCTCAAGGGTGTAAGCCATATGAATGGGCAAAAAGTGAGCTGACTTCGTCAGTCGGTCCACAATCACCCAAATAGCATCAAAACCAGCCCTAGTCCTTGGCAACCCTGACACAAAGTCCATTGCAATACCTTCCCACTTCCATTGTGGAATCTCTAAAGGTTGCAACATACCTGCAGGCTTTTGATGTTCAATCTTTACCTTTTGACAAGTTAAGCACTTTGATACATATTCTGCCACATCATTCTTCATACCCGGCCACCAAAACATCGTCTTTAAATCATGGTACATCTTAGTACTTCCCGGGTGAATGGAGAATCCACTTTTGTGTGCCTCCTTTAAAATATCTTGCCTCAAAGTGCCAACATCCGGCACAATGATCCTACCCTTAAATCTCCATAACCCATCTTTCTCTTCCGACACTCTCCACTGTTTTCCTTGCTCAATGGCCGGTAACACTTTCCATAACGCTTCATCATTTTGATGAGCCTTTAGGAGTTCGGACCTAAAGTCACTTGAGATTTCTAGTCGGCTCAAACACAAAGTTCCGGATACTTCTCGAGCACCAATTTTAAGACTCTCGAATCCTTTGAGCAACTTCTCCTCTTGAAGCATCATCCAAGCCGCATATAATGACTTCCGACTCAACGCATCCGCCACTACGTTTGCCTTTCCCGGATGGTAATGCAACTCGAAGTCGTAGTCCTTCAACAATTCCATCCACCTTCTCTGCCTCATATTAAGCTCTTTCTGATCAAAGAGATACTTCAAGCTCTTATGATCAGAGAAAACTTGGAACTTAACCCCATAGAGATAATGCCTCCACACCTTCAAGGCAAACACAACCGCAGCGAGTTCCAAATCGTGCGTAGGGTAACTAACTTCATGAGATCTCAACTGTCGTGAGGCATACGCCACCACATTATGGTGCTGCATCAGCACGCACCCTAGACCTTACAATGAGGCATCACAATACACCTCAAATGGCTCATTCGGCTCGGGTAACACTAACACAGGCGCAGTAGTCAACTTTTTCTTCAATGTCTGAAAGCTCTCCTCGCGTTCAGGAGTCCAAACAAACAGAGTATCTTTGCGGGTTAACTTTGTCATTGGCAAAGCTATCTGTGAAAAACCCTTGATAAACCTTTGGTAATAGCCAGCTAAACCCAGAAAACTCCTTATCTCTGTTACGGTGGTTGGTTGTTTCCAATCCATCACAGCCTCCACCTTAGTTGGATCTACGGCTATTCCCTTCTTACTCACCACATGCCCCAAAAACTTCACCTCATTCTTCCAAAACTCACACTTAGACAGTTTTGCATAAAGTTTCTTCTCCTTTAGAATCTGCAACACGGTTCTCAAGTGTTCCGCATGTTCTTCTTCAGTCTTGGAATAAATTAGTATGTCATCAATGAAGACAACAACGAATTTATCCAGAAACGGACGGAAAACTCTATTCATGTAATCCATGAATACCGCAGGAGCGTTCGTCAACCCAAAGGACATCACAGTGTACTCGTAATGACCATAACGAGTCCTGAAAGCAGTCTTAGGGATATCCTCACCCCTCACCCTTATCTGGTGATAACCGGATCGCAAATCGATCTTGGAGAAAACTCCAGCTCCTTGTAACTGATCCATGAGATCATCAATTCTCGGCAATGGGTACTTATTCTTTATTGTAACCTTGTTCAACTGCCTGTAATCCACACAGAGCCGCATACTCCCATCCTTCTTCTTCACCAGTAACACTGGAGCACCCCACGGAGAAACACTTGGTCGTATAAAATTCTTTCCCAACAAATCCTCTAACTGAGACTTTAGCTCGTTCATCTCTAACGGTGACATCCTATAAGGAGCACTTGAGATTGGTCCCGCCCCGGGCACCAACTCAATAGCAAACTCAACCTCTCGGTTAGGTGGAAACTCATCAATATCATCGGGAAACACTTCCGAAAACTCACACACAACCGGAATCTGTTCCAACCTTTGATCATCACCCGAAACGCCCGCGGTTAACAACATGATACCCTGACATTCGATTCCAGAACAGTTCACCATCATCGAATTCAAGTAATAATTATTCACCACGACCGGCCCTTCTGTATCTTCCGGCATAAAGTACACCGACTTTGTAGAACAATCAAGCAGAACATGGTTCTTAGATAACCAATCCAATCCCAAGATAAGGTCAAGACCGATCATCGGTAAGCAGATTAAATTATGAACAAAATCACGCTGCTTGAACCTAAAGGAAACTTCCGGGCATCCTAGCCTAGTTACCGTGGCTTCATGGGTAGCATTGTACACTCTTAGATCATAATCTAAGGTTACGATCTTCAATCCTAACTCATGGGCTTTCTCAAATGCAATAAATGAATGCGATGCTCCCAAATCAAATAAAGCATTTAAAGTCTGACTAGCTATTTCACAGTTACCTCGAATGAGTGTCTCAGATCCCTCAGCACCTATAGCTGAAGTGGTGAACACCCGACCAGTCTGTTGTGCTTTTCCAGCACCTTGTTTTTTTTCTTCTCCGGGCAGTTTGGGACCTTATGTCCCGCCTTACCACAGAAGTAGCACAAACCCCATCCGGCCATGCGCGGGACTCCCGGATGGTGACTTCCACACCTAGCGCAAGCTTGCTCATTTTGTGGCTGCTTTCCAAACCTTTTTCCTTGGGAGTTGTTGTTGTTGGGCCTCCTAAAAGAGCCTCCCCGCTTGAAAGGCGGACCTCTAGGTGCAAAGCTCTTCCCTCGGTTCCGTGGGAATGATCCCTTGTGACTCCCTCTCTCAGCAGCTGCCTTCTTCACATACTCTTCAGCAACCCCACACTTGTTCACCAACACAACGGAAGTTTTGATCTCTATTGGTCCCTGAGCTCCATTTCCGTCGTTGCCATGGTTGCTCATCTGTTGTCCAAGAGCCTCTGCAGTGGCCCACATAGCCGCAGCCATGTTCCCCAATGCCGCCATAAGGTCTACCGGGTTATTCAAGTTATTCTCCGGCGCACGAGCATTCGTACGACCTCTCACACTACCTCTACCGCGTCCACGAGGCGCCATCTGGTTCCTATACACACCCAACAATCGATATTAAGTTGATCAGTCTCAATATCGGAAGTCCAGTGCTTCAAAGTCCCAAATGCATGCTCATGAACGTTTATGCCAATTATATCAAGCAGATATACTAATAGCACATAACACACACACAGAGAATGCACAGAAGCATAATCAGTCCATCCCTCAGGCTCTACAGGAACGAACTGCTCTGATACCATAATGTAACACCCTACCATACAGAGTCTTATGCTTAAGTCATAATTCAGAGATGGCAAGGCATTACGACCCCTAAAATAAAAATTTAGTACGTATAGTAGTATGAATGATTGATTATAACTAGGAGCCTTTGCAGAAAAAGGGGTAAATAAAAATCGCAACTCAAAAGTGCAACACTCCGATCGATAACGTAACGAACAAGGGTAAACCAACGCGAGATTATATATATACAAAGGAGTGTCAAAAACATGAATATCAAGACTCAAGATCCGGCTGCGAAGATAACCGGTCCGAGCATAACAATATATACATATGATAAAATAAGGAAAACCCCAAAGGAAACCCAAAGGGACACAAATACATAAAACCTATTCTCCAAAAATCTCCCATAAGAGGAGTCATCACAGTTTGTATTATTTAATGGAGATAAAAGTATCTAAGCAAAACATATAAACCAAAACTTAGTCCCGAGAACAAGGATCTTCGTAAATCTAGAAGTCTCCAGCATGCCTCAGCGGGAAACCTCACGTCCTGCATCTGAAAACCACAAAATACGCATGGGTGAGAACCAGAGGTCCCCAGCATGATAACAGCTTCCACATATATAATACATAATAATAGAGGAAAGCCAAAGGCAATCCTAGAACTTCCTCCAGATAATATCAAGCTTATAGACAAGCTAAACCGTATAAGGGCATCTGACTAAAGATTCTTCAGTCTAACTAATACTTCCCTTTCCAATTCCTTCAAACCTCCCAACCACCAGCAGGAGTATATTATAGCAAACACAGTTATATCAGTCAAAGAATATTCAAATAGGAGCAGTTAAGACATTTAGACAATTAGCAAGTAATATGCAGTCAAATAGGCAATCTCAAACAATTCACATAGTATGCATATGATGAATGCCTGTCCCTAGTGGCCGATGATATCATCTTGTCGGTTATAGAGCCAACCCGACAAGTCCTGGTCGCTAACCATTGGACTGTCCCTCTGTCGCGCATCCCCAACTCGAGTTATACTCGTTATAAACTTGATCATAAACATGATCCATATCCATCACCCTCACTGGTGAATATTTCGGGGGCGAGCTCATCCGGGTCTTTCACAGTGCCCGGCCACACTTACGACATAGGGTCACCAGAGTATCAAGTCTCAACCTGGAGCACGTGGTGGCTAGCCACTGCTACTACCCAGGGAAACTCGTATCTCTGATAGTAGAAGTGCAATTCACAATTATCAATAATTCAGCATCAACATGCATGAATTCTCATCCATGGATCAACATCCATATCAGCCATCCGGCTCACGGTTCAGTCCAGAACCAGCCAATATTCATAGCATTCACAGCTATTCCGACTCACGGTTAAATCTATAACCAGCCAATATTCATAGCATACACAGCTATTCCGGCTCACGGTTAAATCCATAACCAGCAATTTCATCAACAATTATAGCCTTTCGGCCCATGGTATAACAAGCACTTCCACCACCATCCTCCGCATCTCACATAATCATCTTGATCCTCATTGATCATTCATTTTCCCCTTGCTTCACTCGCAAGTTACCTCATTCACTAGCCCCTTTCTAATAGCTAGGCATGTCATAATGATTTAAGACATAAACGGTGAGATCGGAGGCTTAGAAGTATGAGATTTGGCTTTTAAAACTCAAAAATCAACTTTGGGATGAAAACAGGGCCACGCGTACGCGCACTCCACGCGCACGCGTGGATGGCCTCAAAAACTCATCGACGCGCAAGCGTCATGCACGCTAACGCGTGTATTACAAATTTGCCAATCGACGCGCACGCGTCAACCACGCGTACACGCGGGTGTTCTCGTGCCCCAGGCACAACACTGGCACAGTGCTGGCATAACTCTCTGAAAAATGGTTGGGCATTGGGTGCAGCACAATCGGCGCGCCCGCACACATCACGCGCACGCGTGGATGGCGCTTTCTGGAAGATCGGCGCGTACGCGCCAGGTGCGCCCACGCGCAAGGGGTCATTCTGCTAAAAATTTTCTAAGTTAAAAGCTGCAGAATTCACAGATTTACACCCCAATCTTCCAACGGACATAACTTCCTCATTTTAAATCGTTTTTCACCCGTTCTTTGAACGGCATGGACATCCCGGATCCAATTTCATTTCTAAACAGATTTGGTACAAAACGGAGATCCGTAGTCCAAGTTATGTCCAGCCAAAGTGTGCCAAAAAACCATATTTTCATACAAAACCACAATATGCCATTTTCAAAACAAGCCATTTTCAACTCTTTTCAAAATCAATCAAAACATGCCATTTTCATCCCTTTTCTTTGAAATCAATCAAAATGTATCAAATTCAACATCAAGCCTCCTCAACTCACACATTGACACATTCCCACAATTTACCAAAATCACTATCTCATCATTTTAGCCCACTTCACCCAAGTGGCTCAAACTCAAACATATTGACATATCATATACTATTCCTCATGCCAATTCTCAACAACATCAATTCCAATAAACCATCATTGTACATAATCAATATCATACTCACCATCAACATGGTTCAACCCACAATTCAATCATAACCAATCATCAAGCATATATCACAACATGCATATTTCTCATACATCATACCACCAATGCATCAATAATCATCATCACATATATGACCACATCATATATCTCAATCATTCAACAACATCAACAATTCAATGCCTATCTTAGGGCCTCTAGCCTAAGTATTTCCTACCACATTACATATTAGATACGGGAAACCGAAACCATACCTTAGCCGATTTTCCCAGGCTCCACCGGAGCACTTCCAAACCACTTATCCACAAGCTCTCAAGGCCTCAACACCTCCAAGAACAGATTTTTCACCACCAAACCCTTTCCAAGCTTTTCAAAGTCACCAATCAAGCTTCAATATCTACACATACACAACCTAAGCCACAACCATCATACCCATACACAACATCTCAATACCCAAACATCATAAAACCACAAATCACACTAGGGTTGAGAATCTTACCACACCCAAGGTCCAAGGAGACAAGATTAACCTTCTCCTTCAAGAGAGTTGGGTCCTATAACATCAAAGAACCCAAAATCTCAACATTTTACCCATGAAACTCGAAAATAAGGGCTGGAATTTCGAAGAGCAAAACGTGGCTTACCTCAAGATTAATTGTATGGGTTTTGTATAGCTCTCCGCGGTGAACGCGTGGCCGCAAACGGAGCGGCAATCGGAGCTCTAGATCAAAAGTTATGGTGGTTTGAAGATCAAGTGAGAGAAAGAACTTGAGAGAGTGTTCTTCCTCCCCTCTCTTCAATTTCAGCGTGAGTTTGAGTGTTGTGAGGAGAGAGAGTGCTGAAAACTAGGGTTTTGGTTAAGTTTAGTTGGGCCAAGGGCCCACTTTGGGTCCGGTTGGCCCGGTTTGGCCCGTTCGGTCCAATCTTGGTCCGAATTCTATAAAATTGGTACCGAAATTCTCGTCTCAGTCTCCTCTATCACATTTAGCCATAAAAATCACATTTTAGGCTTTCTAGAATAAATTCTCATTTATGGGTTAATTAGCCGTTAATTAACCGGGTTTTACAGCCGGCTAGTCCAAAACACAAGCCCTTAGCATATCCTCCAAGGTCTGAATAGTTCTCTTTGACTGACCATCTATCTGAGGGTGATACACAGTACTCAAACTTAGTTGAGTCCCAAATGCACGCTGAAAAGCTCTTCAGAACCTTGATGTAAAACGGGAATCTCTGTTAGATATAATAGTAGAAGGTACGCCATGCAACCTGACAATCTCTTTAATATACATTCGAGCTAATTCTTCTATTGTACAACTTATTCGGATAGGAAGAAAGTGAGCTGATTTTGTCAGTCGATCCATAACCACCCAAATAGCGTCACAACCAGACCGGGTTCTAGGCAAACCTATCACAAAATCCATTGCCATACTCTCCCATTTCCATTGTGGAATCTCTAAAGGCTGAAGGGTTCCTGATGGTCTCTGATGCTCAATTTTAACCTTTTGACACGTTAAACATTTAGATACATGCAATGCTACATCATTCTTTATACCTGGCCACAAGAACATCATTTTCAGATCCTGATACATTTTAGTACTCCCCGGATGAATTGAGAACCCGCTCTTATGAGCTTCCTTCAAAATACTCTGTCGCAGGTCTCCGATATCTGGCACAATAATCCGGTTCTTAAACCTCCACAAACCATCCTGTCCTTTTGACACTCTCCACTGTTTTCCCTGTTCGACTGTTGGTAATACCTTACGTAACGCTTTACTGTCTCGATGAGCCCTCAGAAGTTCTGATTTAAAATCACTTGAGATCTATAACTGACTCAAATACAAAATTCCAGATTCTTCTCTAACTCCCAAATTCAAACCTTGGAATGCCTTCAGTAACTCTTCCTCCCGTAGCATCATGCAAGCTGCATATAAAGACTTCCGACTAAAAGCGTCCGCCACAACGTTCGCTTTTCCTAAATGATAATTCAATTCAAAATCATAATCTTTTAGAAGCTCCATCCACCTCCTCTGGCGCATATTCAACTCTTTCTGCTAAAAAAGATACTTCAAACTCTTATGGTCTGAAAAAATAATAAACTTAATGCCATAGAGGTAGTGCCTCCAAATCTTTAAAGCAAACACAACAGTAGCAAGTTCTAAATCATGTGTCAGATAGTTCATCTCATGCGGCCTTAACTGCCGTGAGGCGTATGCTACAACATTCTGGTGCTGCATCAGAACGCACCCCAAACCTTTCAAAGATGCATCACAGTACACTTCAAACGATTCACTTGGTTCAGGTAATACCAATACAGGTGCAGTAGTCAACCTATGCTTTAATGCTTGAAAACTCTCTTCACACTCCGGAGTCCAAATAAAAGGCATATCCTTCCTAGTCAATTTAGTTAAAGGTAAAGCGAGCTGTGAAAATCCCTTAATGAATCTGCGATAATACCCTGCCAGACCTAGGAAACTCCTGATCTCTGTTACTGAAGTTGGTCGCTCCCAATTCATCAGTGCTTCCACCTTAGCAGGATCCACAGCTATTCTCTGCTTACTCACCACGTGGCCAAGAAACTTTACTTCACTCTCCCAGAACTCACATTTAGATAACTTAGCATATAACTTCCTGCCTCTCAGAATTTGTAGCACAGTTCGCAAGTGATCAGCATGCTCTTCTTCAGTCTTAGAATAAACAAGAATGTCATCAATGAAGACAATAACAAACTTGTCCAGATACGGTCGGGAAATTCTGTTCATATAATCCATAAATACTGCCGGGGCATTAGTTAACCCGAAAGACATCACTGTATACTCATAATGACCATAACGGGTTCTGAAAGCAGTTTTCGGAATATCCTTGTCTCTAACCCTTATCTGATGATATCCGGATCGCATGTCAATCTTAGAAAACACACCGGCACCCTGTAGCTGATCCATTAGATCATCGATTCTAGGCAACGGATATTTATTCTTCACAGTGATCTTATTCAATTGCCGATAGTTGACACACAACCGCATACTCCCATCCTTCTTCTTTACTAGTAACACTGGTGCTCCCCACGGAGAAACACTTGGTCGGATGAAATGAGTACCTAACAGATCTTTCAGCTGAGCTTTCAGTTCAGCCATTTCTAAAGGTGACATCCTATAAGGAGTAATCGAAATCGGACCGGCTCCAGGCACCAGCTCAATTGCAAACTCAACCTCCCGATTAGGTGGAAATTCATTAATATCATCTGGAAACACATCTGGAATTTCACATACAATCGGAATCCGCTCTAAACTCTGATCATCACCTGATATTCCCGTAGTTAATAACATAATACCCTGATATTCAGTTCCAGAACAGTTTACTATCGTAGAATTCAAATAGTAACTATTCACCACAACCGGTGCTTCTGACCCTTCTGACATAAATTGTACTGACTTCTCAGAACAATCAAGCAAAACATGATTCTTGGATAAACAATCCAATCCCAAAATGTGATCAAGATCAGTCATAGGCAAACAAATCAAATCATGCAAAAATTCACGCTGTTGTACTCGAAAGGGAACTTGTGGACATCCTATCCTAGTTACCATCGCTTCATGAGTAGCATTATATACTTTCAGATCATAACCTAAAACCACCATTCTCAATCCTAATTCATGGGCCTTTTCAAATGCAATAAATGAATGACTTGCTCCTGAATCAAATAAAGCATTTAAGATTTTACCAGCCATTTCATAATTACCTCTAATCAGTGTCTCAGATCCCTCAGCACCTATGGTAGAAGTGGTGTATACTCTCCCTGGCTGCTGCACCCTACCATTTTCATACTTCTTCTTCTTTGGGCAATTACTGGTTATATGCCCGGGCTGTCCACAGGAATAGCATACTCCAAGTCCTAATCTGCACGAAACTCCAGGATGATACATTCCACACTTCTGACAATTCAGATCCTGCTGTGGCTGCTTCCCAAACCTTTTTTCCTGATTAACATTGGTATTCAGCCTTCTATAATTACCTTGACCCTGAGTCTACTGCGGAACAGAGCCTCCACCCTTGAAATTCCTACCTCTCGGAGCAAAGTTCCTTCCTGAAGGCCTCTAAAAAGGCACCCTCAAACTTCCTTTCTCTGCTGCCGCCTTCCTCACACAATCCTCAGCCACTCTACTCTTATTTACTAATTCAGAAAACACCCTGATCTCCATTGGGGCAACAAAGCTCAGAATATCACTCCGAAGACCTCCTTCATATTTAATACACTTCCATTCAACAAAATCTTCAGGCGCACCCTGACAGATACGAGAAAAGCGACATAACTCTTCAAATTTACTAGTATACTCAGCTACAGTCGTCCGTCCCTGCTTTAACTATATTAATTCAAGTTCTTTGGCATTTCTAGCTGAATTAGGAAAATATTTCTTATAGAACTCTGTCCGAAAAACCTTCCAAGAAATCGCAGCACCATTAGGATGAAGAATACGTCATGTTCCCTGCCACCAATACTGAGCTTCACCTTGCAACTGATAAGTTCCAAACTCAACCCATTGCTCTTCAGGAACCTACTGTGCCTGTAATGTCCCTTCCATAGCCTGAATCCAATTATCTGCATCAATAGGATTTGAGGTTCCCCTAAAAGTTGGAGGGTGAACTTTCAGAAATGTAGCAAGTGTCATTGGAGCGCCCTCGTCACTATTGTTCCCATGATTACCCTGATTTATCTGATTACCCAGTGCTTCGGCTGTCGCCTGCATAGTTGCAGCCATATTTCCCAAGGCAGCCATAAACTCTACTGAATCAGTCCCTATAGGGGCAGGAGTAACGGTGCCTGTCCTACCTCTACCTCGCCCGCGACCGCGTCCGCGAGTCGACATCTGGTCCCTATACACACCAAACAAGTGATATTAAGTTGATCAGTCTCAATATCGCAGGTCTAATGCTTTAAGTTCCAAATGCATGCTAACAAACGTTTATGCCATATATATCAATCAGATATCCTAATAGCACATAAACACATACACAGAGAATACACAGAAGTACAATCAGTCTATCTTTCAGGCTCTATAGGAACGAGCTGCTCTGATACCAAAATGTAACACCCTACCACACTAAGCTTTATGCTTAAGCCATAAAACAGAGGTTGTGTGGTATTACGACCTCTAAAATAAAATGAGCACATATAATAGCAGAAGAATTATAATATGCTAGGAGCCTTAAAGAAAAGAGGAAACAAAATCGTAAAATAAAAGTGCAACGCTCAAGGAACGGGTTAACCTGCGTGCTAAGAAAACCATAACTATTAAACATATGATAACAAAAGTAGGAATAGAGTGCCAAAGATACAAAATAACAAGCTCCTAACTCAGCCTGCGAAGTCAAGACTGGCCGGAGAATATTTACATATATATACATACATATCCAAAACCCAAAAGTACATATACACAATCCTGCCTCTCCATAAACCTCTAGAAGGATCAAAAGAGCAAGTTATGCAGAGAGAAAACCAAGTACATATATACACATCATAGCATAACAAAATAACCCTGTAACCACTCCGCTTCAAGGGTCCAGACGCCTAACGAGATGCCTCTCGACCTGCATATGAAAAATAACAACATAGTATGGAATGAGAACCGGAGGTTCTCAGTATGGTAAAGGTGCCACACACATAATATATAAGGTCTTGGGAATGCCAGAGGCAATCCTAAAACGCCGACACTCATATTATAGATCTTAAAGTATTAAACAGAAGCCATAAAAGGTGGTTTACTAAGGATATTTAAACCTAACTTAACTTAACCTTAAATCTAAATCCCATTCTGCCATTCCTCCTTACCTCCAACTCCATCATGCATTTACACAGACAACTAAACAGACAAAGGCAAGCACAAGAAGGTTACAAGTACTGTAGATAACAAATATATATTTAACATGGCAAGTACATTTAGGCACACCCAGTTAATACACAAGCAAGTAATTCAAGTAATATGCATATGATACATGCCTGTTCTATGGCTGATGAGACTCATCTATCGGTTATCCAGCCAACCCGACAAGTCTGAATTGTCCTTAGACTGTCCCCCGACGTGCATCCCCAAGAGTCTATGCATAGCTTTTTCTCAAATAATCAATATTACTCAATGGGGTAACATTTTCGGGAATTTATATAGTGCCCGGTCACACTTACGTCGTAGGGTCAACAGAGTATCGAGTTTTCAACCTGGTATACGTGGTGGCAAGCCATGGCATTTGATCCAGGGAATCTCGTATCTCAGATTATTCAAATTCATAAGCCATATAAATAATTTAATTATAATTCATCAACATCCACATCATTCTCAATCGCATTTCATTCATCATTATACGTCAATCATATCAATCCTTATCCTTCATTATCACGCCTCCCATTCCGTCCATCAATAGTTCCAATTCAAAACATAATTTATTCTTTTCTAAATAAATCAAACTTAAAACATGCTCATTTTCTTAATAACTCTAAATCAAATCATATAACCCTTGAATCTAAATCTTTTTAAATAATCATATAAACAAAATCTCTAATTTTTTATAAAATTTCGGCAGCATCTCCTCTAAAACTCGGACTTTGCCACCCTTTTCGGGTCCAAACCTGCTTTCTTTTCAATTCAACATACCCTTCCTCATCATCATAACAGTCACCACAATAAATCTATCTCAGATCAACAATTATACTCATACCATATTCAAATCCAACAACCAAAATTCAACTAAGGATCATAGTTCACTAATCCCAGGCTTCTAACACAAAATACCTCAAATCAATAATTCACCAAATTATTAGTTAATCAACAAGTACCTAACCAACTATGTTCATCAACAATAACATTCAACCATGATTCTCTCCAAATTAACATAACAACATTCACCATCCAAAATTAATAACTAATTATCCAATAAACTTCAACCAAATATATTCATCGATAAATTACTAAACATTAAACATACACCTGCATTCCAACTTATCCTATAGTCATCTAGCCTAAGTTTTCACAGAACATTATATATTAAATGCAAGAAACCTAAACCATACCTTGGCCGATTTTCACGTAACGACCAAAGCAGATTATTTAAAACCAAGGCAGCCCCTTCAAAATTCAACTAATCAGCTTCCTCCAAGTTCCAATATTCACAATTTCAAGCTCCAATTATTTATTCACAACATAATACACATTCATAACATATATATATCTAATTTAATACTCAAAGCTCAAATTCAAAGAAAATAAAATAGAATTATCGTATCTTTTACCTTATCCAAACTTCACATAAGCAAGAGTGAACATTTTCCTCAAGCTAATTGGATCCTAAAACATCAGAAATCAAAGAAATTCAACCTTCCTATTAAAAATTCGAAAATTGGGGGGAAAAGAGGGCTGAGAGTGATTAAACAAGTTACCAGTGAAATTGTTCCGATAGAAATGTAGAGCTCGACGCGGTGGACGCGTGGCCACAAACGGTGCGGCAATCGGAGCTCAGACGGAGAAGTTACGGGGATCGAAACCACCGTAAGGGTTTTCGGCAAAGTTCTCATCCTTCCCTTCCCTGGAAGCTGAAAGCTTCATTTCTGTTAAAGTGAAGGGAAGAAAGGCTTTGGTTCACTTAAAAGGGCTGGTCCGGTTGAACCGATAGTCCGGTTTGGGTTCGGCCCGTTCGGTCCAATCTTAGACCGTTTTTTTCAAAATTTGTGTCAAAATTTTCGTTTCAACGAGCTCTATCCTAATTTAATATAATATTCACATTTCTAATCCTCCTTATTAAAAATTAATTTATTGACTAATTATTTACTAATTTAACCGGGATTTACATATAGAAAAATGGTTTCTTGTGAGAGGTTAATCATGTGTTTGGATCGAGCCATATTAGATTGGTTGATCGAGTTTATAGGTCATGCCCAAAACTATATATATATATATATATATATATATATATATATATAAAACCCTTTCTTTAGCATAAGGATGACACATGAGTAGGATAGAGTGAATTTTTTTTTTGTGACTTAAATAAACTAAATAAAGAAAAATAAAATAAACAAAATAAAAGAACTGTTTAAATAGAGGGACAGTCCCATTTAAGACTATTCTTAAACTCCTCTCAAGATGAAAGAAATTTCACATGAGAAAGTTATAACTTAATCGTCATCTTTGTTATAGTGTCTGCCACCGTATTTACATCTCTCATGATCAAATGAAAGTCAATACGCCAATTTCAATGCATGATATTTCTTATTTTAAGCACCAATAGATCAATAAACTTAAAACTATCTTAGGTGATTAATAACAAAATTAAACGTTTTTACACAATTCATCTCACAAATAATATTTTATTGACGCACATCCAAAAATAAAATGGGATTTAAATTTTACCTTTAATCATACTCGCGAATTTAAATTCTCAACTTTGAAATTTATTTATACTCTAAATCTCTCAATATCCGACTTTACTCGATTTGCAAAAGCAATTTATTTGTACTTTGATACAATATATAGTCTTTCTTCCATAATTTATAATACCAAATATTATATATTTATGATTAGTGAATTGAATTGCTTCTTTAGTGGCATGATGTATTTGTACAAAAGACAGATATTTAGATTTAAATTTTTATTCGCTCATCATATATTATGTATTTGTGCAAATAAAGAAAAGAATTTAGATTCAAACATTTACTCCCTCGTCGTATGTATATATTATTTTATGAACATTCACGCTATATTACTACAAGAAAATAAGCTTTTTGTCACTTTTTAAAACGTGCAAAAAAATGTCAAAAAGTGTGTCGATAGTTTTTTGCTATGCTTTTTGAGTTATCAACATGCTTTTGAAAGGGTCACATCCGCCAGCGTACCAATCACTCTATCGCCACACTTTTGTAGATCGATCGACATGCTTTTTTTGCTGGCACGCTTTCATCTCTTACCACGCTTAAAAAGCGTGGCCATAGATCTTAACCTATAGGTACACTTGAGAAGCATACCAAAAAGTGTACATATCGCCACGCTTTTAAAACATCGATCCCAGAATGTTTGTTTTGGGTACTCTTTAAAAGCGTACCGATGGAGGAAGATATGGCTACACTTTTTAAATGTGCCAATAGGATAAACATATGGCTATGCTCCAAAAGCGTGGCTATTTATAAATACGAAAATATACGGCTACGCTTAGAAAACGTGCCAATAGATGAGGATATGGCTACGCTTTTAAAGCGTACCGGTTATCAAGTTATGGCCATGCTTATTAAGCGTGCCTATTGAGCCCAAAATTAAGATATAGCCACCCTTTTTAAGTGTGGTCAAAAGTTCGGTCAGGATTTTTTTTTATTAATCTTCCTAATATTTCGTGCAAAATTCATATATAATTTTAAAATCATAGACCAAAATAATTATATATATTGAACTCATCCAACATATATATAAACTTTCCCATAAAAAAGACATACATATAAAACTTGTCACCACAAAAGTAGATTTTGATGATAAAGTACCAAAAAGTAAAGCCATAAGAAGTAAATAAGAATTGCAATTCCAATAAGTGTCACATATCTACTTCTTTTACAAAATATCAAATTCCATGAGTAGTGTGATTATTTATTATGAGCTCCATTGTTTTTACCACTGCCCTGCAGAATTTTAAATAATCTTGTGTTAGTGCATGTTATAAAGGCTACTTTAATTAAGTCCAACAAATTCAATTCCAAATCCAAATTGATTAAACATAAAAATGGCAAGACAACTTTAATTAGGTCCCGAAATAATGTATATTCAGCTATTAGAACAAAAAACACAAATCAAACACAAAAGAAATATCCCCTATACAAAGTCACAATCATATGCTTCCCTTGGCACTTTTTTATCTAGCAGCATTGATAACATACCTAACCTAATTCAACACATACTTTGTTTGAATAGAAACTAAGAAAAATAAAAGGTTAGCTCCTGCAATAAATTGAATTGAACACATATACTTATTGCATTCTATTTATCTACAAAAATTGAAAGAAAAATTCATGACGAAGCAGCAAATTAAGCAATCAACAGTACATATTCACCTTAAAAGTAGAAATGAGGCAGGAAACTTGCCAAGGCCAACAAATAGATGAGAAGATAAAGCACAGAAAAATTTATAGTTAAGCAATCAACAGTACATATTCATCCAACAGTACACTACAAGAAAATTCAACAACCAACAGTACATATTCAACCAGCAACATAAATTCAACATGAAAAACAAAATTCTATAATCTAAATCAAGGGAATGACAATAATACAAGGTTAGGACAATTACTTATATCATCGGTTGGTGGAATGTGAGTTGCTTCGGAGGAGTGAAGAGTATTTCTTGGTCTACTACTTGAGGCATCCAAAGGAGAATTTTGGACTGCTTGCACTAAGACTGCTACCTCTTCGTCACTCATTCCAGGATTGAGTTGGTGCAATATCACCTTTAATATACCACAAATACCGTCCATCTTCTTTTCTAATGATAAGACCTTATCGTTGTAGTCCACCTTCAATTCTCACATAACAATATAACAAAATAATTTCTTAGGTAACATTTCTAAACAATAAAACTTCAAAAAGAAAATACTTCAAACACCAGAAAACTATCAACATATTTAACTTTCTTCTTTTTCCAAAATCGTAAAAAGATCTATAGTTACATTACTGCTGCTCATATCTTACCAAGCAAGCTTCAAATTGAACTTGGTATTATCCAAATATCACATTAAGTTAACACACAATTCCACAGAGCTTTAAAAAACAGAAAAGAAAAATAAAGATAGAGTGGTTTTTACAAATTTCCTGATTCCATATGTAAAAAGGAAATAAAAACAGAAAGAGAACAATATAAAAGCTACTTGTTAGCTAATTACACATAAGAATTCTAAATTCCCATGATACTAAAAACCTTCACCGTTCACCAACTTCACAAAACAGTAATGGCAGAGTTTAAAAAGAGCTAAGTTTTCATTATTTATATCAGCTACATGATTTTGATTAGCATCAAATTTGTTTAATCCCATCATTTCCAACACAGCAAACACAATAGCATTAATAAAGAAAATGGCAGTGCCTAATTTAAGAAAGAAAGTAGAAACATTGAAGGGTGATGTCAAATTTTGCTTTGATAAGCTTACATATATTGCAAGAATTTTTACTTAGAATTTTTTCACTTTATTATTTACATTAGAATTAACATAATATTCATATTCAAATTGAAGTTAGCATCACTTAAGCCTTCATTCGGAACAATTTGATGCTATTTGGACTAATTTTGGTCACCTCGTCCTTTAGATCTCAAATAAATCGAATTCTAAATCCCGATAATATAGCTAAATGGACAGAAGAAATATAATGCATTATCACTGATAGAAAATTTTGGACATAACTTTTACTTTCTTAATCTAAATCTAAACTAATAACAAATGAAAAATGGCAATTGAAAACCTAAGTAAATAAAAAGTTAAGCACTTTTTTTAAAGAACAAAACAAATTATAGCCTACTAACAACATAATCAGTATTGCAATGCCTTGTCCCAAAAAGAAAAAGAGTTATTAGAAAGAAAAGGATCTTTGTCCATGCCTTTGTCCCAATGAAAATTAGAGGTAGGCAATAAATTAAAGAATAATGGAGATAAATTAAACTATCTACAGTAGTAAATCTTAGACCTGGTTGAAGTTGTAAAGCGTATATGATTACGATCACAATTTACTTAGGTATACCTCTGTATTTATTGAAGATGAATTTTATGGGTTGCTTCGTCACTGTGAATATATAAACTAATGACAGAGTCTTGTACTAATAACTGTTAGGAGGAATGAACATGGAGTAGTAGTTAAAGGAAACTAGCTACCTATAGCTATTGTGGTGGCAAAAGGAGATCAGTGGTAGGTGAACACATGACAGTTTTTTCTTTTATCTTGAAATTGTTCTTCTACATTTGCGGAATTGGGGGGGAGTGGGCGTTATGAAACAGAGAGATGAATTATTAAGAATAAGAAAGGTGGAGAAGGAATTGAAGGAGATGGAGAAAGCGGTGAAGATCGGAGATATGAGCACTTTTTACATGTGTAGTACTATAGTGGGTCCAAAACACCGCCACGTCAATCGGTGGGGGTTTCATTTAGAATCATCTCAGCCCAAAAAGTTTGATAAAACAATAAGGAGGAACAGTATAATAGTAGAAGGGATTCTAAGGGTAACATACATTTGAAGATGAAGTTTTCAAATCGAGGAACTGAACATGAATAATGAATCTCCCTAGAAGTGGAACCTCAATTCCCTACACAAATCCTTCTTTACTGCTCAGCAATTTGTTTTTTACCTCTGCATCAAAATAAGAAACCATTGAAATGTTAAAGCAAAAACAGAGGTTACGTTATTTCTTGTTGTATTTCAAAATAGAATTAAGAAAACCTAATTGAGCCAAGGCCTTGTGATCTTTCGTAGAGCTAAGCGGGCGAATGACGAAAGATGAAACTGGAAGAAGATTATTCCTTGCTTCCGAAAACAACTTAACACAAGAAACTCTGTTCCTCTCCACAGATAAATGCCTGAAAAGATAAGATAAAGTGAGTGATAATTATATTATTATCAAGAAAAAAAGAAAGAAAATGGAGGAAACTGCTAACTTGTCTACTTATAAAGCTGCCCTATATTTCTTTTAGATTAAAAATAAAAAAAATTATAAAGAACAATAAAAACAATCAACAATGGTGACATAATTCCTTCAAGTAACTGACATTCTCCTAAAAATCAAACTAGAAAAGACGAACTTACTCCCAAAGGTAAGCATGTATTTTGAGCTGTCTAGGAGATCCCTTAATTTGCTTTCGCTTGAATTATCTTAGCTAGAAACCCCATGAGAGCCTCATTGACCTGAACTTGTTAATGAAACATCATTAGAAGCTGTAACAAAAATGAAGATGACAGTTAATTCAAATAGAATTAAACCTATAAGTCCCTAAGTTATATATTTTTTGGTGATTGAATAAATTAAACAAAGAAAAACAAAACAAATAAAATAAGGAACTGCTTAAATAGAGGGACAGTCCTATTTAAGAGTACTCTTAAATTCCTCCCAAGGTGAAAGAAGCTCTACATGTGAAAGTCGTAACTTCATCGTCATCTTTGTCATAGTATTTGCCACCTTGTTTGCATCTCTCACAATCAAATGAAATTCAACACGCCAATTCCAATGCATGATATCTCTTATTTTGAGCACCAATGGATCAATAAACCCAAAATCATCTTGAGTAACAAGACTAAATGCTTCTACACAATCCGTCTCACAAATAACATCTCGTTGACCCACATCCCAAGCTAAGAGATATCCTCTCCAAATAGCAAACAATTCTCCTTGAAGAATACTATTACTCTCAATCATTCCTAAACACCCCCTTTGCCAACTCCCATTACAATCTCTAATAACACAAGCAAAACCAACACTATCACCCGAACCAAAATAACTAGCATCACAATTAATCTTAAAAGTACCAATGGATGGGGGATTCCAAAAACCATTTAGAGTAGAGGGAATGGACATACGTTATAATTCAAAAATATTCCTAAGCTCCTTTTCTAAAGTTAATGCCAGACAAATCACTTTTTTCGGAGGCCAAATTTTGTGGGGATTAAAGATGTCATTATTCCTTGCTCGCCATATCCACCAAAGTCCCAAAAAGAACTTGAACGGATGCTCTCTGCTATGATACAAGAATCAGCTCTTCAATTCCAAAGGATGACAAGAAATATCCAACCTATGCCAGACAAGCTGAGCTTTTGGACAATCCCGAATACAATGTAAAATTGATTCCTGGCTAGAAAGACAGCTTGGACACCTATCCGATGACGACATTCCTCTTCTAAAGCGAAAATTTGTAGTAGGAAGAGCCTCCTTAAGACACAACCAAGCCAAAAACTTATGCTTTTCCGGAACAAGTTGACGCCAAAGCCAAAGCCAATTATCCCGCTCCTCCCAACCAAACAGCTACTTACACAACCACAAGTAACCATTGCGTGAGTCATAGACTTTGGCAGCAGACCTACTCCAATACCAACCCACTTCCGGACCTGCTTGCTCATTTGGATTGTAAGAGAGAATATTACCTTTCAGATTTTGAGATAAAGGAGAATAAATAGTATCCAAATGCCACCTACCAACCGACCAAATATCCTGTATCCGAAGATTCGAATCAGAAATGTGAACATAATCCATCTCATTAGATAACCGCCTTTCTCTCCGCCAGCTAGAAAACCAAAAATTCTGGTTCAAATCTCCAATACACCAAGCAAACCCATCCTTTAACACTTCTCAAGCCTTGCAAAGACACTTCCAAATGGGAGAGTCCTTGTTCTTAGGATAACTAAAACAGTCATATAGAGATGATTAGTATTTGACATCCAACAATTAGACCCATAGCTTGTTTGGCTGCTGGAAAAAAGTCCAAACTAGCTTTCCAAGAAGAGCAATATTTACACAATATGGATCTCTAATCCCCAAACCTCCATATTTTTTTGGAGTAACCAGTACCTTCCGACTAACAAGATTCAATCCTCTTCCATCAACTTGTCCTTTCCAAAGAAAATTTCTCATCATAGACTCCAATTTACTAGTGATTCCTTTGGAAAAAATAGAGACATGCATCTGGTACGTGAAAATAGCGGCGGCAACAGAATTAACCAAGCAGAGTCTACCAGCCCGATTGAGTAAACTCCCTTTCCAGCTTGCTAGCCTACTCCGAATCTTATCTAGGACACCATTGAAAGCTGAACGAGTCACCCTAGAATGGCTAAGGGTAACTCCAAGATACTTGCCCAAGTCCTAGACAAATCTGATAGAGGATACCCCAGTGAAAACCTCTTTCCTTGTTGCAGAGACATTCTTGGAGCAAAGCGCTTTAGATTTCTCCACATTAATCTTCATCCCAGATGCTTTGCAAAAAGTCTCTAAAACCAACATCACATTTTGCACTTGTCTCTTTGTAGCTTTATAGAATAGAAGCAAGTCATTCGCAAACATTAAGTGGGATATTCTTGGTCCCCCTCTAGAAATAGCAACCGGCTCCCACAAGCCCAAATCAACCTGATGACTAATAAAGCATGCCAATCGCTCCAAACACAACACAAAAAGATAGGGTGACATAGGGTCTCCTTGTCTAAGACCTCGGCTAGAAGTAAAGCCATTCAGACGATTTTCATTCCAAAGAATAGATAAGGAAGAACCAGTGACACAATTCATAATCAAATTAAGTGTAGGAATAGGAAAACCAAAGCTCTTAAGGGTATGAGCTAAAAACCTCCAGTCAACTCTATCATAAGCTTTCTCCAGATCAATCTTAAAGGCCAGTGTGCCTTTCTTTGATTTAGTCTTCTTCATAAGGTGGAGGACTTCTTGAGCAATAATGATGTTGTCAGGAGTTCCTCGTCCCGGAATAAATCCTCCTTGAATCGGGCCAACAATCTCCGCAAGATGAGGACGAAGCCTATTAACAAGGACCTTCGTGATGATCTTGTAAACTACATTGCAGAGACTAATCGGTTTGAAATCTTTCATAGATACCGGTGATTCAACCTTTGGAATAAGAACCAGTAAAGTCTCCAACATTCTCGGATCAAGAGTAACACCGGAGAATGTCTGCTAACCATCTTCCAAACATCAAGACCAATGATCTCCCAATATTCTTTGAAGAAGAAAGCTTGAAACCCATCAGGACCCAGAGCTTTAAAAGAGTTAATGTGAAAAATAGCTGTTTTCACCAAGGCAACCCAGATCAACATCATCCAAATGACAGAATAAGCTTTTATAGAAAGACTCCACTTCTTGTATTCCTATCCCCGAACCTTACCCACTACTCTCTAGACTTTTGGAACCATAGGAGCTCTTCTTGCACTAGAGTATTATTATAATCATCAAGCAACTATTGCTCTTTCTGACGCAAATAAATACTATCCACCACTTCCAAACGCTTTTGTAAATAATTAATCTGCTGCTCTAATTCACATTTCTTAACAAAAATGTTACCAAATACCTTCGAGTTAAACTCTAGTGAATTATTCTGTACTTTCGAAAACTTGCCATGAATCCCTCTATTACTAGACCACCATGACTGGTTCACAATATCCCTATACCCAGGATGAGTTGCCCAAGAAGTAACAAATCGGAAAGGTCGATTCCCTTAAGGCTGAGGACGACCTTTACAATGCACCAGAATAGGGCAATGATCAGACTGAAGCCTATTTAAAACTTCTGCATAAGCCTCTGAAAAGATAGATAACCAACTACTATTTATACAGTAAGTTATATATAATTTACTGTGACAAGTGATTTATGAAAGGTAAATTAAAAAAAATTAAAAGAGTATAAAATAGTATAAAAAGGAATAAATGATAGCTATTTTGCTATTTTCTAATATTGCACATTAGTTAAAACAGCAGAAATCATTCAATAAAAAGCAAGAACTAACCACTAATCAATTCAATAAAACTGTAGAAAACATTCAATAATCATCTAATAATCTCCAATTTTCTTAGTTACAAATTAAAACAGCAGTATACCAAGAGCTAATCACTAATCAATAAAATGAGTAATTGGTACATTTATCAAACATTCTTCATATTTAGAAGATCATGAGTGCATTTCTTTCTTTCAAGGAGTAAATTTTCAACACCACAATCTTTTGAGGGTTAAATTAATGGTTTACTCCGTTAACTTACTTTCCCTTCAATATGAAACTCTCACATACCTAAGGAAAAAAAATGCAACAATGATTATCAAATCACAATGTTCCTAAATAAGGACAAAATCTACAATGCAGAAAAATAAAATGCAACATTAGTTATCAAATTAACAATTGATTCATTTTTTCCTTTCTTGTTCACATATTCGTGTTTGTTGTCTTATTAGACCTATTTGTGATATTATTTCACTCATCAATAAAATTTGATCTATATTTTGCCAAAAACAAAATCAAAAACAAAGACAAAACAATTGATTCATATTTTATTAAGAAAATTTAAAAAAATCCAAATAAGTCAAGAAACGAATGAAGAAACGGCATCGATTCTGGAATTAGAAAACGAAACAATGCACGAACATAAAAAAGAAAAGCCTCAATCAACCAAGGAAGCACAGTAGACCCAAGACTCGAAGTTAACTCAACCGCATTCCCTCGAAATCGATGGCCCCCATGGTGAGAATTGACGGATCCACGGATTCAGGTCATGGCACCCCTTGGCCGGCGCGACAACCTCGGACAGAGAGGAGCACCGAAACGGCGTCGTTTGCGATGGCGTCTGTAACGTCGAGAAGTTCCTGGAAGAGAGGAGCAAGAAACCTAATTCTACGACTGAGGTCAAAGCAACGAAGATGATGATGAAGGTGGAGATAAACGATGAAGATGGCGTCTGTAACGTCGAGAAGTTCCTGGAAGAGAGGAGCGAGAAACCTAATCCTACGGCTGAGGTCGAAGCAATGAAGATGACGATGAAGGTGGAAATGAACGACGAAGGAAGGGTTCGAGAGTCCAGATGAAGCTGACGGCGCGGTTTAGGGTTTGAAAGTGAATTTTAGGGTTAAAAGTGAATTTGGTAACAATAAGAAACTAGTGTTGTTGTTATCATTTTCAGGGTTAAAATTTGAAAACTTAGAAAAAAAAAAGTTAAGTGTGAAAAAAAATCGTTGAAAACTAAATTTTAGGGGAGGGAACTCTATTGGCACGTTTTTTTACGGTGCCAAAATAAACAAAGGATGGCCACGCTTTTAAAGCGTGTCGGTTTCTCTTTATGGCCATGCTTTTTAAGCGTGACAAAAAAAAACGTGGCCAAATTTCAAATAAATGGCCACCCTCGTAAAAGCGTGCCGATTTTTCTCTATGGCCACGTGTTTCAAGCGTGACAATAAAAAAGCGTGGCCAGACTTCAAATAAGTGGCCAGTCTCATAAAAGCGTGTCGATTTTTCTTTATGGCCACATTTTTCAAGTATGGCAAAAAAAATGGCCAAATCACAAATTAGTGGTCACCCTCGCAAAAGCATGGCCATTGACCACTTTTGGGCACGCTTTTAAAGCATGACAAGGAAAAAGTGTGCCGATAGGTCTTTTTTTGTAGTGTATTAAATAAGATATGGATTGAGAGGATAGGATTGTCTTGACATTCAGACTCAATCCTACTTGCTAATTGCTAGAAATTGAGTTATCAACCTGTTTTAATTATACTAAAGAGGATTAGATATTTATAAGAGAAAGTGTAGGGGATCAGCATTTATATTAAAATTTGGCCAGTATTTAACCAGTAAAAAAAAAGTGAGTAATTTCATATTATTGGATGAAATTTCATACCATTAAAAATATTAATAATGACTAATTAGTAGCTACAAATCACAAAATTTACTGATTAATTTTTTTAAAAATTTATTTTAAATTTTTTTTAGTGAAATTTCCTTTAGTTTTGTAAACATTTATAAATAGAGTAAGGATTTTATAGGAAAAAAATTGAATAAGGATTTTAACTTTGTGTTGCATAAATGAACTTGATTAGAATGATTAATAATTAAATTGAGTAGAGTAATTTATGAATTTGAGTGAACATTAATTTAGTAATAGCAACATACATCTTTATTATAGAGCAGGTATTACAATTTACAATAGATACACTATAGAACACAAGCCACAATACAACAAATGATGAAAAAACTAAATGCAAAATACAAAAAGATTATAAAGACAAACAAAGCCACAACACCTTATGAAGCAAGTCTTCAAATGGAATGTTACTTTTCTGCCATTCTTGCATCTAATTCTCATGTGCTTTTATATTTGGTCGCTATTTCAATAAAGATTTTATAGTTGTTATTATGTGAAAATATTTTATTTTAATTATTGGATAATAAATTATAGAATTTAATTTTTATATATTATAAAAATATTATTTTTATTTAAAATTTGGCCAAATAAATAAATTATACTTTTTAAACAAAAATTTTATAAAAAAAATATTTTTGTATTTTTATTGAAATAGCTGCCTTTATATTTATGTAGTTATAAGAATAAGTAAAAGTGTAAAACTATATTCAGTGGGTCATGCAGATTTTGACTTCTATCACTTTCGTTGCTTCCGCCTCAACAAATTAAAGTGTGTTCTTTCCTTTATATATCTTAAGATTATTGTTATTAGTATACTTACATAAATTTTAATTGCAACATCTTAATTTATAAATATATTAAACTAATTAGTAACAATTATTTAAAAAAAAAAGATAATTGTATATATTATTATTTATTCCTTAATCCTCATAATTCAGAAGATAACGGTTATGTCTCGAAAAGTTATTCGAAACATTTTAAATGAAATTTGATCAAACAAAATTGCCTCCACTTTTCTAGAACTCGCACAAAATCTCATAAAAAATGGTGAGAGGTCGGTTACATTAAATGATAAATACGAGTACAAGTAAAGTTAGTGAAACAAATCAGAAAAAGGCTATAATTCTAACACTCTTAGTTTTATTTATTTTATTCTTGGAGAGATATTTATTTGACTTGAGTGTCTGAGTTTTTTTTTGCAGATTTTACATCCAAGTCAAAATTCTGAGGAATTCTCACCATCATTGCTTAAGAGAAGAAAAAATTATCATCGAACAACAGCAACGAGCTATATTTTGGAAAAAATATCATAGACGGAATATTATTAGTAATTCGTTTTTACAGCAAATAAGTGTGTGTTAGCTCATTTTTTTTATATCCCAAAAGTGTAGTAAAAAATTTCTAACGATAGAATCTCAAATGAAATAGAGCAATATTGTTTCAATTCTGCTGGATAGACAACGAAAAATACAGACAACATGAACAATGTGCTGTACTCTAAACCCACTAAAACAAAAAATATTCCACCACAATCCTAGTCTTTCACTTTCCACCTTTCTCTTCTTTTGTCACAGTTGCTTCACTCCTCCTTTCCGATGGAGCCGTCACTAACGCACCTCACTGCCGTCGCCACCATCTGAAGAAGCAACGCGGCACGTCGCTGCTGCACCTTATTCTCCCATACGTCGTTCCGCCCCTGTGCTTCTTGCAACCGCCACTGCTGCTGCACATTCTTCTTCCCTGCGTCATACTTCCTGCTCTCGACATCGCGGTTGCACCTTCTTCTCTCCCATGCGTCACACCGTCCCTGTTCTCCCTGCAAGCGACGCTGCGGCTACGCGTCTTCTTCTCCCTTCCGTTGCACCGCGACCGTGCTCCCTGCAAGTAATGCCGTCGTTCGTCCTCTTCTCCCCTGCGTTGCGCCGCGTATTTCGGACAAAGAAGTTAGTCCTCCTCCTTGTTCGGTCGCATTTTTGTGTTGCGTCGCATTTGAGGAATCAACGCAGCCGCGCTCGTCTGTCCCGTGGTGATAATAAATGCTTCTTTTCATGTTTTTGGATGATTTTTTAACGATGGATTGAATGTTTCTTTTATTTTAGGTGGATGTTACTTTGCTGTTAGAGGGATGTTTCTTTGATTTTAGGTGGATAAATGCTTCTTTTCTTTTAAGAATGATTTTTTTTTTAATAAAAGATGTTTTTTTTATTTTAGGTGGATGTTTCTTTCAAGAGGTTGACGCAAGGGCGGGAGCGCAATGTAATGGAAGACGGCAATGCTAGGGAGGAAGAGGCGACACCAGCGATGAGGAGGAAAGAAGAAGATTAGAGTGGAGACATAACAAACAACACTGAGAGAGTAGGGTTTGTGAGGTGAGTAAAAGTAAAAATAAAATTAGGTTAAGTTTTGATTATAATTATTAAAAGTGTTTTTAAAAATTAAGTAAATATTCTTTTTTAAAATTTGATTTTTAAAATTAATCAAACATTTTTTTAATCTGTTATTTATATTAAAAAAGTATAAACGCTGTCTCCTGTATTTTTTCTATTGTTTCATGCTAAAGTCATATAATTTGATTAGTAATAGAACAAATTTTAATTAACATCTAAATAAGAAGTAATATTTTATTTATCCCTTCTTTATTAATTTATAAAATACTATTTCATACAATACTGTTATTATATATGGCTTTGGCCAATTGTTTTTGAGAATGCCACTATATATGCTTATATAGTGTATGTATTAAAAATATAACGATTAAATAATTGTTAAGGCTTAATGTTGCATTTGCTTGCTAGAAAAACGCGCATATCCTGGTCGGCGAACTTTCTAGAGTATCTCAAAACCCAGGACTTAAAGTAGAACAACGGTCGCAAAAAGGGAACTTTTTTTTTTATAACTGAATAAAATAAATTAATTAATTACCGAACTTTCTTTTTTATTATTTATCTTAGTAATAATAAGGGGATATTAATACATATATTTTAATTTATTGTTACTGTTAACAAGATAAGATTATATTTTAGTATGATTTAGATTAATTTAAAAGATAAAATTTATATAATTTGTTATGATTTTTATTATATCAATTTGATATTTATTTTTTAATCTAATCTAATTTTATTTGAAAAGATTGCGATGTACATTGATTAATTTTTGAATTGAATGTAACTTGATTGAAAGTATTGCGATTTGGATCAAAATTTAAATTTAAAATTTAAAAAGATTAATAGATATTAACTAAAAAGATATATTCTTTAATTGAATTCATATTGCGTTTGCTTACCGTATAACTGTCTTCTCCTTATTCCTATAAATACTTCAAATTAGACCCCCCTTTCATCAAACAAAACAAAAAAGTCTCATCACTAATCTCTCTTCTAAGTTCTAATTATTGTTACAATTACAGAAACCCTAATTAAGCTGATTTTGATTTTTGAAAATCAACCACCAGCCATGAGCGTAGAAATCATAGACGGCACCACCATCACCAACTTCGTGGAAGACGAGGAGGCCTTCTCCACGTCCGTGAGCGACCTCTTCGCTCAACTGGACACGGACAAAGACGACTTTTTGTCTTACACGGAGATGGTGAAGGAGCTCCAGAGGCTGAGGGTGATGGAGACGCACTTCGGCGTGGACGTGAAGCGCGATCCCGAGGAGGTGGCGCGTGTGTACGAGTCGCTGTTCGTGCAATTTGACCACGACATGAATGGGAGGGTAGATAAGAATGAGTTCAAGAAGGAAACAAAGAAGATGCTTTTGGCCATGGCGAATGGGATTGGATCATTGCCGGTTCAGATGGCGCTTGAACATGATAGTCTCCTCTTGAAGGCTGTTAAACGTGAATATTCCTGTGCTGCTGCGCATGCTTTTTCTAATAATAATCTTCTTGCTAATGCTGCTTAATTTTTTTTGGTGACTAATGCTGCGTAATTAATTAAATCCTAGTTTTATATATAGGCAATGATAGGTAACTAATAATTTTTTTGAATAACACAAATAATTATCAATTAAATCAAAATACAATATACCTCTAAATTATCTATTTAAATATTAATATTAGAATAACTATCCGTACATCTAGTGAAATAAATATTTGATATATCTATTGTTCATATTATTTAATATTTTTATTGTCTATCTATACATTTTTTTTATATTATTCTTCATTTTTGTATCAAAGGAGTGAACGTGTACAATGAAATTACTTATTCAAAAGTTTACATTGTTAAATAAAATATAATTTAACAATATGATTGTCTGCCAATCTTATTATTCATATTCTCTAAGATCACCTGTTTTTAAGTCCTATATACATTGTCTAAACTTAAACTCCCAAGTGTGAGTTTTTTATTTTAATAAATAAATTAATTATAATAATTATTGAAATAAATAATTTAAAAAATATTTACTAAAATAAATACTTCTTATCTTATTTATACTGTAAACGATATAATTTTGAATTTATCTCCTTTACAACTAGATAAGACAATGTATATCTCATTTACACTGTTTTATTCATCGTTTATCACTCTCTCATTTTTTCATGGAACTTAAATACGTACGAATTTTTTATTTTTCAAAATTTAAATCAATCTAATTGGATCATAATTTAATCTAAAATTTTTTATGTATTCTTTTTTAGTACTAATTGATCAAACATATCTATTTTACTCTCTTCTATTAACCTTTTTATATAGTAATTGCATGCTAAAAGTTTAGATTATTGACATTATTGATATTATTAATATTTTTTATTATTTAAAAAAATATTTTTTATACAAATACACGAGTGTAAACGAAATATACATGTGTCGCGTCTACCTGTCTTATCTCGTTTACCGTGTAAACGAGATACATGCAAAATTATCTTGTTTATAGTGTAAATGAGATAAGAGAGAAGTGTAACACCCTACCACACAGAATTTTATGCTCGAGTCGTAAAGTAGAGGTGATGAGGTATTACGACCTCTAAAAATAAAATATATACATAATAATAGTGGAGAGAATTTTTTATACAAGGAGCCTTTGAAGGAAAGTTTAAAACAAAGCGCTAAACAAAAAAGCGCATCACTCGCGTAAGCGATAAACGTAAACCGACGAGATATGAGTGAAATACATATATATAGGAAAAGAATCCCAATGATATAGATAACAAAGCTTCTGACCCGGCACGCGAAGTTAAAACCAGCCAGAGCATATATACATATATACCTGAGAAAAAACCCCAAAGAGACTCAAAACACAGTTTCTAAAACCTGTTTCTCCAAGTCAACCTCTAAGAGGGATAAAACATAAAATATACATAGTGGAGATATAATAGTATCTATATGTACATCTTAACCAAAATGTAAACCCAACACATAAGGATTCTTCGCTGACAGGAGCTCCCAGAATGTCTCAGCGAGGTGCCGCTTGACTTGCATCTGAAAACCACGAAATATGTATGGGGTGAGAACCAGAGGTTCTCAGCATGGTAAAGGTACCCACATAACTAACATATAATGTCTCGGGAAAGCCAGAGGCAATCCTAGAACTCCGACACTCAAATTAAAAACTTAAAAATTTAAAACGGAAAATAATAATGGGGTGATCCTCTAAGGTTCTAATCTTAACCAAACTTTAATTAAAACTCTCGAATATTCCCTTCCTCCACAGTCCTCCTAAACACCAGTAGAATTACACAGACAAAGCAAACACAATGCAAGTAGAATACAGATACGACAGGTAGCAAATTTAGTAAGTAGGTATAATGATCACATAGGCAAACCCAATTAATGCACAATCAAACAAAACACACATATGCATATGATGTATGTCTATCTTATGGTTGATGATATCATCTGTCGGTTATATAGCCAACCCGACATATTCTGGTAGCTAACCATGGACTGAAACACCCATGCAGAGCAAGTGGGTTTGAGCTATAACCCCCTTATTACTACCCGCTTAATCCAGAGCCAGTGGAATAATCACTATTGCGGCTACTACCCAGGCGAATGTTTAAAAAGCTTAACCTAGAGCAAGTGGAATAATCCACTACTACAGCAACTACCCAAGCGTCACAAACACTGACCTGGAGCAAGTGGGACGAACTACAATCCTTGCTACTGCCTAGGATCTCAAACATACATTCATTCAGTTTAAGTCAATCATCATTATTATCAAATCTCAAACATAGACCTGGAGCAAGCGGGACGAACCACCATCCTTACTACTACCCAAGTATCTCAATCAAATACAAATCTCATTTTCACATTCATTCTCATTGTCATTCAATTATTTAAAAATCATACTCAAAAATCAATCTTCATTCTCATACTCATTCTCATCATACCACTTACTACTTTCTTCAATAATTCAGATTTAAAATATAACTCATTCGTTTCTAAATAAATTAAACTCTAAAACGTAACCCTTTATTGAGTTTGAATTGGAGTTAGGGTTTGAACTCTTACTTCGCTCTTCCCTTCATGCTTTCAGCGAGCTTCATGGAAATTTAAAGGAAGATGGCTGTGTTTAAGGTTTCATATGTTGGGCTATGGGCTCGGTTTAGGTCCGGTCCAACTAATTCGATCTGTTCGACCTAATTTTAGGTTAAATCTTTTAAAATTAATATCAAAATTCGTGTTTTAATTATTTCTACCTCATTAAACTATAAAATTTAATTTTTTAATTTTTTTAAAAATAATTAATTTATTAACTAATTATTTACTAATTACTCAAAATTTACAAGAAATATTTATTTTAATAAATATTTTTTAAATTAATTATTTCAGTAATTATTATAATTAATTTATTTATTAAAATAAAAATCCGCCACAATGCTTATTTTTTGATTTAGTTTTCGAAATAATTAAGTTTATTTTTTTTATATCTATTTTATTACTTTCCACACGGTTGTGAGGGAAAGTCAAATAATAACCTTCACAAGTAATATAAGGTATCATATTATACAAAAAAAATACAAAAAATCAGTTACTTAGAAATTAAACAGGTTAATTCAGCTTTTTTAGTTTTAGTCTATCTAAATTTAGTGTTTGTTTGATCGTTATTATTTTGATAAAAAAAAGATATTTTTTAATAAAAAATATTTTTTTATTTTTTAGTGTGTTTGGCAAATTTTTAGTAGTAAAATTAAAAATACTAAAAAAAATAAAAAATATCTTTTTTGAAAAGCTGTAATTTACATCTTTTTTAAAAGATATTTTTCTATAAAAAAGATATTTTTCATGTAATAAATGAAGAAAAAGATACTTTTATATTATTATACCCAAACATAATTGATAAATAAAAATATCTTTTTGTATGAGATACCAAAATATAAAATTACTTTTATTTTTTTTATTAGATCTTTAAAAAAATAACTAAAAAAAAGATCTTTTCTTAAAGGTTCACCCAAACAAATCCTTACAAAAAAAAAAGCAACATTTGTAATAAAAAAATTGTTACAAAAAATCAGAATTTTGAAACCAAAAGATTTTGTAACAAAAAAAGGGCCGTTGCAGTATGTCCCGTTACAAAAAATTTTTGTAACAAAAAATAAAACTGTTACAATTCAAAGTAATATTTTGTAACAATTTTTTTAATACAAAAACCAAAATTTGTTACGAAAGTGGTAACACTTTTTACCTTTAAAATATTTTTCGTAACAATTTAGATTTTTGTGTCATAATATTTTGTTACAAAATACTGCTTACTTTTGTAACATTTTTTATTCTTTTAGTTACAAAAATAGAAAGTTAATTTTAAAATATTTAATTAAATAATTGATATATCAATTAATTTTCTAATCCCACTAACTCAACATTTATATGATATATACTCATATAGATAATTAAAATATCTTACATGTCATTAAGATTCTTTTACAATAAAATAAGTTCTAGAAATTCAACTAAACACAACTTTTTCCTAACATAAAATTGTATCATATGGAATTTATAATTTTTGACTCTTCTAGCATATTTCAGTCAATATAAAATCTAGCATGTTGGCATCAATTTTGTACCCCTGCAAATATAAACAATGAAAACCAAAATTAAAAAATAACACATAACATTATTTTCATCTGAATAAAAATTTAGAACTTACAAGTTAAAATTAACTAATTCCTTAAGAATATATCCTCAGAGTTCAAAACTAGCCAATCAAAAATATAAATTATCAAGAATTAACAATTCAACATATAAACTTGGGCCAACTAATCACATTTCAATCATAACTTAGTGAACAAATTCATTAAATTTACATAAGTATCAATTGTCAAACCATCATTACAAAACACAATTTTGACCAAAATCTTCATAACAAATTTACTTGATTTTTTTATGCTTTTACACTCATAAAATTTCATAATGAGGTTTATGTCAAAACACAAGGTAAGAACATAGAGAAGCACCTGAACAGAGTTTCTGTTATTGCAGAAACAATACTGATGCAGAAAAAGTTTGGAAATAGAGAATGGCGGCTATAGCAAATCAAGTAAGGTTCAGAGCAATCAACAATTGGCAATGCATTCATAAAAAATGGCGGCTGCAGAAAATCAAGAAAGATTCAGAGCAATTAGCAATTAGCAATGCATTCATAAAGAATTGCTAATTTTGCCTTGTATTTTTTATTTTGCAGTAAATACAAGGCAATTAGCAATGCATTCATAAAAGATAACACAAGAAAATTAGCTGTCACAAGAAAGATAACACATTCTTTTCTTGATAATTAAGACTTCTTAAAAAACTGTGAACTAATCTATTATACAGATTAAAAATACTATTTTTCTATAACATGAGCTAAACCTCATATCTAGCAAGAAAATTAGTGCAACCATAACATTACACTTAACAATATCAAATTTGATAATCATTTCTTGAATCAAAGATAGGTGGAAGTTTAGAACTCACATTCATGTCATAGAATCAGAATAAATAAGCTATTGCCACCCCTAGTGCTCTCCCAAGTCCAGCAGTACAATGCACATAAACTCTTCCTTTTTCCTTTGAGATTGCCCCTTTCAATGATGAGACTGCTTTAGGTAGAATATTTCGCAAGGAGTTTGGATCAAAGTCTATTGCCTAATAAAATAGATTTATAAAATATATCAAGCTATGAATTATAATCCAGTCTCTGAAAAGCAAGAAAAGCATTTAACAAACTCACAATTTTTTCAGAAAAAGGTTTTCTAACACATTTAAAGTGCAATACTGCAATCTCAATTGTACCAAAAGTATATGGATCCTTGACTTAGCCATACATTGTATTAACCAGATAGAAAAAATTAAAATTTCTCTCTCATGACAATGCCATTAAGCAAGATAAGTTGGCATTGTTGTATATACTTTCATAAAATTCAGAGTGGGAGTCTATTTTTTCAACAAAATTGACTGAAATGCAGGCTTGCAACTTTCTTACTTACCGGCCTCCTCATATGTCGAACATCGAGTTCGTGACACCTCCTTATTATCAACTACAAGTCTATTCCCTAATATTCTAGTGACCATTCAATCTAGTGACCAAAGTTATTGATTTACACAAATATAACCATTAAATCTTAATTCCACAATTAAATCAAGAAATCAACGTAATTAGGAATTCGAGTAATTAGTCACTTTCAAATAATTAAATCATTATTCACAAATCACAACCTCAAATAAAAATGAGTCTCAATACCACATCAATCACATTTTCACAACCTCAATCCAAGCTTAATTCTACTAATTAATCTCTCATAACAACAAAACCAGTCACATTCACAGCAATTATCCAAGCTTAATAACTTACAATTATTAATATATATATATTTGCAATTATCGACTATACTTTTTGGGGATTCTTAAATTAAAATCAATAACTTTATAATAATATCTCCTACCTCAAAGTGTCGAGACCCACAAAATTCAAAACTGCAACAACCGCAACGGTGAATCTGGCCCGGTTTAGGTAGTGTTTCTTCAGCGACATGGTGCTCCGGTGAAGGATGAATAGAGGACATGGACGAACAGGTACCAGTGCGAGTTGCAGTAGAACCAAAACGACAATTCCAACAAGCTCAAACGACCTTCTCCAACAACCGCAGCGACAACGTTGAAGGCTTCCCACGACGGCGCGACGAGCGGCTCTGTACGTCACGTCTCTTCTTCTCCCCTCTATCCAACGGCTACGGCGATGGTTGTGGCTACATCGACAAGCCCTGACAGCGGTGGTCGAAGCTCCAATAGCAGCAAACAGTCCTCCTCCTTCGCGTTCTGTGCTCTCCATGAGCTCTTCTTCCTTTGAAGTTCGAACGACGATGGCGACGACTTCTCGGCATCGACGATTGTGGGATGCGGCGGGATAGCAATAGCACCGGCGACGCACGAACGGCAATAAAGGTGGCTAGCGCGACGCTCCCTCTCTAACCCACGAGCTCTCTCTTCCCTCTTAGTGACTCGACGGCAACTGGCAGGGCGCGGCGAGGGCCACCAGTGACGGCGCATATCCTTCCTCCCTTCTCTTCTCTTCTCCCGTTCTCTCCCTCTTTTCTTACTGTGTGTGTGGGTATTTTGCTGGAAAAGAGGAATTAGGAGAATTAGGGGGTTGCACTTATAGTTTTTTTTACTGCTTCCCCTCTTTACTTTTAGCATTTAGTAACTTGATATCTTAGATTTTTTTTTCTTCTATATTTAATTATTGTTCTTTATTTGTAAATATAATTTAATTAAATTTTTTTATGTTTTCACAAATTAATTTTTAGTTAATATAAAAAATTTGATTATGAATAAAAATTATATATTAATTTTTTAAAAAATATAAAATAATGCTTATAATTTTTAAAAATTAATGAATACAAACATGTAAAAAATTTTAATTTTTGAAACAAAATAAAATTATTCTAAAAAAATTATATAAACGAATTTTTTTTACCCTCAAAGTGTTTAACATTTTGAAAAAAAATTGTTATAAAATATACTTACATTTTGTGACCAACAAATAACATGTTACAAATAATGTTGAATTTTATGACAAATTAATGTTTTGTTACAAAATAATTAGAGTTTTTGAAACAAAAAAATATTTTATTACAAAACAATTGGAGTTTTTGAAACAAAAAGATATTTTGTTACAAAATATTGCGATTTTTTGCAACTTTTTTTCTTTGTTACAAAATATTATAATATTTCATAACAAAACAACAAGTTGTTACAAAAACTAACATAATTTGTAACAACAAAAGTTAGGTTGTTACAAAATATTAGTATTTTTTGTAACAACATGTAATGTTGTTACAAAACATTATTCTTCTGTAACAATTCCCAATTATTATTACAAAAAATTATTTTTTTGTAATAATTTTAAATTTGATACAAAATTTTTGTTATAAATGTTCTATTTTCTTGTAGTTATGGGATAAACAAACTGACACCTTTAAATTTATTTTATTTATGGACTATAAATTTTTAGTTCAGATTATTTATGACCAATCTAATAAATTAAATGTATTGATTTATTTATCCTTTTATTTTAATTTTTAAAAAATATTTTGACAAAAAATATTTCTTTAGTTAAAAATCTTAAATAAAGAGTATTTGTTTGGTAGATGGGTTAAATTTTTTGGTTAAATAAAAAGAATGTTTAATTTTTGTAATAGTAATGATACTAATTTTAAATTAGGTATTTTGTATATACAATAATCTTAATTTCCTTAACATTTTGCGATTCTGATTCAAATCATACTATATTTCTGTAAAAAAATGGTCGATTTAAAAAATAAAATACTAATTATATAGAGCCACTTTGAGGTTTCCTTTGAAATGAGGCATGGAACGGAGCCATTGCGAAGAAGTTCCACGAGTTACGAAGGAAACTTCGAGCTCATATTGGTCATGGGTTGAAATTAAAAATAGTATAGAGACTCAATTGAAAAAAAATAGTGATTTAATTATAAATTTAGTAAAAGTATAGAAACTAACAGAATAATAAAATATTAGCCTAAAGTGCTATTTCTTTTAAAAAATATATAAAAAAATAAATGAATTGTCCCTTTAGCTTACAAACTAGTTCATTTAACCTAAAATTTAAACTGACTTAATTTTAAAGCAAAACTCACCCATTTAAATGAGTTGACCGAATAATTTAACCGATTTTAAGATCTATTAAAAATATAGAATAATTCTATATTTATATTTATAATTAAATAAAACACAAATAAATATGCATACATATTGGGAGATGATTTCTTGTGAGAGGTTAATCATGTGTTTGGATTGAGCCATATTAGGCTGGTTGATCGAGTTTATAGGTCACATTTGAAAACAATATATATTATTTTTATCTTGGAGTTTAAATTTTTTTATATCCATCATCACTAGTTGATGCTATAATTATTGAATGCTAAATTCTTAGCTCAGTGTAGAGTGTTCAGGTGATTTTTTTTATATATTCTAAGTATTACTTTTAATTAAAAGAAGGCATAGAAAAAGTTACTGTGATTAGTGTAGATGTGGGTATGCCTTTGATGTGAAAATAACATTGGCAACGCGTAGAATGAAAAATAAAAAAAAATATTGGTCATTAGGGTATTTTGAGTTTGTTGCAAAAATTTGAAAGAGCTGTCCAAATCGTTTCAGAGGACATAAAACGTTCCCGTTTCAATGGAAGAAGTAACGATGAGACAAAATCAAGTCTAAATTCATGAATAATGCAATTGACTTGTTAATTTTTTATGGTGAAAGTAAATCGTCATATTAAACTGTAACTGTTTTATCGATTTTTAACAAATAAAAAATGATACGATATCTAGTGGTTTGGGAGCAAAATCTATTCTTCTTTGTAAGTACCAGTTCTATTTGTATCAAAATTCATGCCTTTGACAATTACGAAGAACAAGGAACTAAACTTTGCAAAAATTTAAAATGAATAATAAAGCTTAAATGACTTGAATAAAAGAAAAATCAACTTGCAGAAAAAAAAGTGTTTGGAAAAGTAAAGGACAAATTAAAAGAAGGGGTGTGCATGGTCCGGCCGACCCGAAGACCCGGCCCGGCCCCGAACACTTTAGGAGCTATTTTGGTGTGATTTCACCGGGTTTAGAGCCAGGTAAGGGTCTAAAAAATAGACCCGGTCAATATTTCGGGTCGAATCCGGGCCATGGCTCGGGCCACCCGAACTCGGCCCGATGGCCCGATCATCATACACAATTAATATTTTGTGTTATTAGTGATGGATGATGGCGATTCTTATGTGAAATTTAAGTATTGTAAACCTTAATATTTTGTGTTATTAGTTATTATAAGACTATAAGTTAATGTTTTATGTTTAAAATGCATAAGATTTTTTAACTAATTCGTAATATTGTGTTATTTGTATTAATTTAAATATTTGGTGTTATTAGACAATATTAGTATTGATTATGGTTATGCTTTAATTTTAGAGAAGAGTTGGTTCTTGTTATATTTTTCTAAGTGAATTTTACCATGTCAAATAATGGTTGGAGTCTTGAAAATTTAGATATTTTCACATGCTAACTTATAAGAAGGTATCAAGGTAATGTAATGTTAACGACCCGATTTTTATCCGGTTTTTACTTATTAGAACCAAACCGAACCAACTAGTTCGACTGAAAAACTGATAAACTAGATCCAATACCGATCCGGTCTGATGTTTAGACCGTACAAGATTAAGAAACAGAACGAACCAATCAGACTCAAAGTAAACCAATAAAAACTGATCAAACTTGCCAAAGACCAGTCTGACCGGACCACTTAAAATTAAAATTTCAAGAAATGTGTGAAGTGGGGTTTGACCGTGTCTTCATGGAAAGAGAGCTTCCTTCATAGCCACTGAGCTAGCATGCACCTTATTAATATATATATGCAAATTATAATATATATAAGTATCTTTCATCAAATAATTTACTTCATTTAATTTATTTTAATTTTAGTTATAAATTCATTCATTTTTAAATTAATTATATTTTTATTTAATAATAATTATAAACTCACTTATTTTTTCTTTTCATAATAATATATTATTTATTAATAATTTTTTTAATAAATACTTGTAATATATAATAATATAATAGATATAAACTAATTAATAAATTATTAAAATTTTAAAATAATAGTTATTTTAATATAAAAACAAAATAAAAATATTTATGATGGAATAAAATTAACAAAATACTTATTGTTCATGTTCTATATTAACCCAGTGACCCAGTATTTTGACCGGTTCAATCACCGGTTCGATTCTGATAACTATGCCCGGTATAATCGTGGCCCAAAAGTGTATAGGTTTCATCCGGTCTAGGATCGGGTTCGGGTTTGGGTCTAATAAATTGGCCTGCTATATATTTCAGGTCGGGTCGGGTCGGGTCACATCAAATCCGGTTTCACCCGACTCATGCACACCCCTATTAAAAGGTAAAGACTGAAAAGGGTAAAAGTTGCTGAATTTAAGGGAAACGAAATGACATTGCAAAGAAGATAAATTGCATGGAAAGAAAGTTACGGGGAATTTAAATGAAAAGTAAAGACATGGATGAAATTCTTCAAAGAAAAATACTCTTGACTGACACAGAAAGTCATTGGAGATGTGAATGAGTGTGAGTGTTTTCTTTGAAAAGATTCCAACCATTTTTCTTCGATCTTTCACCTATTTATTGAAATCTTCGACCAATTAATTTCAAATGTAACTCCCACGTGCATTGATTTTTGAGTTCCCGCTCTTTTGTACAACGTGGGTGATTGCCACTAATAAACCCCACTTGTTCTTCTTCTTCAATCATGCTCCTTAATTGAATTCTATCTCTTTTCCTTGATGAGTCCTTTTTCAATAAAGATTATATTGTTGGAAAGAATTTTTATCAAAATTTGACCTCGACACTGCTGACCTCTTCTTCGACACAGTTGACCTCCGTCGAGTCTGCCTCTTCGACTTTCACATTTGCGTTAATCGATTGATAGAGAGTATCTAACGGAGCACGTAATTGGTTCCAATACAAAATTAATTCTAATGTGTATTTAGAAGTTGATCAAAATATTTTTTGCACTTGGCAATGATCGAAGTCGACAAGCACTTACAATGATCAAAGTCTAAACTTGTCGAACATTGGCTTATCAAAGAGTTCAATAATATCTTTGTGAAAAATATTATTTTTCGATATAACTCTAAACATTAAACACTAAACCGTAAATTATGAACCTTGAACTTGAACTCTGAAACATGAATCATAAACTCTAAACCTCAAACCTGAAAATTCCAAACTCCGAAACTCCTAACCCTAGTCCACAGAACACAAATCCTAAACCCGTTTAACCCTAAAAATCAATTGATTTGTTTATTTCTTTTGGGGAGAGTACATGGCAACACTAATTTCGAAACCTTATCCCTAAACCCCAAACCCAAAAACTCCAAACCCTAAAACTTTGAACCATAGTCCTCAAATCCGAAATTCCTAAATCCTATACTCGAAATCCTAAATCGTAATTGATTTATTTATTTCTTTTGGTGAAAGTATATCGTAACACTAAATCTTGAACTGTGAATCTTGAACCATGTAAATTAAACCGTAAATTATAAATCCTAAATTTTAAATTGTAATTCATAATTCATAGTCCGTAAAATCTAAACCCTAATTCAATAAATTGGTCAGTAGAGTGGGTTGAATTTCTCTGTCTTTGCTTTCTTGTTTTATTAATTGTCAAGACTTGAAAAAAAAAAGAATAACTAACAAGAAAATGAAAATAGCAACGTCAATAGTAATTATACAAACCAAAATACATAAAAGAAGAATACAATATTATATATTAAAATTAAGATGGGTATATTTTTATAGTATGTGGGAAAAAGAAAAAAAAATGAAAAAAATTTAAAATAATAAAACTGATAACAGATCATTGTTTATACAAAGGTGAAGCTTATAGTAGATAATGGGCGCCATGGTACCCAAACTTTTTATAAGAAAAATAGTAATACTTTAATAAAGAAAAATTATAGATTAGTTAGCTTGGTTTCCTAACTTTAACATGAATTATCCTAATTCAATCTTTACCTCTATTTGTTGTAATTTGTACTTTTAAATATTAGGAATTTGGGGTTTGGAGTTGGGCTGAACTGCTGAAGTGAATTCTTTTATTCTATTTAAAAAAAATTCATTGCTTCATAAAAGTATGAGCAATGCTAGGAAACCAAAAAGGTATTAATAAAAAATCAGCCAAATATTTTTGGGTGAATCCAAAATCTCTACGAGTTAATATATATGGATGTTTCTTCTGCTAAGTATCAGAATGTTTCTTTTTCATACTAAATGGATGTTCTTTTATATATTTTTCGAATTTTTTGTATTGCAAATGTGAATGTCTCTATTTCTTTAAGAATTTCATATTTTTTTAAAATTTTATAAATATTTAATATTTTTGCTAAAATATAATTGAATGTTTCTTTTATTAAGTATTAGGATATTTTTTTTCATATTAAATGAATGTTTTCTGCAAATGGACTATTACTCCCATGTTGTTGTTGTTGTTATTCAGTGGCTCCGCCACTTCTCATATTGCCCCTCCCAAACGCCTTCCAGATCCAATGGCAGGTGAGCCACATGTCCCTCTTCTTCCACTTCGGTCTCAACACCTTCACCGGACAAGAGTGGGGCTCCAGCCATGTACACCCTTCCCTCTTCAACCCCACCAACCTCAACACCACTCACTGGATACACTTCGCCAAACTCAACGGCTTCAACCGCGTCATCCTCACCGCCAAGCACCACGACGGTTTCTGCTTGTGGCCTTCCCAATACACTAACTACTCTGTCCGCTCCTCTCCCTGAAAGGCCGGCACTGGAGACGTCCTCGCTGACCTCTCTGCCGCCGCCAAACTTGCCGGCGGTGACTTTGGCATCTACCTCTCTCCTGGGATCGAAGGTGGACTTCGTGTTGAAGCAGTTGTTTTGGATGCGCTTGTTGAGGGTATTGCGGAGAGCATGGAAGTCGCCGACGCTTCCAGCAGCATTGGTGAGAGAGAGAGGTCTGTGTGTGTGATTGTTGGAGGTGGGTAGGTTAATGTGAGAGAGAAGATGAAGGCTTTTATAGTTTTTAATTATGTTTACTTAATTAACTTTAAATTTTTAAAATTTTGAATTTAAAAGATTTAAAATTAATTATTAATATAAATTAATGTGGTTTTGTTTAATTTTTGACTGATAATCTCTTGGTTTCATTTACTTTTCCTAAAAGTATAGTTCCGTTGTGTTTCTTTTTCTCTATTCAAACAACGAAAGCTACAGTTGACAACTCTTTTACTTTTATTGTTCAAACCAAAATCAAAACATACAAAAATACTACAAAAATATAGGTAATTTAATACATTTAATTTAGTGTTATTTTATATTTTATTATTTATTTAATATAATTTTTGATATTATACAAAAATAGTAGAATTTTTAATAAATATTTTTTTTATATTTTTATAGATTGATAGAGGATTTTGTAAATTGTAACTTAAAAAGTTCAATTTTTTTAAACTAAGCTTTGAATTTAAGCAATTATATATTTTTGCATCATCTTTATAAAGTGAGGTAATTTTTTATTTATTTAGTTTAGTATTATTTTATATTTATTGAGTACTTAACTAAATATCTTTTGACTAAAAATAGTATTCAATAAATATTTTATAAATTTGAATATTTATGTTTCTATTTTTTTTGTGTGTGCATATTTTACAGGATAAAAAATGGAAAATGATTTTCTGATGAATAGCTTGTTATATATATTAGAAAAGAAATTATTAAAAAATTTAGTTTTGATCCATTTATTAAAAATTTTAAGATTCGAAGAGAACTGTTGTAAACTATTTTTTTCTCTCACTTGCCGTCAGAATCAACCCTTTTATTTCATTCACCTGCTCAACCTCAACAAGTCACCGACGTAAACTAACGAGAGATTCTCTCACAGCAACACATCTTTTTTTTTTCTAATATTAAGGTCACATGTTATTTTTTTCTGTACAATACATCACAACTTTTTTTTTTCGGTAAAACAATACATCACAACTTTTATACCTATTTTAAATACTATGCTAACCTATGCCCAAAATCCATCAACATTCCTCCAAGCCCAATAACTTTGTTGCCACCACCAATTCTCCACAAAAACTCAAAAAACCCTAAAACACAATCCACCAACAGCCCATTACCAACAACTAAAAAACAATTTATTGTTACTACATTGGCTAGACTCAGTCAAACTAACCATCTACCATACACTAAATCCATGAGCTAACAACCTCCGTTATGTAAAATGAACGTCACACGTGACACGTGTCCCATTACCAAACTTTCTTTAAATATTTACTAATAAGCATCTGCACATTAAATGGACCCTCTATATATATATATATATATATATATATATATATATATATATATATATATATCTCGGAAATATATGTGTTAATTATTTAATCCTTCATTTAGCAAAAGAATGGCACATGCGTAAAATAGAGTAGGGTACTCCTGAATTTAAATTCTCAACTCGAAATTTATTCACTCTTTAAATCCCTCCATCTGATTTTACTCGATTTCAAAAAACAATTCATTTTTACTTTGATACAATATTTAGTCCTTCTTCCATAATTTATAATATCAAATATTATATATTTATGATTAGTTAATTGCATTGCTTTTGTAGTGGTATTATGTATTTGTACAAAAAATAAAAATTTAAATTTTTACTCTTCATCGTATACTATGTATTTGTACAAAAAATAAGAATTTAGATTCAAATATTTTTTCGCTCATTCACGTTATATATTAAATAAGATGTGGATTAAGAAAAGAGAATTGGTTTGGCATCCAAACTCAACCCTATTTACTACAAATTGAATTATCAATCCGTTTCAACTATATTAAAGTGAATTAGATATCCACAAATAAAAATTGTATTGTCAATCTTAATTTAGCATAACAAAACTCTCTTCATTTAATTTTTTTTAATTCTTTTAATGAAGTTATTCTTTTAGTTTTGTAAATGCTTATAAATAGAGTAAGGATTTTATAGAGGATTTTGACTTCGTGTTGCATAAATGAACTTGATTAGAATGATTAATTAAATTGAGTCAAGTAATTTATGAATTTCAATGAACATTAATTTAATAATAGCAACATACATCTTTATCATAAAAGCAAGAATTACAATAGATACACTGATAGAACACAAGTCACACTCACAACACATAAATGATGAAAAAACTAAATACAAAATACAAAAACATTATAAAGACAAACAAAGCGACAACACCTTATGAAGCAAGTCTTCAAATGGAATCTTACTTGCTCTCGTCTACCATTCTTGCATCTAATTCTCATGTGCTTTTATTTGTACCTTTATATCTTATCTTATTCAAATAATGTTAAACTCACACACATTTAACAATAGAAACATTATAATTTTTACCTTTGAATTTTATTTTTATTTATAATTTTTTTCACATTAAAATCAGCAACTAATTTTTTTTCTGACAGAAAAAAATACATGCAGATTTCATGTGAAAATAATTCGCAGGTAAAAATTTGCAAATAATTTGCTATATTTTAGTAGTAATTCATAGACAATAGACATTAACGTGTAAGAGGAATTGGTTGAATGATTAATGACAAAATACCACTCTTGGCTTCAGAATCTTGAAAAGTATGGTAATCTCCATGATCATACATGGCTAATACCATTCTTGTAAGGCCTAAAATAGAGTCTATGAAATCTTGAGAGAGAGAAGAATGATGAGCTTCTTTGTTTATGTTCTTCCAAAGTGTATTTATAATTGATCTAACATGCTCACATGCCTCTGCCTCTGAAGCTCCACTTTTGTTCATGTAGCATTGAATTGATGAAGGAGCATCTCCAGTCTCTTTCTCACGCTAAACATCAACAACGAAAATACAATTTAGTTAATCAAAAATATTATTCGTACGTTAAAATTAGTTACTAAAATCAGCCATTACTGTAATTGTGTATAAATATATATATGGTTTAATTTATTTTCGATGTGTATTTATATTTTAACATATATTTTATACTAATAACTAATTTTAGTAGGTGATTTCAGTATAAACGTAACATAATCGATACACTAAGATTGTTAAACTATTTTAAATTACTAACAAATTAAATTCAAGGATTTGAATTTTCATTCAAGTGAATGGAATGATGGACATAACTGTATATATTATCGAAGAACTGGGTAAAATATTTTATATTATCAGTTATTAATATTTAAATTGGGAATTTAATTTTAATATATAGTTAATTATTATAAAAAAATTGTATTTCTATTTAATTATATATTGTTATATTGACAAAGAATAACTATTTTATATATATATATATATTACATAAATAATAATTCAAAAGAATATATATAAATGAATGATTGCGTGGTAAAAAAATTTAAATTATTAATGAATTAAATTAAACTTTCAAAATAAATCTTAAAAAATTTTAAAAATAAAAAAGTTAAACAAGTAAAATAGAAGATAGTGCTGCTTTTTTAAGACAATTTTTTTGTTCCAATGAGTAATCATCTTTAATAGAAGTAGATATTTTAGTTTCCATACCTTATATGTACCAAGGTCATTAACAAGGCGGCAAAACAATGACGTAAGACGAATCATGTTAGGATATTCATTTAAGGAATCCAATTGCTCCTTTTTTAATGCATTCGGAAGTGTGAAATAAGCATGAAGAAAAAGAACATGTGAGCTTATAGATCTCCAACCATTCTCCAAGTACTCTTCAAAAGTTGGTATATAACCACTATAATACCATTTTGCCTCAACAAAATATGCCTTACATAAATCTGCCCACTGAACAAAAATTGCAAAAGTGAGCCCAAAATGATATTAACGACACTTTTAAGGAAACAGTTTAATTAAATTCTTTTTTAAAAAATAGTTTAAATAATAAATATTTATATTAAAAATAATTTATAAATAAGTTATTTTATATTTAATTTTTTAATTTTAAAAATATTTATTTTAAAAAATATAATAAAAAAATTTATTATGAGAGAAGCTATTTTTTAATCTTTTTATAAATATTTAAATAATTTTTTCAAAAATTATAATTTTTTCAAAAATTATAATTTTTTCAAAAATTATAATTTTATCAAAAATTATAATTTTATTTTAAAAATTATACCAAATATTAATATTACTATTTTTTATAAATCAAAAAATAAAAAAAAAATTTTAAAATTTTTCAAACAGGTCCTAAATAGATTTTTAATTAAGAAATTGCAACATAGAAGTTATATATGTATGTCATCATAATTATTTTTGAGTTTATTTTTCCATTTGATAGATTTTGAATTTCGTTAATCCAACCCTCTAATAATTAAGAAATTTCACCATATAAATAAGTTGTATAAATTTTGACAAAACTTGAAAGTAATTTGCTATTTCGTCATAAAATTAAACTTTATTTTGATTGAGGATTTAGTTTTAAAATATTGGATTACAATCCTATTTATAATGTTCAAATTTTATGAAATTATTACATATATATGCCTAATAATAGTTAAGATAATATAGGTGATTCAACAATTGGATTAATTAAAAAAATTATTCAATTTGTAAAAAGGTTTGCATGACAGGCATGCCTTATTATATCTTTTGTTAACGAATTATATTAAATAATATATATATATGTGTGTGTGTGTGCGCGCGCGCGCCAACAAAGGTAATTATTGTGTAAAAATTATATTAAATAATATATACTTACCGATTTCCTAAGGAAAGGAACAATATAAACTTCATTATTTTGTAGGCTTTCGAAGGCTACTTCGTTAACAAAGTTATTGAGTGCAAGGAAGCACATTTTCATGTGGTATGGAAGGTTGTCCATACCAAAACTTATATCCCATCTAGAATTCATGAACAAAAAATTTATGAATTAATAATAATTTTGTATAAGATAAATAAATATCATTTAGCAATAATAACAATAATAATAATATAATAATACTTACCTCTCAATAGCTTTGGTAAATAGCTCTAAATCTTCTAAAGTGCCAAAGATCTCATACATATCATCTATTGTATTTACTAAACAATTGACTTTTGTTACAGCTCTTCTAAAAGAACCAAATTCTGGATTAAAATTCATTCCCACGGTCCAAAAGAAGTTTTCCACCAATCTATCTCTTGCAAAACTTAACTTCTCTGCTAAGTTGGTTCTTTTCCACCACCTAATTAAAGATACAATAAAAAAAATAATTAGGGTTAGTACACAATATTTGAAATAATGATCATAACTCATATTTGAAAAATAATAAAATTTATTATTAAAATTTTATATATAATAGCAAATAATGACAAGTTCAAAAAATAGAATAAATGACCATTTATACCAATAAAAGATGAAAACGCTGGCATGCACATGTACTCACACTAAATCGAAACTAAACTTATACCCATGAAAGATGTCGTCTGTGTGACAAAAGTACTCTATCGTTGGAGGGTTGAAGTGCCACGTAGGATACTTTTGTCACACGAAAGGCATCTTGTACAGGTACAAGTTTAATTTCGATCTAATGTGGGTACATATGTCAGTATTTTTATGTTTTATGGATACAAATGATCATTTATTCTCAATATATATATATATATATATATATATATATATAATAGATATATAAATAGTAGCTAGTATTTAAGTGTTTTTCTAAATTCATAACCTCTTGTTATTACCTTGACATATCCTTCAACTCTTCTTGGTAAATGCTTTGAACAATGTTAAAATCCAATTTAGCAAATTGAAGAAGTGTAGGATTCAAATTGAGACTTTTTTCATATGTGTTCATGAACCAAAGAGCCTCCCATCTTGACACCCTCCAATGCAATGGATACTCCAATGAATGATTGATTAAGAAGGATATGTAGCTACCATCATCATTTCTTTTTACATGTTCTTTGAGAATTTTTGAACTATATTTTTTTGCATCATCTAATATAGTTTCTTCTTCTACTAAATAAAATGAGGCTTCATATAGTGACAAAATTCCCTCAATGCCAATTGAAGATTGATGTTCGTTGAAATTGTTTGTTTCTTTGAGAAAGAAATCAAACACATCTACAACAATAAAAGAGAAAGTAATTTAATTAAGGTTAATACTTATGTACTTGCTTTTAAATATCTTTTGTACGTACAACCGTAATTGGGTTTCATAAAGTTAAATATTAAACAAAATATATAGGTAAATAACTTTTAATTAGTTAGTTTTAAATAACTGTAATTAATAATTAAAAATTTTGAAGAAAAATGTGGTAGTTAAAAATGTGGTAGTTCATTTGAATCACTCAATGTTAGCCCATCATTAACATAGTTAAAAATTACTAATAAAGTGTGACATATATAATAAATATTTCATGTAAGAAACTCCAATATGATACCATTGTTAACAAGAGTTGAACTTCATATATTTTAGTAAAAAATCTTTGATGCTATGTAAAATGATTTAGAAAGTGAAAGCTAGTGGCATGTTTACCACATGTAAAACAGTTACATACTTATTATATTTAATATTACATAATTATTTTAATAATATTCAAACATATAAAATAAAATAAATAATAACTAAAAAATATAAAATAAGATAATCTAACATATTTTAGACTCATTTCTAATTTGTTATTGTCTCCATATGACCCTTAATTATGTATAGTTGATGAGCAGTCACACGTATATTATCCACTATATCCAACAATAATTTTGTGGACAAATTAACATTTGTACTATAGCTAGCAACTTGCCATGTTTTTTTTTTGTCCCAGTGCATAAGTACAAGTGTACAACTAGCATGCCATCACTATTATTGCAAAGAATTTGCTATATATTCATCACTTATTTTATTATCTGTTTTATTAATAAAAATATATTTTTAAAATATTAAGAATCATTATTTTTATTAATATTAATAATATTTTAGACTAACATCTTAATCTTATACTATTAAAATTTAGTATTTAAAATTTAAAATTTAAAATTTAATTAACAAAAAATAATAAATTTTATTGATCACGTAGCATTGTTATTTTCTTTAACTAACAATATTCAATGAACAAAATAATAAATGAGTAAAAAATAGGAAAAGAAAAGAAAATTATTATTGATTATTGAAAAAAATAATTTCCAATCTTTTTCCTTTTATTATTTACATCCACATATTTATGGCATGTCCTCTAATTTAAAGTTATTAAAACTTTTGATAAAAAGTGCGAAAACATATTTTTAAATATTCTTTATTTTAATAATAAAATAAAAAATGTGTTTAAATATTTATTTTAACAACCAATAACCGTCAAAACTACTTATATAGGAAAAAATGAATAAACATAAAAATTGTTCTACTAAATACATTTTTTTAGTGACTCTAAAAAATATTCATGTTTAAATTAAAAAGGGGATCAGATTATAAGGGTTTAATGAAAACCTGCAGATACATCATATCCATGCTGTCTTAAGAGCCTGAATCCAAGTGCTGTAGTATACAAAATATTCGTATTGAATATTTCCATGTTGTAAATGTTGTCCAAAATGCTCTTTATTTCATCTTTAAAATGATAAGCTACTCCAAGTCTTTGTAATATATCAATCAGCTCAAGTTGATGAACATGATTTTCCACTTTGTAAAGCATCATTCTTACTTCTTCCTTTAACACTTCCCTTTTCTTTATGCATGATTCTTCCTGCATTAATTTTGCAATAATAATTGAGAGATAATAAAAATAATCTAAAATTATTTTATTTAATATTTATTAATTATTATTAAAATAATTATGTGATTTTATATATAATAAATATATATCTATAAATATTATATACATAAAAATATAAATATTAAATAAAATAATTTTAATTATTGTCATTCTAGTATTATCGTAAAATAAGTGTTAGGGGCCAACAACTTTTGTGATTTGTAGCCATCAATGATAATTTTAATGGTCTAAGATTTGATTCAATGGCTCACTTTTTTATTGGTTACATACTAGCTAGAATTTAATAAAGTTGTTGGAGTAGACTTTTTCTTATCGTAATTTTGTACAATGCATTATCCTTAAGAAATAAATTAAAGGAACTATCCATCAAAGTATATAAACATTTATTGGACCTATATATAAGTGCATGATTGGATACAGTCATCATCATCATCATCATCATACTATACCTTATATTCACTTCTCAGTGATTGAATATATTCATACTTCCAAATGGAAGGTTGCAAATCTCCAAATCCTCGTTCAGCAGCCATTGATGGATGTAAAAGAGTAAAAGACTGAGACCTTGCTACTTTGAAAGCTATTGTTAGCTCTGTGTGAAGTTTGTTTTTCTGTGAACAGTAATGTAATAGTGAATCCCTTATATAGGTTTTCAAGAGCATAACCAGGCTTTGACTTTTCTTAGTCCATGGATGTAAATTAAAAAATATACAATATATCTAATTTTAGTGAGAAACAAACGCAATTCATATTTTAAAATAATCAACAATAATGACCTAAGATTTTGCTATTTTTCTAAAAACTATCAACATCTATATATGTGTGGTTTTTTTTTTTTTTTTTACAACAAAAAGACACACCAAACATACTGTAAATTAAATAATAAATTATGCTTCAATTCCTTTTAATCCTGATAATTTACATGCATGGATGTTACACAATTTTCAATTTTGTAAAGAAAGGAATAGGGGGGTGAAAATAGATTAAATCAAGTTAGACTTTGTTTTTAATAAACTTAGTCTATCATGTAGTTAATTGGTTTGAGTCTAGTTTGTAATCTGTTATAGATTTTTATTAAAATATTAAGCCTGACTTATTATTCAGTCTAATCTGTTATTAGACTTGAAATCTGTTAAAAGGTTTAATAAATTTTTTTTATAAAAATAAAAATATTATTTAAAAAAATTATTTTTTATTAAAAATATTTATATATAATATGTCATATTTAATATTTATAAAAAATTTTAAATTTTAAAATATTTAAAATATACAAAAATATTTATAATAAAATATAATAAATTTAAAATATTTCATAATTTTATTAATAATAAAAAAGTTTATTTATATATTTAATTATATGTTAATAGATCGAAACATGTCTAATAAATTAATAAAATTAATTAATAAATTTAAATTTAGTCTATTAACATATTAAAATGTTTATAAAAATTTAAATGTGTCTATTTTATAATAAAATAGGCTAAGCCTAGCTACAGGTCGTGATTGGCCACCTAGTGTTTTTTTCACTCCTAAAAAGGAAGCGAACAAACTTCGGAAGAAACAAAAAAAAAGAGGAGGATATTTTTGGACAGGAAGAGGGGCACATTTAGTTTAATTAATGTGCAGCATTTTTAAATGGGCAACACGAGTAAAATGCCAAACTTATTAGAAAATCTCTGAGCAATGTATTAAACATGGTTGCGGTGGCTTCATGTATCATCTCAATATACAGGTCCAAAAACCTAGCTGGCCCAGTTCTAATATGATCTCGTTTTAAATGTTAACGAATGTTTTCATGACCCAAAAAATGTGAACGAATGTTTTGAGACCTTGTCCAAAAACGAGATAAATATATTATTAATTTCTTTATACTATAAACGAAATAAATAAAATAATTAAAATATTTATTTAAAAAAATATCTGTTCCTGCTTATCATATCATATTATTTTAACGTGCTCTTATTAATTACTATTTACATTTTATAAATATCAAGAATTGAAAACTTTTTTTTTGAATTATTATTTTTGGATTTTCATAATATCTCAAGTTTATATTAAATTAGATAATAGAGTCAAGTTATTAATTAAATAACAAAAGAAAAAAATACAAATTTTAGGAAAACCAGAATCAAAATAACACATTTTTATAATTTTTTTGTTGTCTACAGTATTTCTTAATTTAACAAACTAAAAACTAATTCGTTACAGCATTAAATTTTATTTAAAAATTTATTATTGGTCAATAAATTACTGCATATACAAAATAAAATTTAAACTCCAATACTTACTTAAATAGATTAATAAACTAACTATTAGACCAACTCAACTTCGTTACATATTTATAATCTTTAATTACTAGAGTAGACGCTCATATGATAAATGGCGAAAAGTCATCAGAATGCATTACTGAACTGTACGGGCATACGGATCATCAATGGAGCACCAAGTGTATCTGACAAACATTGCTGATGAGCCAATTAGCAAGATTCAATGCTAGTTAGAACTCATAAGAGACGTGCATGAATTGAGACTTGATTATAATTAGGGCAGCTCAGCTAACACGTTGGTAGTTTTGATATTTTTATGACCAAACTATTATTTTTAGAAAAACAAAATTTCATATGTTTAGAAGTATATAATTATTTAGGTATATTTTTTAATTAATTTATTTTTTTTAAAAAGTAGTTTCATAATATAATACAAAAATTTCTATAATTTAAAGTTTAAAATTTAATTTTTATTATTTCTGATAAAAAGAAAAAAATAACATAAAATAAATAATAAATAAAAACTTATGCAAGAATTTACATAAACACAAAAAAGATTTTTGTCCAAGAATGTGTTAAGAATTTAATTATTTATATACTTTTTTATTAAATTAAATTAAAAAAATTAATTTTATAACATAAAACTGATAAAAGTATGTCACAAAATTTTTCCCACTTGCAGGAGAAAATGGGGATTATTTGTTAGGAATTAAAACACTTTACCTCATTTCTTAGCATTCTATTTACTTGTTCAATACACAATCATCTATCTATCAATTTATATATTGTATTATTATTTATTAACATATAAAATTTCATTTTATTTTTTATTTTTTATAAATTATATTTCGTTTTTTTTTTCTAGCACTCCAAAATTCAATAGGCTCAATTTTATGGATATGGAAAGCTTGTGTGTGATCTGTCCGGATATGGATTTATAAGGTATACAAGACAAATCTATAGGACAGCTTTTTATGAGTGTGAGGTAGAAGAACTCGGATCTTGCAAGTTCTTTGATTTTAAAATTTTGCTTGATAAATCGTATGGTCCGATTTGGAGCTAGAGAAATTTGAATTTTAGAAGGTGGAAATCGGACCCTCCGTATTGTTTGTAGTTGGTAATTTTTTTATGAAATGGATTATCAAATCGCACGGTACGATTTGATTATTTTATATTTTTTTAATCAACTTAACCTAGTCGAAGGGTCCGATTTGATTGTAGAGGCATATATAAAAGTGTGTAACTGGTGGAAGAGATCAACTCGCATCTTCTTCTCCTTCTTCAACGGTTTATTCTTTTGGTTTCTTGTTTCTGTGTTTCTTCTGTGCTTGGTATGAAACCAAAAAATCTAGTAGTCAAGTTTATGTTCTTGTTTAAGTGATTAAGAAAAATGAGTGACAGAGTTCTATTAAAAGTGTATTATTTTGGTCAGATTTTGTTACAAGCATCTGAAGGAGTAAAATTTGTTTGTGAAAATCCGTTAGATGTTATTCCTTTCACAATCTCATTTGAAGAGTTCAAATGTGTGATCTGTGAAAAGATTGATTCTGAGAGGGCAAGAAAAATATCATGTATTCTATACAGATATCCCATACCGGTGTTTGGTGGATTCGTCCAATTTCAAACCAAATATGTAACGGACGAAGCGAGCATGCAAGACATGTTTTCAATTTATATTGAAAACCAGGCTCAAATCTCATTCATCCAGTTGTATGTTGAGCTTGAACAATCTGAGACCAACCGGAATATTGTACGAGAAGATTACAATAGTGACAGTGAAGAAGAGTTCGAAAGTAACTACGAAGTTGTTGGTCCAGACAGAGATGAAGATCAAGGTGATGGAACTATAGCTCCGAATGTGTCAGACATGGCAAATGCACTCGCAAATGAAGTGCAGTTTGAGGAGCCATCATTCATGCGAGTTTTAGATTTCAAAGTCATGCATGTTCCGGAGTTTCCGAAATATATGAGTGCAAGTACATAATTCTCCGTATTTATAAAAAGGATTAGAATTTTGTAATAATTTATCTTGATAGATGGATCAAATAGTTAAGTGAAGTGCGAAAATATACTCAATTAGTATTTGTTTTTGTGTATCTGTTTATTTATTTTAGTTTAAGATAGTAATTTTTTTAGTTAGTTATTGATTTAGATAAATATAAATTAGTATTTATTAATCATTATTTAATCATGCGTTGATGTGTGTATTTTGTTTAGAATGATATAATAACATGATGTAAAGTTTGGATTTATATCATAATTGATGTAGTAAATATTGATTTACCTTTATTTTCGGTGTTTAAATATTTGTGTATTAAGTTTTTTTTGTATGGCTGCCGTCGCAGCAGAAATTCCTATTGTCGCAGATGGTGAATTTGCCGTTGGGATGGAATTCAGTTTCAGGGAAGCTATTATTAAGGCGATAAAAGAGTATACCATATGAAGAAGCGTAGACTACCGGGTGTATGAGTCTGAGCCATTGACATTTTATGCCAAGTGTACACAGTATGGGTCAGGGTGTGATTGGCTTATCAGGGTTAACATGATCAGCAGGAAGTACTGTTGGGTTATAAGGAGGTATAATGGTAGTCACACTTGTACCAGAGCCACCATTTCTCAGGATCATTCGAAGTTGGATTCGACCACAATTGTAGAAGCAATAAAGCCGTTGGTTGAGACTGACCCCTCCTTAAAGGTAAAATCGATTATAGCAGAAGTGCAATCGAAGTTCAACTACACCGTTAGTTATTGAAAAACATGGTTGGCTAAACAAAAGGCAGTAAAAAAAATATTTGGAGGTTGGGAAGTATCGTACGAAGCGTTGCCTATATGGTTTGAGGCCATGTGTCATAAGGAGCCATCAGCTGTTGTCTATTTTGAGACAATGCCTGCATATCAAGGCGATGACATGGTGACTGATATTCGGGGTAAATGTAACATAATATTTCCTGTTTGCAAGCAAAAAATTGCGGGATTTCCTAGGAAGTGGCGCTAGATATGGCAGTCGGATCCAAGCCCAACCGAGTAGAAGTGTTAGTAGACCATCGATTTCCTTACAGTCAAAATGAGATGCCCTACATAACGTCCTGTAGAGGTGTGCTAGGCATGCTGATCCCCAACTGTACTGTCCAATACTGCCAAAATCACGAAGCAAAGGTAGAAACTTTCAGTGCACACCTGCCCCACATTTATCCCCAAACAAGATCGTCCTGATCAGCAACATAATGTGGCACTTCACATACCTCTTTATACTGTTTTCATCAGTCAAATGTAAATTTTCTTTTAGATTCCGTAGCCACGTCAGTTTTATGCAACTTCCTCTACAATACGACTTACGCGGTGCAACTCCAAATTGGTACAAACACTCCACCTCCAAGACTTCAAAACTACTCATTGTCATCCCTGTGACTGAAAGACCGTTCGTCGAAAGACCAAGAATTATAGCCACATCTTCAAGCGTCACAGCATATTCACCAATCGGAAGGTGAAACGTATGTGTGTCTGGGTACCACCTTTCGATTAGAGCATTCACCAATGTTTTCTGACATTAGACAACCCCAATATGAGATACATGATAAAAATCAGTAAGTCGTAAATGCTCCTTCACTCTATCATTGTACCAATCCGGAGGGACTAGGTGATCACATGCCAACATTCTTAATTTCTACAAAAACATAACAAATTATTAATCAACTCATTAACAATTACTAACTTACTACTAAAAGATAATAATTTTTTAACTACAGCAACTAAAATATTAAACTCATACTAAACTTTTTGTTAATTACAAAATTAAGTAATGACCATGTACTAACCTACCAATTAATTAACTCTCATGGTTACAAAATTTGCACAACTAACTCAACAACACACATATTACTTAAAACCACACAACTATCATAAATTATTTTACTAAATCCAACTAAAATAAATAATTCTAACTTCTAAAATTAATTATTAATCCTTAAAATTATTCATAACTAACTATTAATAATAATAACTAATACATATATTCCTAATCAAAATTCACAACAATATTACAATATCTAGAGATGTTGTTTATTTATTTGCGGTACAAAATTTTTTTATAATATCTAAAATTATAATTTCTAATATTAATTATTTATTTACTATTATTTAAACATATATTCTTAAATTTTAAAAAATAATAATAATCATTCTCATTATATTCCTAAATTTATTTTCTAATAATAAAAATAATTAACTTCCTAACAATGATCATTATAATTAAAAAACATTAAAATAATTTCAAAATAAACTTACGTGCTTTTAAAAAATAATATTAATTATTCAGTTTTAATTTCTAAATTCAATTTCTCACAGCAACAAAAATATTTAACTTCCTAACAATTATAATTAAAAATTTTGAAAGGATTTCAAAAAAAAAATAACGTTGTTTTAAAATAATAATAATAATAATAATTATGTTTACATTTTAAAATTCATTTTCTAACAACAATAATAATAATTAACTTCCTAACAATAATAATTATAATAAAAATATTAAAAATTTTCAAAAATAAATTACATTTGCTATACAAAATGTACGGTAGTCGATTACCGGACAACTCGGGTGGTTATTCGAGGGGGTGAGGACGCTTCGATTGCGGTCGTGCTGGGTTCGGATCTGCTGGGTAGCCGAGCTCTCGTTGTGGAAGGAAAGAGGGAGTGCCACCTGCAAAGACACTCCGACGCCCTAGTCAGTTAGTGTGCAGGCGGGGAATAGATTAGGTGGGAAAATGTGACGTACCTTGGGGGAAGCTCAGGTCCTTCCCCATTTATACCGTGTCAGAGGTGGGCCCTGCAAGGACAGGCCCACCTTCCTCGAAGCTTCCTCACAGCTGCAGTGGCGAGCTGTCAGGGACGCGTGTCCGGGTCGCGTAGTGAGTTGTATGTGCCCGATCGTTCGGGTCGGGTCATCAGTGGGTCGGGTTGACCCGCAAGTGGCCTGGGCCAGGCCGTAACAGTGCCCCCACGCGCCAGTGGTAGTTGTGGGAGCTATCAATGGCGTGTTATTTCACGTTTCGTTCATCCTCGTCAGGTCGGCCGCTCGTGGGAGGGACATGCCCCCTATGCGCGTGTTTCTTGGTTGCCCAAACAACCGTTTCGTCGCCTCGTTCCTCGCACTGAGCATTGAATGCTCATAATGGGGTGAGAAACCCTGTTTGCAAAGACTATTCTGCCCCCAGGTTTTTCGCGCTTCCTGGAAGGCAGTTTTAAACAGTCAGTTTCGTTTCTTCTCTTTTACACTTCTGCATACTCCTGTTTCTTCTATCTTCCTGCTACCCTCTCCCCAAAGTTTCAGAGCATTGTTGCAGTGCCCTCGTGCATCCTCCCTTCATCCTTCCTCTCTTACAACCAATTCAGGTAGTTCTTGAATCTTTCTCTTTTCTGCTTCGTTCTTGCATGCTTGTTGCTTGTATTTGCTTGGTTTTTGTTGTTATGTGGCCTTTCGATGCTGGTTAGATGTGTTAGGGGAGGGGTACCATTCCAGGGTAGGTTTTGTTTGGACCTTTTACGTTTTAATTGTGTTTAGTCTTAGTTGGGGAGTAGTGGGGGTAACGTCTGTATTCGGCCCGAGCACCCGACCTCTTAGACTGACTGGATGGTCCCCCCATGTAGGTATGGCTCGCACGACCTCCCGGGCTTCCCCTTCTCCTGCGGCGTACGACCTGTAAAACCCGGTTAATTAATGGCTAATTAACCCATAAATGAGAATTTATTCTAGAAAGCCTAAAATGTGATTTTTATGGCTAAATGTGATAGAGGAGACTGAGACGAGAATTTTGGTACCAATTTTATAGAATTCGGACCAAGATTGGACCGAACGGGCCAAACCGGGCCAACCGGACCCAAAGTGGGCCCTTGGCCCAACATAACTAAACCAAAACCCTAGTTTTCAGCACTCTCTCTCCTCACACAACACACAAACACGCTGAAATTGAAGGGAGGGGAGGAAGAACACTCTCTCAAGTTCTTTCTCTCACTTGATCTTCAAACCACCATAACTTTTGATCTAGAGCTCTGATTGCCGCTCCGTTTGCGGCCACGCGTTCACCGCGGAGAGCTCTACAAAACTCATACAATTAATCTTGAGGTAAGCCACAAGTTTCTGTTCGAAATTCCAGCCCTTATTTTCGAGTTTCATGGGTGAAATGTTGAGATTTTGGGTTCTTTGATGTTATAGGACCCAACTCTCTTGAAGGAGAAGGTTAATCTTGTCTCCTTGGACCTTGGGTGTGGTAAGATTCTCAACCCTAGTGTATTTTGTTGTTTTATGATGTTTGGATTTTGAGATGTTGTGTATGGGTATGATGGTTGTGGCTTAGGTTGTGTATGTGTGAATATTAGAGCTTGATTGGTGACTTTGAAAAGCTTGGAAAGGGTTTGGTGGTGAAAAATCTGTTCTTGGAGGTGTTGAGGCCTTGAGAGCTTGTGGATAAGTGGTTTAGAAGTGCTCCGGGGGAGCTTGGAAAAATCGGCTAAGGTATGGTTTCGGTTTCCCGTATCTAATATGTAATGTGGTAGGAAATACTTAGGCCAGAGGCCCTAAGATAGGCATTGAATGGTTGATGTTGTTAAATGATTGAGATATATGATGTGGTCATATATGTGATGATGAGTATTGATGCCTTAATGGTATGATGTATGAGAAGTATGCATGTTGTGATATATGCTTGATGATTGGTTATGGTTGAATTGTGGGTTGAACCATGTTGATGGTGAATATGATATTGATTAGGTATAATGATGGTTAATTGGAATTGGTGTTGTTGAAAATTGGCATGAGAAATAGTATATGATATGTCAATATGTTTGAGTTTGAGCCACTTGGATGAAGTGGGCTAAAATGATGAGATAGTGATTTTGTATATTGTGGTAATGTGTCAATGTGCGAGTTGAGGAGGCTTGATGTTGAATTTGATACATTTTGATTGATTTCAAAGAAAAGGGGTGAAATTGGCATGTTTTGATTGATTTTGAAAAGAGTTGAAAATGGTTTGTTTTGAAAATGGCATATTGTGGTTTCGTATGAAAATATGGTTTTTGGGCATACTTTAACGGGACATAACTTGGACTACGGATCTCCGTTTTGTACCAAATCTATTTAGAAATGAAATTGGATCCGGGATGTCCATACCGTTCGAAGAACGGGTGAAAAACGATTTAAAATGAGGAAGTTATGTCCGTTGGAAGATTGGGGTTTAAATCTGTGAATTCTGCAGCTTTTAACTTAAGAAAATTTTTAGCAGAATGACCCCTTGCGCGTGGGTGCACCTGGCGCGTGCGCGCCGATCTTCCGAAAAAGTGCCATCCACGCGTACGCGTGATGTGCGCGGGCGCGCCGATTGTGCTGCACCCAATGCCCAGTCATTTTCCAGAGAGTTATGCCAGAACTGTGCCAGTGTTGTGCCTGGGGCATGAGAACACCCACGCGTACGCGTGGTTGACGCGTGCGCGTCGATTGGCAAATTTTGAATCCATGCGTTAGCGTGCATGACGCTTGCGCGTCGATGAGTTTTTAAGGCCATCCACGCGTGCGCGTGGAGTGCGCGTACGCGCGGCCCTGTTTTCATCCCAAAGTTGATTTTTGAGTTTTAAAAGCCAAATCTCATACTTCTAAGCCTCCGATCTCACCATTTATGTCTTAAATCATTATGATATGCCTAGCTATTAAAAAGGGGCTAGTGAACGAGGTAACTTGCGAGTGAAGCAAGGAAAAAATGAATGATCAATGAGGATCAAGATGATTATGTGAGATGCGGAGGATGGTGGTGGAAGTGCTTGTTATGCCATGGGCCGAAAGGCTGTAATTGTTAATGAAATAGCTGGTTATGGATTTAACCGTGAGCCGGAATAGCTGTGTATGCTATGAATATTGGCTGGTTCTGGACTGAACCGTGAGCCGGATGGCTGATATGGATGTTGATCCATGGATGAGGATTCATGCATGTTTATGCTGAATTATTGATAATTGTGATTTGCACTTCCACTATCTGAGATACGAGTTTCCCTGGGTAGTAGCAGTGGCTAGCCACCACGTGCTCCAGGTTGAGACTTGATACTCTGGTGACCCTATGTCGTAAGTGTGGCCGGGCACTGTGAAAGACCCGGATGAGCTCGCCCCCGAAATATTCACCAGTGAGGGTGATGGATATGGATCATGTTTATGATCAAGTTTATAACGAGTATAACTCGAGTTGGGGATGCGCGACAGAGGGACAGTCCAATGGTTAGCGACCAGGACTTGTCGGGTTGGCTCTATAACCGACAAGATGATATCATCGGCCACTAGGGACAGGCATTCATCATATGCATACTATGTGGATTGTTTGAGATTGCCTATTTGACTTCATATTACTTGCTAATTGTCTAAATGTCTTAACTGCTCCTATTTGTATATTCTTTGTCTGATATAACTGTGTTTGTTACATTATACTCCTGCTGGTGGTTGGGAGGTGAGAAGGAATTGGAAAGGGAAGTATTAGTTAGACTGAAGAATCTTTAGTCAGATGCCCTTATATGGTTTAGCTTGTTTATAAGCTTTGATATTATCTGGAGGAAGTTCTAGGATTGCCTTTGGCTTTCCTCTGGTTCTCACCCATGCGGATTTTGTAGTTTTCAGATGCAGGACGTGAGATTTCCCGCTGAGGCATGCTGGAGACTTCTAGATTTGCGAAGATCCTTTGTTCTCGGGACCATGTTTTGGTTTATATGTTCCGCTTAGATACTTTTATCTCCATTAAATAATACAAACTGTGATGACTCCTCTTATGGGAGATTTTGGAGAATAGGTTTTATGTATTTGTGTCCCTTTGGGTTTCCTTTGGGGTTTTCCTTATTTTATCATATGTATATATTGCTATGCTCGGACCGGTTTTCTTCGCAGCCGGGTTTTGAGTTTTGATATTCCTGTTTTTGACACTCCTTTGTATATATATAAAATCTCGCGTTGGTTTATCCTTGTTCGTTACGTTATCGATCGGAGTGATGCGTTTTTGAGTTGCGGTTTTTGTTTACCCCTTTTTCTACAAAGGCTCCTAGTTATAATCAATCATTCATACTACTATACGTACTAAATTTTTATTTTAGAGGTCGTAATACCTTGCCATCTCTGAATTATGACTTAAGCATAAGGCTCTGTATGGTAGGGTGTTACACGACCCCTACGCCTGGGTCGTTTTCGATGTAAAGGACTCTCCCAACCAAATGGGTGAGGAGGAGCTCACCGAGTTCCGTCAAGCCGAGTACCTTTGCGGAGGGACCGACGAGGAGGCCAATTATGACGTCTTCGTCCCGGCTCCTCATGAGCGCTTGTACGAGCTCAACTTCAATGCTCCCCGAGTTGCCGATTCGATATGGTTCTATAAATCTATGTTTACCCAAGTTGGGGTCCGTATTCCGTTTTCCGCCTTCCAAATGGCGCTTCTAAGTCGGGTTTCCGTGGCGCCGTCACAGTTGCATCCGAACAGCTGGGCTTCAATCCGCTGTTTCGAGATGGTTTGTGAATATCTCAAGCTGCCGATGTCTGTAGATGTCTTTCTTTTCTTTTTCAATCTTACAAACCCTTCGAAGGAGGGGAAACATAAGAAGGGGTTCATGTCCTTCCGATCTGCCCAAGGTCGGAGGATTTTTGGTTTGTTTGAGGACTCCTATCACGGATTTAAGGATAAATATTTCAAGGTCCTCCGTGTCAAAGGTCGTCATCCCTTTTGGTTGTCGTTGGAGGGGGCACGCCTTATCCCGACCTATTGGAGCTTCGGGGCAGGGTCCAATGCCTTTGTTAAAGTATCCTATAAGGGCATGTCTGCTGTGGATAGAAAGATTGCCGATGTGTTGATGGCAGTCTTTGGGAGGAATCACGTGAATCCCCACCTCCTCATGGGTGATCGGGAGGCCGGTCGTAACTATATTTGTGAGAAGCCTTTGCTTGTTTTGTCTCTTAGCTTCTTGCTTTTCCTAATAACTCATTGTGACTAACCGACTTCTTTTTCTTTTTACAGTGGGGATGTCTGCCGAGATAACGGGTCTCCCTAACTTGTTCCAAACCTTCCTTTGCACGAGTGACGACGAGGGAGGTAATGAAAAATCTGCTGCTCCTCTGGAGGACAAGGCCAATTCCGAGCAAGGGGCCACTGTCGAGAAGACCGGCACCTCGGTTCAGGATGCCCTGGTTTACGGCGACAGGGCGGTTCACGCTTCCCTGATCCGTGAAGTGGTCGGCACTGGGGGGTCGACGTCCAACCCTACTGCCGATGAAGAGGTGGAGGAGGTTCCAAGTTTGAAAAGGAAGAGGAAGATGTCCAGTAGTCCTGAGGGGGTTCTTACTGTAATGGAGAAGAATTTCGACGCCGGGAACTTTATTGATTCTCAGCTGATTCCCGGTACTGAAGAGTATTTTCATGAGTCATCCTTTGCCGGGCAAGCGAGGTGGATGTACTGTACTCTCTTGCGCGGCGCAGTGATAGCTCGAAAAGCCGAGTTCGAACTGTCCGGGATGGAATCTCTTCGCAGGAGGTTGGAATCAGCTGGAAAGGCTAATAATGAGCTTAAAAGTGAGGTTGAGACTCTCCGGGAGCAGCTGACCCAATCAAATGAGAAGCTCAACGCTGCCGAGAAGAAAGCTACTGCTGCCGAGAAGAAGGCCACTACCGCCGAGAAGAAGTTGGAAGAGTCGGATGCCACGGTTTCACGTCTTGTCGAGCGCGAAATGGCTTTAGAGAGTCAGGTCGGCGCGGCACAAAAATGGGTGGCCGAGATAAAGAAGGAGAAGCAAGCTGTGGAGGCTGAACTGGCAACGTTAAAAACGAAGTATAAAGACGTCGTCAAGCAGGGGAAGGGTGCGATCCTGGCGACCGAGGAGGCCCTTAAAGCTCAGGTCAAAATTGTTGCTCCTGATTTCGACATGTCGGTGATTGGCGTCTTCAAGGTGATCAAAGACGGCAAAATTGTTGACGTTCCTAAGAAATGAATCCTCTTTTCTTGTGTAAAACTTTTTGGTTTAGCCGTTTCGTTTTGGCTTTTGTGAACAATTGACTTTTTTGGTTGTTTGCCCGCTTTACCGTAGTTAATACTTTCTTATTCGCCTGGTTGTGTTATCGTTTCTATTAACCGTTATTGGTTTATAGCTGTCGTTTATATTAACGGGTCGTGGCTTTTTAGTGTATCCATTTGCTATTGCGGCAGTTGATGGGCTCCCGGGGTGATCAGTCCCGGGGCCGCGCATCGTTGTCGAGTTGTAATGAATTCGCTTGTGGAGCGGGTTGTCTAGAAAAGGTGAACAAAATAAAAGAGAGAGTATTTGCACAAGTATATCTTATTCGGTAATTGCATAAAAGGCCCATAGGGCATAACAAAAAGTACAAATCCGCGAATTAACTACTTAGCTCGATTGGTCGGCATGTCGCCTCATGCGCTAGGAGTAGAATCTTCTCAAGTTGTTCGCGTTCCATGTTCTTGGGACTTCCTTGCCATCGAGCCTTTCTAGCTTGAAAGCGCCTTTACCCATCACTTTTTTGATTCTATAGGGGCCTTCCCAGTTTGCCGCCAGCTTGCCTGCTCCAGGGGTCGGTGAGCCGATGTCGTTACGCCTTAGGACGAGATCGTTCGGTTCAAACTCCCTTTTGAGCACTTTGGTGTTGTAGCGCAGGGCCATTCTTTGTTTTAGCGCTGTCTCCGTCAAATGGGCCATTTCTCTGGCCTCATCTATTAGGTCCTTCTCCACGGCTTCCTCCACTCCTTTCAAAAGTAGCCGGGGGCTCGGTTCCCCGATTTCCACGGGTATTACCGCATCTAACCCGTATGTCAGTCGGAAAGGAGTCTCCTTGGTGGAGGACTGTTCAGTTGTTCGGTAAGACCAGAGGACCGAGGCTAGCTCGTCGGCCCAAGCACCTTTTTTATTATCCAATCGCTTCTTGAGCCCTAACAGGATAATCTTGTTCGCGGACTCCACCTGTCCGTTTGTTTGGGGGTGCTCTATCGAGGAGAACTTCTGTCTTATACCCAGACCGGTGAGGAATTCCGTGAACTTCTTGTCGTTAAACTGTGTGCCATTGTCCGAGATAATGACTTCTGGAATCCCGAATCGCGTTATCACCTGCCTCCACATGAATTTCCTGCAATTGGATGAGGATATGCTGGCCAGCGGCTCGGCCTCTATCCATTTGGTGTAGTAGTCAATGGCGACTATGAGATACTTGACTTGCCCGGGACCGACTGGGAAGGGCCCCAAGAGATCGACTCCCCATTGCGAGAATGGTCGGGAGGACGTTAACAGGCTTAACTCGGAGGCCGGTGCCTTGTGGAAATTGGCGTTCTCTTGACACTTGACACATTTTCTGACGAATTCTTTAGAGTCTGCCATCATCGATGGCCAATAGTATCCAGCTCGGATTAACTTTCTTGCTAAGGCTTTGCCCCCTATATGGTGTCCGCAGCAGCCTTCATGGACTTCCCTGAGGACGTAGTCCGTCTGGTCGGGATGTAAGCATTTCAGTAGGGGCTAGTTGAGCCCTTTCTTGAATAGCTGTCCCTGAATGACCGCGTATTTGGCTGCTTCCCTTCTCAGTTTTGTGGCACCCTTTTCGTCGTCGGGGAGTTTGCCATTTTCTAAGAAGTTGGTGATGGGGTCTAGCCATGAAGAACCCAGCCTTGATAGATGCAGGGTGACCGCCGGCTCCCTCGTCATACCTTGAATGAGAGACCGGTTGCCTTCTCCCGATTTAGTGCTGGCAAACTTTGATAGGAGATCTGTCCGTGTGTTCCTTTCTCTGGGCACGTGGTGGACCGTGACCTCCTCAAACTTTTGGCTTAAATCCTTGACTTTTTCCAAGTACTTTTGTAATAATGAGTCTCTGGCTTGATAGCTCCCGTTTACCTGGGAGGTGACGACCTGCGAATCGCTGCATATTTCCAGCCTTGTTGCTCCGACTTCCGCTGCTAGGGTTAAGTCCCCTATGAGGGCTTCGTATTCTGCCTGGTTGTTCGAAACGGGGAATTCGAACCTGATCGACTGCTCGTATACGACTCCAACCGGGCTTTCCAGGATGATCCCGGCGCCCCCGGACGTCTGGTTGGAGGCTCCGTCCACGTGGAGCTTCCACCGTGTGCTCGTTTCTTCGGTTGGGTCTCCCGTTACTTCTACTAGAAAATCTGCCATTGCCTGCGCCTTGATGGCTTGCCGGGATTCGTATCGTATGTCGTATTGGGAAAGTTCAATGGACCAAGTCATCATCCTTCCCGCCAAATCGGGTTTCTGAAGTACTTGTCGGATTCCCTGGTCCGTTCTTACGACAACTTGGTGACCTTGGAAGTATTGCTTTAACCTCCGTGAGGAGGTCAAGAGTGCCAGAGCTAGCTTTTCCAGTTTGCTGTACCTTAATTCTGCCCCTTGCAGGGCTCTGCTCACGAAATAGACTGGTTGTTGAGCCCTCCCTTCTTCTCGCACTAGAACTGCGGCCAGGGCTTCTCCTGTTATGGCGAGGTATAGATATAATGGTTCCCCGTCCTTTGGCTTCCCGAGCATAGGGGGTGCCGCTAAGATTTCCTTGAAGTGCCGAAAGGCTTCCTCGCATGCGGGCGTCCATTCGAATGCTATCCCTTTCTTCATGAGGTTAAAGAAGGGTAGGGCCTTTGTTGCCGACGCTCCGAGAAATCGGGATAACGAGGTCAGCCGCCCTGCTAACCTCTGGATGTCCTTAATACAGCCTGGGCTCTTCATCTGGAGTATCGCTTGGCATTTCTCCGGGTTGGCTTCTACCCCTCTCTGAGTTATCATGAATCCTATGAACTTTCCAGCTTCCATGGCGAAGGCACATTTGAGGGGATTGAGCCTCATGCCATGTTGTCGGAGAGACGCGAATACTTTTGCCAGGTCATTCAGGAGGTCGTCGGGTCGCGTTGTTTTCGCGAGGATGTCGTCTACATAGACTTCCACTGTCTTGCCTATGAGGTCGCGGAATATCTTGTTCATCAGCCTTTGGTATGTTGTCCCTGCGTTTTTTAGGCCGAATGGCATCACCTTATAACAGAAGGTTCCCCCCGGCGTTATAAACGCCGTCTTGTCTTCGTCTGGACGGTGCATCGGTATCTAGTTGTAGCCGGAGTAGGCGTCCATGAAGCTCAGATAACGGTAGCCCGCCGCAGCATCGACGAGCGCGTCTATGTTAGGGAGGGGGAAACAATCCTTAGGGCATGCCTTGTTAAGGTCAGAGTAGTCTACGCACATTCTCCATTTGTCGCTGTGCTTTTTTACTAGAACTACATTCGAGAGCCATGTCGAGTAGTCTACTTCTCGTATGAAACCTGCTTCTAGGAGGCTGGCCATCTGCCTGGCCACCTCCTCTACCCTCTCCCGCGACATCTTTCTCCTTCGTTGGGCTACCGGGCGTGCTCCCGACTTGACGGCCAGGTGGTGTGACATAATTTTGGGGTCTATGCCCGGCATGTCGGCCGGTGTCCAGGCAAACAAATCCCTATTGGCCCTGATCATTTCGACCAAGGGCTCCTTCAGCTCATGCGGGAGATTCTTGTTTACGAACGTGAATTTTTCCTCCGTGTCACCGATCATGAATTTTTCCAGGTCCCCTTCTGGTTCCGGTCTGGGTTTGTCGTCTACTCTGGCGTCCAGGTCCGCTAGGAACACGTCGGACGCCTCTTTGGATTTCTTCCTTAGGGAGAGGCTGGCATTGTCGCAAGCGGCTGCCGTCTCAAAGTCTCCTCTTATGGACCCTATAGATCCGTCATCGGTAACGAACTTCATGACTAGCAGCTTCGTGTTGATTATCGCTTCAACATCGTTAATCGTCTTCTTTCCTAAGATGATATTGTAGGCAGTGGAATCTCGGAGGATCACGAACTCAGCCATCGCCGATCTTCGGCCTTGAGTCTGTCTCACAGAGACCGGCAGGGATATTACTCCGTCAGGTTTGATGAAGTGGTCGCCCAATCCAATGACCCCGTGCTGGTGAGTCGTCAGGTCGGCGTCCCTTAGTCCCAGTGCGTCAAATACGTTGCGGAACATGATGTTCGAGTCTGCCCCCATGTCGACAAGGATTCGTTTGACGAGACCGGTTCCCACTCTGGCCGTGATGACCATGGGTGGGTTTTCAGGGGCGTCGTCGAACCATTGGTCTTCCGGGCCGAAAGAAATGGAGGGGGGCTTCTTAGAGTTTCGCACCAACGAGGAGGAGACCGCCAAGACCTTAGCATCTTTTTTGTGCACCGATCTTGACCTTGGCGCGGTGTTTTTGGCCGTCACCACGTTTACAACGGTGAGGCCGTGATCTCTGTCTTCTGGCTCTTGTCGCCGCTTTGCCGAACGGGTTTTGCCTTCTTCGTCTTGGTCGCGATGGCGCCTCCTCGGCTCCTTGATAAGATGGGAGAATTCTGCTAGCTTACCCTCCCTTATCGCTTGTTCTAGTGCATCCTTCAGGTCAAAGCAGTCTTGTGTTTGGTGACCATAGCCCTTGTGATAGTCACAATAAAAGTTCTTGTTTCCTCCCATACGGTCCTTGAGTGGTCGGGGCTTCGGCAGGATTCCTTTCTCGGCTATTTGCTGATAAACTTCTATGATGGGAAGAGTGAGCGGAGTGTAGTTGGTGAATTTCTCGACCCGGGGGAATGGCCTGGGTGCCTTGCTTGGCGCTCCTTCCCTGGCTTGTTCTTTTAGTCTTTCTCCGTTACCTTGTTGCCTAGGTTGGCTGTAGCCGGACTGCCGTTTATTGGCAGCCACGACTTGGCTGACTTCCTCGTCGTTTATATACTCCTTGGCTACCATTTGGATCTCGTGCATCGTCCAAACTGGTTTCATGGTAAGGTGTTTTCGAAAGTTCTCGTTGAGGAGGCCGTTCGTCAGGCAAAGGCTGGCCACCGAATCGGTTAGGCCGTCGATTTCCAAGCATTCGTCGTTGAACCGATCCAGGTATTTTCTGGTCAGCTCTCCTTGTCTCTGGGTTATCCCCAGAAGGTTGATCGGGTGCTTTGCCTTTGCTTTTCGTGTTGTAAACTGTGCCAGGAAGGCACGACTGATGTCCGAAAACCCATAGATTGACCCTTGCGGGAGGCCGTTAAACCATCTGATCGCGGGTCCTGCTAGGGTTACCGGGAAGGCTCGGCACCTCACCTCGTCCCCTACTCCCTCCAGATTCATCCTTGCTTCGAAGGCCGTGAGGTGTTCCAGAGGGTCTTGAGTTCCATCGTACCTCATGTCCGTTGGTTTGTTGAAGTGCTTCGGCAACCGGAATTCGAGGATGGATCGGTGGAATGGGGTGGCGCCCATTATCACGGGTTGTCGTGTCCTCTCGGACCTCTCTTCTCCATCTTCGCGATCTCGGCCCGTGTGACGTGTTTCCTTGCCTCGGGAGTAGATGATTGTATCATTTCGTCTTCTCGGGATGGGTGACTCTTCGCGGGTGCTCTCCGCTTCCGTTCGGGATGCGGAGGCGCGTCGCAGACGGCTTTGGTGGGAGTCTTTCTCTTGGCTTTCATGAGATGGGGAGTAGGTGGGGTCGGTGGTTCGTCGGTCGCGCTCCTGGTCGGCCAGTTGCCGTTCCAGGTTTTGGATCCTGTGGCGTAGCTCCTGCATTATTATGGCGCTATCGCCGCCCGTTCCCCCGAAGGGTCGCGTTCTTGTGTGTGGTTCAGTGTGTTGTCGGGGGGACTTTCGCCGTCCTCTTAATGAGGCGACGGAGGCCGCCCCCTCTGCTACGGCTCCTCGGCCTTGGTCTCCGGGGCCCGGCACAACGTCCATTTAGGCAGTCCCCACAGACGGCGCCAATGTACGGTGGTCGGTTACCGAACAACTCGGGTGGTTATTCGAGGGGGTGAGGACACTTCGATTGCGGTCGTGCTGGGTTCGGATCTGCTGGGTAGCCGAGCTCTCGTTGTGGAAGGAAAGAGGGGGTGCCACCTGCAAAGACACTCCGACGCCCTAGTCAATTAGTGTGCAGGCGGGGAATAGATTAGGTGGGAAAATGTGACGTACCTTGGGGGAAGCTCAGGTCCTTCCCCATTTATACCGTGTCAGAGGTGGGCCCTGCAAGGACAGGCCCACCTTCCTCGAAGCTTCCTCACAGCTGCAGTGGCGAGCTGTCAGGGACGCGTATCGGGGTCGCGTAGTGAGTTGTATGTGCCCGACCGTTCGGATCGGGTCATCAGTGGGTCGGGTTGACCCGCAAGTGGCCTGGGCTAGGCCGTAACACAAAATAATAGCCATCATTCTATTTACATTTTGAAATTCAATATCTAACAACAATAATAATAATTAACTTCCTAACGATAATAATTATTATTAAAAAATAGTAAAGAATTTTTAGAAAAAACTTACAAATGTTGAAAATAGTAATAATCATTCTATTTATATTCCTAAATTCAATTTCTAACAATAATAATTATAATTATAAAATATTAAAAAAATTTACATAATCAGAATGACTGAAATAATGTATAATATGAAACTCGAAACGATCAACATCTTTAATTTTGTGTTTCTTTGGCATTTTAATTTCCCTTCCACCAAACACAACAAGTAGCAATGGAGAAATGAAGAAGAAGAAAGGTGGTATAAAGTTAAAAGTAAGTGTTGAAAGTGATAACTCGGATGGTGAGTGTGGATTTTGCATGGGTTTATGTTGGTATTTAGGGCACTATTTGGGGAGTAGCCTTTGCGTGACACGTGTCCAGACCTTCACAACACGGACCGTGCGTTTTGGCTAACGCAACTCGGACCGTCCGTTTATTGAAAGAGAAATCACATAGTCCGAGTTCTATTCCACTGACACCACACCGATATGAAACACCTGTTACATGATCAATAGTCATTATACATTTAGTTTGAGAGTACATTATTTGTACTCCAAATTTGTTATATGATAATTAAGTTAGTCAAGCTTAATTTGTTGAAATTTGTACAGTAGGTTAGTTTGTTAGTTTTTTAATTGTAAGCATATATATTGAATAGAACATGAGTAAGTGGTTTTTTTGTGTGGTTCATTCTCTCATTTTGGAGATGCCAACACTCATGCTTTTTCTCTCTGAGAACCAACTTCTTCTTCCATCTCTTTCTTCCACTTTCTAGAACTTTCTTCTCATTCTTCACTCATTCTTGATTTCTTTAGTTTTCTTCCTCCATTTTTTCAATTCTCTTCACATCTAAGTTTACACGACAGAGATGATGAGAGTTGCTTCACCTCAATTCAAGGTTCTTTAACATGGTGCGGCGAGCGTGAAACAGAGGTGAAGGCTCCGATCACGAGCACTGATGTGAAAGATCTAATAGGTTTGAAGTTTGAATCAAACTTGTGGTTTTGAGCATCCGAATCTTGAAACTTACAAGATCATTGAGTTGAATCCCTAATTTTCAGAAAGAATGGCCAACCAAACCTCGAATTTCGACATTCAAACACTTGCGAACCTCATTAATCAGGTTAATCAATTGCAATCAGCAGCAAATTGAGCGAACAAAAGTTCGATTATGGATCCAATGAGTCCGTATTTCCTGCATCCTGGTGAGAGTCCAGGAACTCCTTTAATTTCTGTGATTTTGGGTCCCAGTAACTATCATGCTTGGGAGAGAGCTATGTGTAGAGCGTTGAGATCTAAAAATAAATTGAAGTTTGTTGATGAAACTTTAGTAAAACCATCGAAAGATGATTCACTATTTGATGCGTGGGATAGATGCAACACATATGTGGTGTCTTGGTTGAATTTGTCTTTAAGTCCAGAGATAACACACAGTGTGGTGTGGATGGACGTTGCTGCAGATATATGGTGTAGTTTGAGACATCGCTATTACTAGGGAGACTCTTTCACAATGGCTGAGTTACAAGAAGAACTGTTTAGCATAAGGCAAGGAGACCTCAACATTACTGCATACTTCACCAAATTGAAAGGAATTTGGGAAGAGTTAGATAATTTTAGCCCAATTCCAGCATGTAAGTACTACACTGGAATTTGTGATTGTGGTTTAGATGTGATGAGGAATTACCAAGAAGATACCAATGTAGTGAGGCTCCTCAGGGACTAAATGATCAATTTGCCGTAGTGAGGTCCCAGATCATGTTGATTAAGCCGCTTCCAACGGTAGATGCAACCTTTTCACTTTTGTTACAGCAAGAGAGACAAAATGCAGATATCATTGAAGAAAAAGCATTGATAACCACGGGTGACACTAGAGCCAATCAAGGCTTTAACCCTCAGATCAATATGGCCACTAGAGAGGGTAGGAGCCTTAGAGCCAAAGGGGGTAGATTAAATGGAAGAGGAGGCAGAGGTCAAACTTACAAACAGTGTGTATTTTGTGGTAAGAGTGAACACACTAAGGATGTATGCTATAAAAAGCATGGATACCCACCTCATATGAGGAGTGGCAGTGGCAGTGGAATCATCAACATGGTTACTGATTTGAATGGTGATAATATCAATAACAACACTCAAGAAGCAATTAGCAAGTTAGAGGCTCAGTTATCTGCATATCAGAGAGCAACATTATTGGCACTTCTTGAAAGGGAGAATAATCAATAACAGAGTCATAACACAGGTTCTAATCACACTATTTCTCTACCATCAAATCAATGTATTGTATTCATTATGTCTTTGGCCACATTTAGTCCAAATTCCTGGGTCATAGACTCAGGAGCTAGTGAACATGTTTCTTTTTCATTAAAATCATTCAAAAATTTGTATTACATAAAACCTATACGCATTAACTTGCCTGATGGTACTCAAACAGTTACTGACGTAGCTGGAACAATAGAGTTTAGCAACACATTTCATCTAGTACATGCATTATACATTCCTAACTTTAAATTCAATCTCATTTCAGTATCAAAATTGACTACTGATCTAAAATGTGAATTTGTTTTCAATGATTCTACTTGTGAGATACATAATTATCTCTCCAAGAAGATGATTGGAGTAGCTAAACAAAGAAGAGGATTATATGCATGAGAGTCTGACAACTATTGCATCACCAAAACTGCATACAGCATTATCATCTCTGAGTTGGCCTCACAACTCCAATAAACATGAAGCTAGAGCCTTATGGCACTTTAGACTAGGACATATACCATTTCAAAGAATAAATATAATGCAAAAATCATATGAATTTTTGACAAATAAAGGATTTATGGATCCCTGTGATTCTTGTCATTTTGCCAAACAAAGAAGGATAACTTTTTCGCATAGCTTCTCTCAATCTTCAGCTTTATTTGACCTTGTGCACATGTACATATGGGAACCCATAAGAACACCTTCCATGAAAGGTCACAAATATTTTCTAACAATAATAGATGATAAAAATAGATATACCTGGTTGCATCTCATGCGCTCTAAAGCTAAAACTGTTTCCCATGTGCAAAATTTTGTCAATTTCGTACAAACTCAATATGGCAGCACCATAAAGAAAATTAGAACCGACAACGGTCTTGAGTTTAAAATGCCTTCTTTCTACAATTCCAAAGGCATAATTCATCAAACAACTTGCATTGAGACACCTCAACAGAATGGAATTGTAGAAAGAAAGTACCAACATATTTTGGAAGTTACTAGAACATTAATGTTTCATTCAAATGTACCTAAAAGTTTTTGGCATTTTGCTACAGCTCATGCTGTCCATTTAATCAATAGACTTCCTAGTGTGTCCCTCAATGAATCATGTCCTTATAAAATTTTAAAAAATAAATTACCTGAAATTGCTTACTTGAGAGTATTTGGTTGCCTTGCTTATGCATCTACATTGACTGCACATAGGAAGAAATTAGATACAAGAGCCAGAAAATGTGTACAACTTGGTCATAAAATTGGAGTTAAAGGATATCTTTTATATGATTTGTCAAATAGAGAAGTGTTTTTGTCAAGAAATGTCAGTTTTTATGAACATGTACTACCTTTTTTGCAAACTGAGAAACTTAAATCATCATTACAACATCATGCAGCATCCTGCATACCTACACATTATACATTTTTTGGCCCTTTTGGCTCACCTCATCATAATATCATCAATAATAACACAAATCACACACAATCTGATGGTACTCAGCATGCATCTCATGACTCTCAATACACTTCTGCATCCATTGAGCTAAGCAGTGACAATTCTAATCAAATTGCACCTAATAGTCCTCAATTAGAAATTACTCTTAGAGGTTCAGCACCCCAAATAATACCTCATCAACATACATTACATGAAAATCATGAGTTTTATTTAGAGACACGAAAGTCACTTCGCCCTAGGAGACCACCGTCTTATTTGAGAGACTTTCATTGCATGATTGCCTCTTCCAATGGTTCAGCTACTACCAATACCACACATAAATATCCCCTCTCACAAGTAGTCTCATATGAGTCGTTGTCCTCAAAGTACAAAGCATTCACACTAACTGCATCCATGCATTTAGAACCCAAAACTTATGATGAAGCTGTTAAGGATTCAAACTGGAAAGAAGCTATTAATAATGAACTTTCTGCTTTGGAGAGGAATAAGACCTGGACACTTACTGAATTGCCTGTTGAAAAGAAAGTAGTGGGTTGCAAATGAATTTTTAAACTCAAATTGAACCCGGATGGATCTATAGAGAAACAGAAAGCACGCTTGGTGGCACAGGGTTTTCCTCAAACTAAGGGTGTTGACTACAAAGACACTTTCAGTCCTGTAGTAAAAATGAACACGTTTCGGATAGTTATGGCTATTACGGCTTTCAAGAATTAGCATTTGCACCAGTTAGACGTCAATACAGCGTTTTTGCATGGAGATCTCAATAAAACTGTCTATATGAAACCTCCACCAGGTCTCGAAGTTCACAAACCAGGTCTGGTATGCAGATTAGATAGATCCCTCTATGGATTAAAACAAGCAAGTAGACAACGAAACACAAAGCTTGCTGGCTCTCTAACTAAGGCTGGCCACACTCAATCTAAGCATGACTATAGCAAGTTTACCAAGAACACTTCGAAGGGTTTCACTGTTATCTTGCTATATGTTGACGATTTAAAGGTTGCAGGTAGTGACTTGTAGGAAATTCTTCACATCAAGACTTATTTGTATAACTTGTTCAGAATTAAAGATCTTGGGGAGCTTAAATACTTCCTTGGCATGGAGGTAGCTCGAAGCAAGAAGGCCATTTCCATTTGTCAAAGAAAATACTGCCTCGACTTACTGCAGGATTATGGAATGCTTGCTGCCAAACCAATATCCACTCCTATGGATTATACCACTCATTTGTCAAAAGACTCGGGAACCCCTCTAGCCTCAACTTCAGAATATCACAGAATTGTTGGAAGACTCTTATATCTAACAAACACAAGGCCTGAAATTTGTTATGCAGTATCTAGATTAAGTCAATTCTTAGATTGTACTACAGATAAACATTTTCAAGCAGCATTGAGAGTGTTGAGATATCTCAAAGGAGCACCAGCAATGGGTTTATTCTTTTCTTCAACCACTGACCTCACTCCCTCTGGCTTCTCAGACAGTGATTGGGGAACATGTTTAAATTCTAAAAGAACCATCACAGGGTATTGTTTTTTCTTGAGCACTTCAATAATTTCATGGAAGAGCAAAAGGCAAGATACAGTTGCAGCATCATCATGTGAAGCAGAGTATAGGGCATTGGCTTCAGCAACAAGAGAGGCGCAATGGCTTCGTTACATGATGAAGGAACTTCAGATTAACCAACAACGACCAATGAGGATTTATTGTGATAGTCAATCAGCATTACATATAGCTGCTAATCCTGTTTTTCATGAGAGGACAAAGCATATTGAAGTGGATTGTCATATTATAAGGGATAAATGGCAAGAGGGGGTCACTAAGTTGCTGCCAGTAACAAGTGTTGATCAAGCCGCAGATATTTTAACTAAAGCTCTTGCACTTAACCTGTTTCGAAACTGTCATAACAAACTTGAACTATTGGACATTTGCACTCCAAGTTTGAGAGGGGGTGTTACATGATCAATAGTCATTATACATTTAGTTTGAAAGTACATTTGTACTCCAAGTTTGTTAGATGATAATTAAGTTAGTCAAGTTTAGTTTGTTAAAATTTGTACAGTAAGTTAGTTTGTTAGTTTTTTAATTGTAAGCATATATATTGAATAGAACCTGAGTAAGTGGTTTTTTTTGTGTGGTTCATTCTCTCATTTTGGAGATGCTAACACTCATGCTTTTTCTCTCTGAGAACCAACTTCTTTTTCCATCTCTTTCTTCCACTTTCTAGAACTTTCTTTTCGTTCTTCACTCATTCTTGATTTCTTTAGTTTTCTTCTTCCATTTTTTCACTTCTCTTCACATCTAAGCTTACACGCCAGAGATGATGAGAGTTACTTCATATCGGTTCTTTAACAACACCTGTATTTTCAATATCCGAGTCTAACACCATTGTTACTTCCATATTCAAATTAAAAAATGACTTCAATATATTCAAAAAATTCACGTATTTAACCATAGTTTATTTAGATATTTTACCATATTGTTCCTTCTATAACTAAATTTTTAGCCAAAACTAACAAGTCTTCTTAAGTTTTAAAATTTCTTCTAAGGTACTATGGATGCTTGTGTGGAGATAAGGATCCACGCATGTATAGTTCTGTCGCATTAAATTTCTGTTGCAAATTAGTTATTATAAAAGTTTAATAATATTTTAAAAATATAACTAAAACTAAAGTTATATTCTTTATTAGTTAATAATAATTTTTAATTTAATATTTTTTTATATTTTACTTTTTTAAATTAAAAATTTGTTAAATATAAAAAATATAATCTTAATTTAAATTTTTTTTAAATATTACCAAATTTTCATAAATCACCTAACCATAACCACTGTAATCAATGCACCTTATTGTTATCCAGCGATAATTTATATTTATTTAGTAGTATATAGCATCCCTAATATGCAATTCGTGGCATAGCTGTTTTTTTTTAGTATATATCAAGTTGATATAAATGCTTCCTTTGTTTCCATAGCCTACCACTGGTTATTATTGCCACACTTGAAAGATGGAGAAGAAGGATATTTAGGAGGAAATGAAGAAACCTTTTTGTTGTTTATGTGATAGTTCTTCTAAGTTTTAAGTAGGAGTAAACTATTAATTTTTTTATGAAAATTTAAAATATTGACAAATGTATTTACAAATAAAAAAATTATTATTTTTATTTATGAAAATAGACTTTTGCTAATAAAATTATTCGAATTTTAAAAAATTATATAAAATTTTTAAAACTTTTTTTAATATATTCTCATTTTTTTAGTCCACATCATCATTCTTCTAATCTCAAATCTCATCACCGTACCATTTAAATCCTGAGCCTTTTTACTACTATCTAAATTCTTTTTTATTCCACACCACCTCTCCTTTGCTTTGCCACCTCTGTCGCTTCCTTTCCCGGCAGCTAGCCCCCTCTTGCGCCTCGTCCTCCGCGTCACTACCGAAACCTCCAAACAAGAACCTCGATCGTGTTTTATCCCTCGTCTACAAGTGCAAGCGCCGCTCTATCCTCCGTCGCTTTGTCACCATTATCTCTGTCACAGACTTTTGCAAGGTCCTCTCCTACCTCAAAACCTCCATCGATGACATGTGCTGGCTTCTCTCCATCTTTGATGTCGACAGCTCTGCCGTGGCTGCAAGTGGCGGTGGTGGCATCATCCTCTCGCTTCCTCTGATCGTCAGCAACGACCCACATTTTGTTTTGGGTATAATCTTTCATTGTTAGTGCTCAAATGGGTCAACTGAATGATAGAGTAGAAGTCGCTAATAAACTTGCTTCGTTTGTGAATGATAACGATAAGAACAAAAAGATCATTTTTTAGGAAGGTGAAATTTGTTCAAGCTCTTGAAAGAGAATAGTGGTGGTGGTGGAGTTTGAAATTGAGGGGCGATGATAATGTGGTTGAGTTTGTTCTGATTTTTCATAAGTAAAAATAATAGTAGTTTATTCTTTAAATAGTTAATCTTTATTTTGTCAGTTATTACTGTTTGAAGCATATTTAGACATATTTATTTGTGTCTTTGGAGCTTGTATTTGTTTTTCAAATTATCGACTTTGTTCTTATACTACTGTCATAAAAGATATTCCGTTAATTATTTAATTTTGATCTCACGGTGGGATTACATTAAAACTAAATGAAACTTTTTGATATTTAAATAGAACACTTTAAACTTTAAGGACCAAAATAAAATTACATCCAAATGTAGAGGACTAATTTAGTACTTTACCCCTAATATAATTATTTCAACATTTTGACAAAATAAGAGTATGTTGTGATTAAATAAAAATGATCGTATAATGGTTACACAATCTTTACCTTTTATAATAATTTTATGTCTGATAATCTTTAATTTGAATACTAGTGTTGCGCCTAGAAAGTTGAAAAGTCCTCCATTTTCCAGCACCCTCCACTCCTATATAGAGAGGCATACATTCCCACTATTTTTCTCATCCTACACTACTAAACAGATAATACAACTTGATTTGAATTCTAGTACTGAAAAATGGGTTCAAGAGTAGCAATACTCATACTAGGCCTGTTGGCCATGGTTCTTCTTATCTCCTCAGAGGTGGCTGCTAGGGACTTAGCTGAGAAGGGTGAGCTTTTTTTTTTTTTATGTTATAATTCTCATCATCATTGCATGATGAAGAGCATTTCTTAAAATCAAGAAATTGTGCAAGCTGGCCTTCATATATATTAAGTTATTAACACACTAATGGATGGTTTTCATTACATTCAAAATTATAATTAAATCATAACTATTTAATACACAAACAGTATTAGGGGTTTTTATTTAAATAAAAAATTTTATTTACCAATTTAAATCAGAGGATACAAAAATCAATTAATCAATTAATTTATGCATTTAGTTTCATTTTCATCGTCAAAAATTGAAAAAATCATATTTGTTGATATTTGGTGATTGTATTAGTAAAAATAAAAAAATATTTAATTTTCTATTTTCGCACATATTGAAATTGAATTATTTTTTTCGATATTTTTCCAATCACTATCAACAAAAAATGACAAAAAAAAGAGAGAGATTTAAGGTAGAAAACGAAAAAGAAGAGTTTTTTTTTCATTCTCACTTAACACTTTATTAACAAATGTGCGAAAAGAAATTTGATTTTATTTATGCTTAAATTCTTTTTTATAGGATTCAATAAGAATCGAACTTTAAACATTTTATAAAAATTATGACCTTTCTTCCAAAAATTTAATAAAATAAAAGAATATACATAAATAATTATATTTATAATAATATATCATTATTTTTTATTAAATTTTTATTTTTAACTTTTTGGCTGAAGTTGATAAAGAGAAAAATAGATTGGGTGATGCCAAGTATGGTGGTGGAGGCTACCCTGGATATGGCCACAATGGAGGAGGAGGATACCCCGGCTCTCATCATGGTGGTAG